>NC_051311.1:19238062-19541092 GCF_015220235.1 Choloepus didactylus
GCATGGGCTTCTTTTTCTCTCCTACTACACAAGTAAAGTCCCCAAATACACATGCAACAAAAAAGCAAAAACAAGCCAAAAAACTAACCAACCGACCCTCAACAATAAGAAAGAAAGAAAAAAAGAGCATATTATTGCTTTAACAAAGCTTGGTAAAGATAAAGGTCCTTCATGGACCCCTCTGTCATCAGAAAATAAATGAAGGCAGGAGACAATAATGTTTAAATGAGGCTTTGTGTTGTCATTCAGTCATACCCTCCATATTCATCTTGATAGAGTGAACCTTTTTACTTCTGAATGGAGGTGTTTTAAATACATGCAAATATATGCAGATACACATGTGAGTTTTAAAATGTTGCAGGCCTTACAGCTACAAGTAACCTCAATTGTGTGTTTTCTGTGAGAAAGTATTGTCAAATTACTTCAAAGCTTCTAATACAAAAGTTCACCCTTCAGAATAAGGTTGCTTTTTCTGGATGACATGGATTACAGTATTCTTGCCTAGGAAAACCATGTAAAAGTTACAGGTGGAATCTTGTGAAATGTTGTAAATGTGAAGTGATGATTACATAGGAAAATGGATTTATCAATAATGCATTGCCCTGGGGTAATTCTGAGCTCAAGCAAACAGTTCTTCAAATAGATTGACATCCCTGCTCCTAAGTAAGCATACATTTGGAATAAAGAAGGAATGATTATACTTTCTTTTTAAAAATGAAACTACCTTAGTAATTAATTTATCTCCTGAGTCAACTACAGGCCTGAAAATAAAGGTAGGATTTTTTTTTCTCTCTTTCTCCAAACCTGTCCACTGTTTTATCTTCTTGGGATTCACATTGGAAACAAAGAAACATTCAAAAACTGAATTCTTTGAGGCATTCTACTAGAGATTCAGCTATTTTTGAATAATTAGCTTCATTTGTTAAATATTTGAAACATTTTCTACTCTGAGGTACAGAATAGCATAGTGGAAGATGAGAACTACAAATGATATGCATCTTTCAGAAGAATCCTGCTTATCAATTAATAAGGAGGACTAAGCCCATTCTACCTCCTTTTTCTCTTATTTACATTTTCTTCTCTAAAGAAATATTTTTTATTCAAAACATCACAAAGTTTCCTATTTCCTTGAGTGACATGCTGTGCATTGTTTTAGAAATTGGAAGACCAACTGTAGCAGGAGTTAGGGGAAGGTGGTTTTAGTCTCCGCCCTGCACTAACTAGTTGCGTGTGGCCAAGGGAACTAACCCTTCTAAGCCTCAGTTTTCTCATCTGTCAAATGAGGATTTTTAATCTAAGTGATCCCCGAAGTTCCTTTTAACTCTGGTCTTTTAAGATCCTTTTGGACTAACAATGGAATGAATTCAAGAGTTATTTGTGTCTTGAGTTTTAAGCATCGAGTTTATAATCTGTCCATTGCAACCAGGATTTGAGTTTGCTGATGCTGCTTTGGACCATATTATTGTTAGAGGCTGGTACCAGGGTCAAGTTCATTATGAAAGGACTTTCTCTCTGTTGATTTGTTTCCAAGTTACCCTGATTGAAGGAAACAAAACATATTTACTTTTTTTTTTTTTTTTGCCAGAGAATAAGATCCTCATCTTTATGGAAATTGTTTTAATTACTATGGTCTTTTTGATAGCCGACTGCCAGTTTGTTTGTATCTAAGAGTGGCCTCTCTTGGTCTAGTTTTTAAATCTAGTGTATCATAGATCTCAACAACAAATTGACTTCAAAACCCTTTATAAGATGGATATGAATTTTTTTTTTTTTTTTGGTTACCCTTGTTTTCTAAAGTAATACATCTCTGGGTTAGTTGTCTTTACACAATAGAAACCATACACATGTAAAGTCTCTCATCGGGAGAGTTTATTGCATTCAGGAGAGCTGTCACATCCCAGCTGGGCCGTGGTGAGGCCTGTCCCCACCCCTCCTGCCCAGCCCTGATGTCCAACACTGTCCTTTTGGTTTCCATGTCTTACTGTGGCCACTCCTCTGCCTTCCAAGACAGATTTAACAACTTTTCAGATTTTTAGGGCCTCATTTCTTCTCATCACATTGTACTGGGCAAAGAGTCTTTCCATTTTCTTCCTGCTAAGGTTTCTTCAGGTTCCATGTGACCTTTAAAGAAGACAAGAAAAAGCAGTAAATGATAAATATATTTATTACTTATTCACAACCTCAGGGTCAGAAACTCTTAGGCAAACATGGATGAGGCAGATAATGTAAGAGTCAAAGGAGCCAGATAGAAAGCAACAGAAAGTGGTGAGGGGCGGTGGAGAGCTTGGGAGGACAGGCCTCTTCTCAAGAGGAACCTGCACCCAGTTCCAGGCAGCTGTCACCATGTGGGAATGTGGCCTGATGTCAGAACGTCCAATTGCTAAGGTCGAGGTTGGAAATTCAGATTTTTTATGTGAACCCTCCAAATTTGAAAATATTGGTAAACACACACACACACACACACACACACACACACACACACACACTGTCCTGGCCAAATAAATTACATCTATGTCCAGATCCATTCACTGGGCTGCCAACCGTTTGTGGCCCCACGTGACAGGGGCTGGGACTGTTGCCTTCCATTAACCCCTTGGGCAGGACTAGATGGGGAAGCTGAGCTATCCAGAAACCTCTCCTATCTTTCAAGATTCAGATGCTCAAGATATGTTTCTGCATGTTTTGTTGATTAAATAAACTAATTTGATTGAGTTCTTGTGAAGGAGTGTGAGCTCTCTGTCTGGAGGGAACTTACTTTCTCATGTATTTCAGTGGGACCTCACCCTCACTGTAAGTATCATTTCACGGCTAACTGACTTCGTGGTAAACACACTTCATGCATTTACTTCATGGTAAGCATGGTAACATCCAGATGATACCTAGCCTGATTTTAGAGAGACCTCCCAATGGACACCTAGCAACTCAATTCAACCAAAACTTATCAAACGTCTGTTGCATGCTGGGGAGTTGTCCAACTTCATAGGCATCATTTCGGAAATGAATCAGAGTGGCTTTTTTTCTTTCACTACTTCATTCTTTGGATGTAAGCGTAAAGGTTAAAATCTTCTGTTATATTGCATGTCTTAGAGAAGACAATCCATGCAGGTATCGTCAAGTATTTCCTCTTTTTGGTGATAACGCTGAAAGGAACACTGATTATATTCTGATCTTTCTGCTGTGAGATTTTGGTTGGGGAGCAGAGGCAGAAATCCAGTTCTAAAATGATTTGCCAGAAAGATCATTCAGTCGGTTTAACTCTTTCTATAATGTTCTAAATGAACTGAGTGGAAAGTTACCGAATGGAAATGAATGATGTGTCTTAGAGAAGATGCCTCTGTGACCAATTTAACAGTCAGAATGCTGCCTGATTGCCAAATGGAGTAGGGAATCAGTTATGTCTGCAGCAGCGGGAGACAGGACAGGGTTGTAGATTACAGCGCTCAGTCTGGCCCGGCAGTTCATACCAGTTGTGTGCCCAACTCTCCCCCCATACTAGAGCCAAGTCAAACATTATCTGCAAGCGTTGATGAAAGAAGGGGGAGTATATGACTCCCAGGGATGAACCTGGATCCAGCATCATGGGATTGAGAACATCTTCGTGACCAAAACGGGGAAGCAGAATAAAACAAAATAAAGTTTCAGTGGCTGAGAGATTTCAAACGGAGATGAGAGGTCACTCTGGTTGACATTCTTATGCACTATATAGATATCCCTTTCTAGGTTTTAATGTGTTGGAATAGCTAAAGTAAATACCTGAAACTATCAAACTCCAACCCAGTAGCCTTGACTCTCGAAGATGATTGTGTAACTATGTAGCTTACAAGGGGTGACAGTGTGATTGTGAAAACCCTGCGGATCACACTCCCTTTACCCAGTGTATGGATGGATAAGTAGAAAAATGCAGACAGGGTCTAAACAAAGATTGGGGTGGGATGGGGGCATTATTTGGGTGTTCTTTTTTACTTTTGTTTTTTATTCTTTATGGTGTAAAGAAAATGTTCAAAAATGGGTTGGGGTGATGAAGGCACAACTATATGACAGCACCGTGAACAGCTGATTGTACACCATGGATGACTGTATGGTATGTGAATACATCTCAATAAAACTGAATTAAAAAAAGGGGGGGGAGGGGAGTTTTTGTGTTGGAAGAAAATGTGCAAAACCTGGAGCTCTTAAATTGGCCAGGAGAAGTGGAATTTCAGGGTTAACTTAGCTTCAGGAGAAGAGAGGAACTGGGGCTCCTGGTGCTCTTTGCAAGGGCAGACCTGCCAGGTGAAATTCAATCTGAGGGCACAGGTATGTCAACCTTCCCCGACTTTTCCTCTTCTCTATTGCCAACAACTTGTGTGTGTTTCAGGTTGGATGCTGGTGGAGAAGGTTGCTAGAGCTTGTGCCTACCATTCTTGGCAGTGTCTTGGGGTTGTGGCCCCTTCCCTCTTTCCTGCCATCCCTCTTTTTCCCAGTCCTTCCAAGTGTCCTACAATCCTTTATGGGGCCCTGCCCTCATAATGATGGTACTGATTAATACCAGAAGTTTGTGAAACTTTATTTTTTAGTTCTCTGTGCAAGGAATTTTTTGTATTAGAAGGGTAAACTAAATGAGAAAAAGGTCTTCCGGTTTTAGATTTGTCAAAGGGGTTTGCTCATTTCTTTAATTCTGAGGAGTAGGGTGAGACAACAATATGCATTGCACCCATAGCTTGGAAAGATGGTGGGGATCGTATGTTGAATAACTCCTGGAATTATTAGGCCCACAGGGCATTTAAATGAGAGACTTTTTTTTTCTCATATAATCCTCTTACTACCCTGTGATGTTATCTTTTACTTATGTAGAAATCAAGACTTGTCACCAAATTAGGAAGTGGTAGAGCTGGGATCCAAACTCACAATGTACCTGACTCCAAGCTGCAAGCTCTTAACCTTCTCTGTAAAGGGGCCTGAGTCCCTGACCTCCAAAGTTCTTCCAGTCTGACATTCCAGGATTCCATGATGGATGATTATCCTTGGGATACCATAGGAGTTACTTTCTATTTTGAAAGAACCATATTTTTAAGAAATTGAAGCATTGGTTAGACATTTGGTTGAATGACCTCAGATTAAGTGTAGAGAGTTCCTCCAAAGTATTCCTGAGGGGGTCTTGTTCTCCGAAGGTCTCTGGGACTGGGATGCAAACAGTGCTGGACGTAGTGTTTCGGTTGACTGACTGGTCATGCATTTAGTGTGATTTAGTGTGAGTTGCCGACAGCTTCCTGCTGCTTCCAAAATCATCCCCTCCCCATGCTGCACGAGATTAGGCATTCCCACCATCAGAAATTCATTCCTTTGGGTTAAAAATGATCTCTAGAAATCCCTACAAATTACCTACAAATGGTAAGAGACTGACTGAAGCAACACATTAAAGCCTTGGCCTGTATGATTTAATAATATCAGCAAAACCTTGAAATAGTAGGAAACAAGACAGATATATTGGAATGTATATAAAGTACTTAAGCAGTGCTCAGTATATAGTAAACAGCGGAAACATGTTAACTGAGTAAAGATAAGGGGTGGGGAACCTGGGGAAATTGGGAGAAGCAGAAACCAGTTAGAGCCGTGGTGATGGTTTAGGAAATAGGGCATCAGAAAGGAGAAGGGCAGGGGCAGGTAGATTTGACCTGCCCTACAACTCAGCTGACTGCCCTGTTGTACTGGTGAGCTCCCTTAGATCTTGCAAAAAACCAGAGAAATGCGCATATGACTTGACTCCTGCAGGAGCTTTCTGGTTCCATGGTCTTAGGACACTCAGATTTTTAGTTTAGCTGTTTAAATGTACACATTTGAGGCAGGATGATTATAAACTTAAGGAAAATTGATAAAGGACATATGATCCTAAAAGTAAATGGATATTTCAACCCCCTTCCTATGTAAAACATGAATGCCACAACCCCAAACTCTGGGTAAAATCAACGACAGTGTGTTACTCAGCCAGTGTGAAATTTATGTGCAGCTCAAGCTGAGGTTTATTTAGTTTCCTGTATTTCCTGTTTCCAAATACTGGTCTAAATTGAAAATGGTGGAAAGTGTAAATTATGTGACATTGGAAACTTCCTTCCTATTTTATTTATGATTAAGAATTACTATTTGCCTCTGTGTCACAGAGCTACTATAGAAACAGATTAAATGTGGATGGACAAAAGGTGTGTGTACCATGAAAAGAGCCAAAGCAAATATGAAGGAACCAATACGGTGGGAGAAGAATGGATCCAGACTTTTGGGGCTGTACTTTTGTACCCACGTGACCTGGTCTTAGCAAAACGTGCCACTACAGGGCTGGGCACCTGGGTGTGAATTAACCTGATTAATTAAAATAGAGCTCAGTTCTCCTGCGCAGGAGGCAGGCTCTGATCCAACCCATAAGGGTTCCAGGAGACACTGGTTTTCCAGGGATGGATGTGCCTGCCTAGAGGTTTAGATGGGCTTCCCAGAGCTTGGAAACCATCATGCCCCTTGGAATCATGGACTTCCCAATCTCCGCTTAGGAAACAGACTTTTCACCTGGAATTATTTCTACTTAAGCATTTTGAAGGAGGTAGGTGGAAATGGCAGGAATGAGGAGCGAGTGAGAGCTAAACCTGACTCGTTGATTCAGAATGCCCCACAGACTGTTCCCCGAGCCACACAGCTGGGGATCTGCAGAGATTCACCTTTTTCAGGCCGTGAGCCTTTAGTTGGCTGCCACTCTAGGGAGAAAAGTAAGGTGGGGAGCATGGGAGGTGGTCCCTTGCCCTTTAGGAACAATGAAGACAGCTAGAGAATAATTGCAGGCAATACAGGGCCAAGCGCAAAATGACTTTTGTGCGACCTTTGCAATGGAATCCACATCTAGAAAGAAAAATGGATGCCTCTGTACTTGTTGGGTTTGTTCAAAATGTGGAACCGGCTAGAGAAGCAACTTGGCAAATCAGGATTTATTTAATCCTGATCTAAGTAAGGGGTGCGGGGGAGGGGGGGAGGGAGGGAACTCAATTAAACCAGATTTGGACCTGATTGCAAAATGTTGCCCCAACCTTTTGAAAGGCAAAGCGAAAGGGTGTGGGTGTGTGTGTATGGGGTGCTGGGTCCTTTTCTCCCCCTTCCCTTGAGGTTTGGTGAGCGGCTACTGGGCAAATGTGCACAGGGTACATAATGAAACTCGGTTGTGTGTGCTTCGTCAGGCTCCAGGATTCGTAAATCAGCGATTGGGGTTGGAGACTTTCGGGAACCACTGGCCTAATAGAACAGGAAAGGAAAACTGATACAGCTCTGCATGTCTCCTTTTCATTTTCAGGGGTGGCTGAGAGACAAGCGGGTTGCTAAACAATTTATTTTTCAGATAATGCCAGGACTGACTGGAAGTACACTCAGAAGGAAAACACAGTAATTAATTTGTCACTGAAACCTAAGGGGTCCGGCTCCACTTATAGGTGATAATGAATGTTTTGCATGTAATTAGCAAGAATAATTAGCACATTCCCGGTAACAAATAGACTGCCTGGTACTCTGCAAGCAAAATTAATTGTTGTGCTAACAGAGGCAATTGTGTCTCTTTATTGTCTGACAATGTCCCTTATTTGCACTAATAACTACTTTAGACCTCTGTGGCTTTCTGCAGATAGGAAGGGGAATCTATAAAATTGTACCTTTTCCATCTGCTTCTTGGAAATTTCAAGACCACCAGGGGACTTGTTTGTCAAAACTTGTTAAACAATTTGTAATCTTTAACATGTGTTTTACTCTATTAAGGGATGAACTGTTCAAATCAACTTGCTGGTTAAGCCGGGAAGCTACTCTAATCAATCAAATACTGACATTTTTAACTCTGAGAAATCACCACCCCCCTTTCCTTGGAAAAGGAATATATAAAAATATTGAATGAGTAAGGAGGGGTGGGGGGAGTGTGGGGGCCGGGGAACTTCAAGTCAAGTTTTCCTGATGTGTTTTTAAATGATTTCCGTTGTCTTGGCCTTACAAAGTTGTCACGGCCCGAGAGGGTTTTTGTAGCCAAGGGACTAAAGAAAGCACCTGACATGTTCTGAGACATGAGCTTTTATTATAGGGCTTACCTACAGGGTGGGGAAGTCGAGCCATGTTGCCCTGAATCAGGAGCTTCTCTGGATGGAGTCAGGAGCTGCTCTGAATGGCGGCCAGTTCAGAGCACAACGAGGAAATAGTCTGCACTTTGTGGGGCTGAATAAGCTGCTTATAAGGGCTTGACATTCCATTGGGTGTGAGAGCACATGGCAGGGAGGGGTGGTCATGCAACGTAGGGAGGAGTTGATTGTCAACAGGGAGGAGGGGAGGATTGTAGAGATAATAGTATCTCAGGGACTCTCAGGGAGGAGGTAGTTTTGGGTATAGATTACAGTTAGCATCTGATATTACAAGGAGAATAGGTCAAACCTCAACTGACCTAGGTCACGCAAGCTGCTGTGTGCAATCTTCAAGGCCAGTGGGCGTGTGTGTTGCTAAGAAGCATGTTCTGTTTTATAGTCCTTTAAACAATTTAAACAACGTGTGAAATTCGTACACACTGTAGGCTTCTTTCTCCATAACTTTGAAAAATATTTTTTAAACTTCGAAAGCTCATAACATGGAAACATAATTTTAATGAACCTGAATATTCTAGTAATTCTTAGGATATTCAGAGACGCTTCGAATGCTGTGATAGGCTTTAAAGGGTACCCCCTAAGAGAGCCGTATCCCTGTGGATACTCAATCAATGATTATGTGAACTGAACTGAAATTGAATTCAGACTGTTGGCTGGTACCAGAGTTTTCCTTTCAAACACTGACTAACGTGGCTTCCTGTGAGGAGCAGAGTGGGATGAGGCTGGCCTTGCTCTTGAGGTGAAAGGGACGTGAAGGCCACGTCTTGTTTCGGTTCTCCTTCATTGGCCTCCTTGTGTGTCATGCTTGCGTGAGTGCTTTTCTTTCTGGGAATTGTCTGCTCCGGGGTTTCTGTGACTCTTTTCTCCCAGTTCTCCTCCGCTCCTTTAAACCACAGCCCCTCCTCCCCTGCCTCTGTACCCCACACCTTTCCCTTGGAGGTGACCCCTCCACTCCCGTGGCCCCCCAGCCACCACCTTGAGGACACAAAGGTTGATTGCGTCGTATCTTGGTTTCTCTATTTCTGTCTCAGGTTTCCAACTCTTTGTTGGCTACTTCAATCCAGATATACCAATGTCCCCTCAAATATCTAAAAATTTATCTAGAACAAAATAGATTTTCCTTCTCAAACTCCCTGTTTCTGTTCACGAAACCATCACTTTATCAACCCTTGCCTCTAGAAATCTCTGGGTGATCTTTGTTTCCTCTGATTCCAACCAATTTCTAAGTCATAACCAGCATCTTCTGGATAATACCTCTTTGTTCCTTTTCTTTCTTTCTGCCACTGCCCTACTCAAGCTCTCATTTGGACAATTTTATTAGCCTCCTCAGTGATTTTCCCATTGTTTGGAAACTGTGTTCCCTATTGCTTCCTCTGCTCATTCTGAATACCATAAATAAATTAATCTTCCTAATGGGCTGCTTTTTGTCATGCCGTTCTCCTGCTCAAAAACATCCAGTAGACCTCTTGCCTCAAATGCAAAGTTCAAACTCCTTCCCATTTGACCTCAGCAGTTTCTGTGTATAATTGTGCTCCAGCCGGACTCACAGTTTTCAGGACAGATTTTGCACATTCTGAGGCCATGAAGTCTCCCCACCTGGCATGCCCTACCTTTTTCCTTCTCTCTTCTAGATCTATCCATCACCCAAAGCCCTCTCCCAATTGCCCTTCCTCCCAGAAGCTTTCCTGGCTATTCTAAGCAGCAGCAAAATTCTTATCTGATCTGCTATATCCCTTAAGGTCTGGATCACTCAGAACTCACCATATATTGCTTGCTAGTAGCATTTTCTTCTTCCACCTGCATTTCTTGTCTTTATAATTAAATTTCTCAAGGCCGGGGACTGTGTCATATTTTAAAGTTGTTCATAATTCCATTTGTACTAATCATATTTGACATTTATTTCACAACTAATTCCATCATTCAAACTGTGCTTTAAGATGATTTTCTCTTTTGGGGCTCCATCTTATGCACGGGGTCTTGCTTTGCCTTTTGCAAAGCTTTTTGCTTTTTTCTTTTCCATATTATTGGAACTTTTGTGCAAGGATTTTTTTTTTTTTTTTCCAGTTAAGCCTGACTTAGGCTGTTTTCTAATTTAATTTGTAAATCTAAAAATCTTAAATCTAAAATGTTTAGTAACATCTTTTTGGTGTTCTCATAGATAAGTCCTACTTCTGGTTTAAATTAGGTCAAGTCCATGTGCAAACATTTTACTCACTCAGGAAAAACAACACTTAACCAAAGTTGGGTATCTTTATGTGCCCTGCCAAGGCAGGGATTCCTGCTTTAAAGAATAATGGTGGCTCTCTCATTGGCTGGAGATTTCACAGGTCAAGCCTTAAGACAAAGGAAACATAAGTGGTCAGGTGGAGAAATGACTACAAGTCAGAACATACAGTTTCTAGTCCTTCCACACCATTAACTGGCTGTGTGACTTGGGAAAATTGCTTCCCTCTCTGAGCCTTGCTTTCTCACCTGCTGTTTCAGTTTGCTAAAGCTGCCGGAATGCAATGTGCCAGAAATGGTTTGGCTTTTACAACGAGGATTTATTAGTTTACAAATTTACAGTTCTAAGGCCATGAAAATGTCCCAATTAAGGCATCAACAGGGTGACACCTGGACTCTGAAAACAGGCTGCTGGCATCCGGGGTTCCTCTGTCATGTGAGAAGGCACATGGCCAGTGTCTGCTGGTCCTTCGCTTCTGGGTCTTATAGCTTTCAGCTTCTCGTTCTAGTAGCCTCCTCTCTGAGCTTTTGTGGGTTCTCTCTTAGTGTCTCTGGGGCTTTTCTCTCCTAGCTCTCTGGGTGTTTCGTCTCTCTTATCCTAATAAAGGACTCCAGTAAAGTATTAAGACCCACCTTGAATTGGGTGGGCCACATCTCAGTTGAATCAAAAGGTCCAACCCACACTAGGTCTGCCCCCACAGGAATGGAATAAAAGAACATGGCCTTTTATGGGGGTACATAGCTTCAAAACAGCACACCTGCAAAACTCTTCCATTCAATTCAAGTATTTATTGAGCTCCTCCTGTAAGTCATTTTGACTAGGGGATTCTTTGAGCTCCCACATGTTTCCTCTTTGATACGCCCATAACACTTGGTTCATACCTACATTATAACTCACATCACATGGAACTAAAATTAATTCTGTATTAATCTTCCTTCTCACATAGTAAACTCCTTGATGGAAGAGGCCACATCCAATTATTTTTGTCTTTCAAGCACCTAGCGAAGTGCCCTTGGACCACTGTTTTTGAATAAATGATAATGTAAAAAGGATTAGGGCCACTTGTTTACAAGTGAGTAAGTATAGCTGTAAAAGGGCAATTATCTTTCTTTGACTTTTTATACAAATCTGATATTTTGAGCTCTTATTTTTAGGATGTGAGACAAATATTTGGTGGAAATTTTCTGACTTTGGTAAATTGACCACCGACTTTAAACAGTGTAAGTGATAGCTAATTTCCTGGCTCTTATGCTTTTCTCTGATGTGAAAACACCATGAACTTTGCAGTTAGGCATGCCTGATCTTGACCTTTTCTTACATGGATGGCAAATATATCTACAGGATTCCCATTCATCTAGTTAAAATGATTACATGTAGTTATAATGAAAACAGATTGAAATGGAGGTTGTTTTTTGTTTTTATTGAAGTAGGTCAGGAGGAAGAAGACTAATCTAAAAAGGTGAAAGTTGCATATGCTATAACTTCAGCAAGTAGGGAGATTAACATCTACCTTTATTATAGATAAACTGGCTTTAGCTTCTCACTGGGTCTTCAAATTCGAGACTGGAGGTGGTCCCTTTCTCACTCAGCTGGAATTTACATTTCTTCTCTCCTCACTTTCTTGTTTGTTATCCTTATTAATTAACCAAGATTGTGGCATTGAGTAAATCCATAAGTTAAATATGAGATTTTATTAGGCTAAATAATTTCTTTAAATTGTTTTACCTTGTTTAGTGTTCTATAAGAGTGAGCGAACACTTTACTCTCTTCTTCCTTTCTGGGAATAATCTCAAATTGGGCTTTCTCTGGGTGTTCCAGGAAAGAAAAGGAATGTTCTGTTAATATATATATTTTTAAAGTAATACGAATTATGATTATTTTGGATACATATGATATATTAGAATTCAGCATTTTTCATGATCTTAGGTAAAATCATATATTTAGGACTTATTACTTACCATTTCTGTCTGACCTAACTTCAGGTCTGGACTTTAAAAAAGTGTTTTTTTTTGGCCACTCTTGTCATTTCCATTTTGTGTGTCAAGGCACAGTCATAGAGTGAGTGTTAGCATCTGTTCATTTTGGGTGAAGAATAATCTCTGGCTGCTGTAGGTTGGTGGGAGCAGCTAGGGGGCTGTTTCCAGGATTTTGGCACAACTACAGCAGGAATCCTTTCAGTATGTAAATAGAAATGAGGTCTGTTTTATGGATGAGTTGTAAGATTCTATGGAATTTGGTCAGAGAGAAGAATAGATTCAGGGTGGGTGAGCCAGTTTGGAGGTATTATGTCCCCAAAAACTCCATGTTCTTTGATACACTCTTGTGGGGGCAGATGTATTAGTGTTAATTAGGTTAGAATCCTTTGATTGAGTGTTTCCATGGAGATGTGACTCAATCACCTCTGAGTGAAACATTTGATTGGGTTATTTTCATGGAGATATGGACCCTGCCCATTTAGGGTTGGTCTTGATTTAATCACCAGAGTCTTATAAAAAGAGCTCACAACAGAAGGACCTCAGGGCAGCTAAGAGTAACATTTTGGAAAGCAGCTGAGAGAGACATTTTGGAGATGGCCTTTGAAAGCAGACTTATCCTAGCCCAGAGTTTGCTCCAGAGAAGCTAAGAGAGGACAAAATGCCCCAAGAGCAACATTTTGGAGAATGCACAGGAGCTGAGAGAGGACCTGGAATGCAACCCAGGATCAGCAGATGCTAGCCATGTGCTTTCATAGCCAACAGAGGTTTTCTGGATGCCACTGGCCTTCCTTTGGGAAAGGTATACTTGTGTTGATGCTTTAATCTGGACATTTTCATGGCCTTCAGACTGTAACTTTGTAACCAAATAAACCCCCTTTATAAAAGCCAGTCCATTTCTGGTATTTTGCATGACAGCAGCATTAGCAAACCAGAACAGTGAGTGAATCCTGACCCTTGGAATTCTAAATCAGGGGTTTCTGAAACTATGTGGAATCAGTGAGACCATCCTAAATCTGCATGTTATTTCATTTTGTTTTGACCAAAGTAGATGAGTGGTAGACAGAAAACAGGTGCAAAAGGTGAAGAAATGAAGAGGAGAAAACACTGACTTACCATGTGCATTTGAAATAAAGGATAAATATCTATTCTGTCCCTGGAATTTGTTGATGCCAGTAAATGGGCCTTTAGGTCTAAGCAATTAAGTCTAAAAAGTTAGAAATAATAGCTGCTAATTTAACATTAAAATCCTCCTGCCCCACTAGAAAATTCTTCACAGCAAGATTTCAGATGTCTTTACCGTTACTAAGAACATTTAATCGCTTCTAACTTTGATTCCTCAAACACAGGGAATTCTTCATTCTTCCCCTCCAAGTTATATATTAACATAGTTTTTCAGTATGCAAACTCCTCTCTGTAATTTAATGGGGCATGTGTGCTTTTGGGTTAAGTCCATAATCATGGACTCCTCCCTCTTTGCCTCCCCCACATCCTTCCGAATCCCCGCTTCCTCCAGCTCAAACAATGTCTTGAACTAAACCTGAACCAGAGCAATGAACTCATAGAATGATTTTAAGGTTGACTAATTATGTCTCCAGGTGTTTGACATTTAAACTTTGAAGCTGAAACAGGAGTCTGGTCTCCCTGTATCCACTTATGATAAATGTCCTTGAAATATTCCACTTAAATACTCAGCTGTAGTCAGTTTGCACTTCAACTGTGGACATCATTAGGAAATGGAAAAGAAAGAGTCTTTCTTCATTATTAATTGGGAAGGCAGCCAGTCACTGGAAGGAGAAAGGATTTCTTCTGAGCTGGAGCGGTCTGATTCCTTCCCCCCCCTCTTTCTGCTTCTCCCCAAGTCAGAGTAGAAACTGCTGAAACACAGTAGTGGTGATTTCCTTTATTTAAGGTGTCCATAATGCTGACTGATATTTGGCAACCAACTCTTTTAAAACATGTATGTACTGTCACAGTAAATAAGTTTCTGACTTCTTAATATTCCAAAGGGGTAAATTAAATCTCCTTAAATCTTGGAGTATGAGCATCCTCACGCTAACTGACAATTCTAGCAATTGCAGTAAATGACATAATTTTTGAGCAAGAGTGAAATAAATGTCATATTAGTAACAGCACCATCTCTAAAGGGTGGTAGTTTCCTTTGCTTCTGGAAACCACCAGGGAATAATTTGCTGTATTTCCTTCTGCAGTGGGTCTCACTGCTTAATTTGATAACTTTCTCAATAAATTGCAAAGTTCCTTTCTTATTGATATATTAATTTGCTTCTGCGTGAGACACACTTTATTTTTTCAAGGTTAACAAATGTAACCTTAAATTGTTTTGGAATATGTATGTGCACATTTTCATTTATAAATACAAAGCATGAGGCCTCAAGTGAGAGGGAACTGGTCATTCAGTGTGACCATTCTGGCCAGTTGCGGGATACGTGGGGACAAAACTGAAGGAATAGTCGAATCTGCACCAAAACAAATTTAGAAAAAAATATATTAGAAAAGTCTACAGCCTTGGCATTAAGCCTTAATTTACTAGCTGTTATAAAAGTCCCAGTATCTCTATTATTCCTTGTCTGTATGCCCCTAAGGAAGTCTTTCTGATCTCAGTTTCACAAGCAAATTTGAGCTCTGTCTCCCTCATTGACTAATCACTCAGTCTACTTTAATACACTTGAAGTCTTGTTGACACTTTAGGACAATGCCCTAGAATGGTAATACGTGCACTGACAGCTAACACTTGCACAGCGTTCTGCAGTTCACTGCAGCACCTGGCAACAGCTTCTCTCCTGGCTCTGTAAGTTCTGGTAAGAAATTTAACATCTGGTTTTGAGAGCTCTTCTCAGGGGATCCCAGTCTGGTTGCTAGCTCCCTATCAAGATATTGCCCCTACAGAGAACCAAAGCCCACCCTGTCTGTGCACAAATACGTCCCTCTGTTTTAGCTCTTAGAGGAAGACACAGCAGAATTGTCTTCTCTAAACCCGAGGAGAGAAAACAGGTTCCCTTCTGCTTTGTACATCCAGGCAAAATAACCTCAGCCCATTTTTTTTCTCCTGCAGGCCTTGTTTTCTGTATCTTTGGTCAGCTTATTTAGTCTTTCCTAGATCTTCATTCATGTCTTCATATTCTTCTTTAAAATATGGAGACCAAAATTGGACACAGTACTTTTAACAGCAGACTGATGTAAGTCAATTAGAGCCCTGGGCCAGTTTTCCGGTATTTGCATATCATGTGCCCATTATTACAAGCTGGCTTCAGGTCAGCTTTTCAGTAACAGCTCCCTGGGTCTTGTCAGTCATGCATTGGTTGATTTCTTGAAGGGATTTTTTTTTTTTTTTTAACCTTGAAATATGATGACTTACATTAAACTTTTTTGGACTGCTCTGTTTTTGATAAGCCATTTCTCTTTTTTATAACTTTTTAAATTGATTTATTCACTATAAATTTTCTTTCCTTGAAAGAAAAGATTTTAACAGAAGACACAATCCCATATGCATTTTATAATTTATGTTATATATAGTGTAGAAACCTATTATCCATTTCCTGTTACACACATCTCCCCCCTCCACACACACAGTGCTTGAGCAGGTTTCCCCCACAAAGTCCAGAGTAAATTATGACACAATTTATATTTAGTTTTGTTTTGTACTATGCTACCAAGAGAACCAGGAGAAATGGTGAAATGTCCAACAACTTTAGGCTCATAACTGAATTGGGAAAATACTTGAAAAAGCCGAGAATTGCTGTATGTTGGCATAAAGACAAGCAGATAATTGAGAAAGTTGTTTTGGTGTGTTCTACAAATGTTGGATCCTTTGCGCAAAAGATTTCCTATTCAAATTTAATAGTATTTAGTGGCCTACACAGAAACATGTTTTTTTTTAATTATATAGCTATAAGTCAACTGTGAGCAGAATGTAATAATGTAATAGAACATTTCACCATCTGTTGAAAGAGAGAGAGAGAATTTTATAGTTATAACATTACAGTCACGGTATTCTTAAGGTACACAAATGAATTCATCATTCAGGACAGATTCAAGCAAAGAATACTATTTGAATAAATATAAGCCCTTGAAAATATACTTAATTATTCCTAAAATAAATTTAACATTGGTAGGACTCGTTTGCATGATTCAAAAAGTAGGAAGAGTGCAAGGAATTATAAACATAGAATTTAAAGAAAGCTAGATATAAGGACATTTGGTTGTCATTGTTGCTATGTTCAAATAATCATTTTGCTAGTAGGTGAGTGAGGATGCATGTGCATGCACATATGCGCTGTGTGATTGTGTGAGTTGTGAAGATAGCAACAGTAAGAGTTTAGGCCTCTGCTCTGGTAATCAGCTCTACCACCCCGGACCTTGCAGTGTTTTAACACAGTCTGAGACAGAAGCTTGATTGTCTTTGGATAGCAATTTGTACAGCCCACATTTTTCCCACTGAATTTCTCATGACATTGCTGGTGACACACAACATTGACATCCCTTGAAAAAGTATTTTTTTTTTTTTTAAATGAGACAAATGCAGATACAGCTGTTTTCTCACTGTAACCATTGACTCCCAGCAAGACATCCTGGAGGGAGAATAGAGGCAAAGAGGAAATGGTGTCCCAAGGAAACAAGAAGAATTTCCAGGCCTGCTTTCCTGTATTCCACTGACTTTAGGCCAGTTGCATCTCATCTTTGTCAGTTTTTTTCTCTTAGGTTTTGCTCTTGTTTTTCTATTTTCTGTCTTTCTTACTGTTTCACCTTCTCTAATTCTACCCACCATTTCAGCTCCTACTGTGTAGAAATTAAATTTTTTTTCTGTGGTTTATTGGCTTCTTTTGAAGTTATAAGTATTAAATGTAAAATAAATCAGTAACTTCCGTGCTCCTCTGGAAAAATACAAGGACCTTAAACTGAACTTCAGTTACCCCTTGCATGCCCACATTCTATTGCTGCCTAGTTTTTTAGATTCATTTCTATTTTTGTAAACCCAAGTTAGATGTTTCTTATTATATATGCTTCTTATGTTTAGTTTTGCCCACATGTTTACCAAAGTCTTTTTTCACTGTACTTCTTACATCTCAGACTTTTCTTCTGGGATCATTTTCCTTTTTCTTAAAGTACTTCCATTAAAAGTTTTCAGGTCAAAAACAAACAAACAAACAAACAAACAAACTTGAAGTACTTTGATTTTTTTGATGGTGTTCTTGAATCCAGATCTTTGCTGGATCTACATTTCTATCCTGACAGAAAATTTCTCTAACCACTTTGAAGTGTTTCCACTCTTGTCTGTCTTCCATTATTGCTGCTGTGAAGTCTGTTGTCGGTCCACTAGTCTTTTGTTAGTCATCTAGGTTTTCTCTCTGAGTGCTTTTAAGATCTGTCCTCTCTCTTTTAAAAATGTTTTCTTCAATGTCACTATGTTTTCACTAGTAATGGTTTTCTTTTTGTTAACTTTCTTTGTATACTTTGTGCTTCCTGTATCTGTGGATTCATAGCTTTATTTTTTCTAGAAAAGTTTTAGCTGTTACCTCCTTAAATATTTCCTGCACTCTATACCTTTATTCTCTTGCTAATATTCCAATTAGATACATGTTAGAACTAGCTCTGTCCTCTGCATCTCACAAACTTTCACATTTTTCCATTATCTTCTCTTTTGTGCTGTATCTGCACTATTTATTCAGATTTATCTTCCAATATAGCTGAGACCTGGGTTTTGTTTTCCAGGGTTTTTTTTCAGTTCTACTTTCTTGTTATTGTACTTCATGATTTTCTTTTTACATTTTAACCTTTCAATTTCACTGGCATGTATTTATGTGTGAAGTTGAGAAAGTTGAAGTAAATGCAGCTGTTATGACTTCAATAATCAGGCATGTGAATGCTGGCCCAGATTTTCATCCTATGTAACTTCATGAGAACTCTCCCAGGACATGATTCAGATGATTGACCTTAAGCAACTACCTCCCTGTTCATCCATCAATCACTCACAAATCCATCTGTTTTTGAGTGAGTTACTGCAATTGCACCAAACTATCTAGCATCTACAGTCTCAGGGGAAATGTGGTGCAATCTTCATCAGTGGTAATTTTCTTTAAGGAAATGTTAGTACAGAGAATGATCCTTTCTTAATACGTTGCATGTATGACTGTCATTATCTGAAGTATCAACAAAACCTGGGACAATGATTATGATGATTTGGACTGCACACAGTGGAACCTCTAGTTTACTCACAAGGAAAATTTTTCTTGAGATGAAAGAAAGGCCCCATATTTCCCATATGCTCCTGCTTTGACCATAAGCATATTTTGTAATTTTTGCCTTGCCAATTTGCTATGCTTGCTTCAGGTTGCTGAGTTTCCACAATGTTTCCTTCAGTTGGATCTGTGTCTGTTCATTCAGAAGATGCTTTTGGATGGAGATATTTAGAAGTGACCCTTAAAGTGAGAAGCTTATGTTCAGGGGTGTGTATTTGTGCTCCTGATGGCTAATTCCTCTTCTTCTTCCATCTCCTTCGCTGTGGGCAATCTCATAAGTCTTGGTGTTAGTTTTTACTGCCTCCTTCTACAATCCGCTTCCTTGGGGATAGTATTCACTTTCACTTTCATGGTTTTCAACAACACCTTTATGCTATTGATTTTAAAATATGCCTGAACCCAGGTTCTTCATTTCAAATTACTTGCAAGCCATCTTCTTCCAGATTACTTTTGTCACTTCACATTCAACAAATCAAAAATCAAAAATCAAAATTATTATCTTTCACTTCAAATTTATTTCTCTTAATGTTTTCACTTCTTTTAGGAAAGCTACCATCCTTCTAGGCTCTCTTGTTAGAAATTTTACATCCCTTTAAACTCCTATCTTCCCTCTATTTCCTCAGCTGTAACCGATTTATCCATGAGGCACAGCAGGCACACTGCCTAGGGCCTATGAAAATGCTTAAATTTCTTTTAAAATAGGAAAGAAAAGATGAACTTTTAGGTTTAAAAATGTTCTAACATATATTGTTAATATAGTCATCTTTTATCAACATAGTGATGAAATATAGTCTTTAATATTTTTTAAATGGACCAAGTGACCCAAGAATGCAAATGTGCCTAGGACCCACAAAAGTCAAAATCTGGCTCTGCCATCAGTGTCTGATCGGTCCATGAGTCTTATGGATTCTTCCATTGGGTTTATCCTTTTCCTCCTCATTTTTCTTCATTGTGATCAGCTAAACCCAGTCCCTGATTGTCTCACTTCTGAATAATATTTGCCTAGTGCTATTGTGAGCACTAAGATAGTATACGTGAATGGGTCAAGCAGGGAGAAGGTCCTCCACCAAAGCTAAGTGAGCCCAAATCTGCCTCACAGAGTGAAGTAAGAGTAGGAAGAACTCTAGACTTGAGATCAAGAAAAGTAGCCATTGTGATCTTGAAGTAAATCTGAATCTTGATTTCCTTACCTTGACATTGGTTTGATATTTGCACTACCCTCCTTACAGTGTGGTTGTGAAGACCAGATGAAATATGGAAATGAAATAATTGTGTAAATTCTTAACTGAAATAATTGTGTAAACTTTTAAATGTTATACTGTGGTAACGAAGCTCTGCCTCCTCTGTGTCAATCTTTGGTCAATCCAAGGCTCTTTTTAACTTGGCCCCTCCCTCCTCCACCCCATTTCTCCCCAGACTCTTATGTGTTGCTCTCTCAGTCCTCGCTTATCCTCATATCTACACCTCTGCTCATTGAAATGCCTCTTATGGCCACCTTCTGAAATGTTTTGCTAATGAACTCTGTGTGCCTTTTCCCAACTAGGTTCCATACTCCTTAAGGGCAGATTTTATTCTTGTTTATCCCATATACTATCCCACAGAGCAGCAGCTTGCATCTATTTTATGAAATTATTGGATTCCCACCTCCATGCACGTATATGCTGGAACCATCATATCGTCTCTATCCTGACCTCCTCTCCATATCCCATTTTTCTTTCCAAGCTCACTCAAGGCTTGAATTCTTCATAAACCTTTTCCCACTACTGCACCCCTGGGACTACTTCCCTTGCTGAACTTCTGTTGCACTTCCTGAATAGTTTAGCACCTGGTTGCACAGCTTGTGCCTTTCTAGAAGTGAAAGAAGAGAATGTGCTTAGGTAAAAGCATTGTCCAAATTGTAAAGGGATTAAAAAACATTTTGGATTGACAGATCCTGAGCCCAGTGTATGTTTTGCATGATTATAAGTGACCACTGTGAGCTTATCTTCATTAAGAAATACAACACTGAGGGGATCTAGGTGACCCAAATGGAGATGAAAGCAGCATTTTTATTTTATTTGAGAGAGAATAACAGTTCAGGATTTGAAAACTACCAAGGAAATTAAAATGTAGGCATTCAAGTTCCCAATATGGTCTTAAATAAGTTGACTGCAACAATATTATGTATAATCCATGTGTGGTAACTTAACTCTGCTTCAGGAACCATGAACTTGACACCTCCTTCCCCTGCCTAATTGCTATGATTAATTTTTGCACTTGTAATCTGATATTTGGCTCTGTACTATAACAGGGACCCAAAGGTCTCAAAGCAGTTCAATTCCTGAATAACTAAAGAATTCATGAGTGACCTAAAGGTGCTAAATGACCTTTATGAACAGTAACTGACTGTTTGGGTTGAATGTGAGATGTTTCTGGATTCCTGATGGTATAGATATAGTGTGTGAATTCTTTCTGTAGTATGAGGGAAATAGTTAATGACAGCAGATTGCTTATTTTGGCCAATTTTGAACCTGGCTTCAGCGTTAGGGGGAGAAACATACCACATCTGCTAAATAAAGAGCCAGGCAAGGAATTGCAGTGTGGATCTGAGTGAGTGCCTGTGGCTGACCTCAAGCCTCCAGTACAGATGCAGGGATGTGGGGACCACTGATTGCTTTTGGGTGAGCCACGTGGGATAAGCTCTCCCTGGGACACACATCCTGAACTTTTCCTGCACACTGAGTCAGCACTGGGGCTGGAAACTACAAAACTCTGGGAGGGAAGCCCTGGGGGAGTGGGTGGTGGGGTGCAACTGAAACAATCAGTGCTCAATTCTAGCTATAGGTGACCATTGATATACAAGTTTGGGAACACTTGAACATTTTTCAGTAGAAGAGCAGGATGTTTGGGTGAATTGGCAGCCTAGATTCTCTGATCCAACTCCTCCATTTATAGGTACCCTTTAAAATAATCAGTTCTTCTTTGCCTCTCTTGTTTTCTCTCTCTCTCTCTCTCTCTCTCTCGCTCTCTCTGTGTGTGTGTGTGTAGTTATTATAGTCGTACTAGAAACCTAGAGAAATTTCTGCTAAATATCTGTCAATGGGTTTAGAATGAAAAAAAAACCCCCAAAACAATGACAATTCTGAGATAACAAAGGCATAGCTGTAAGGCAGATGAGTTCCTCATCATAGTTTCCTGATAACTCCTGCCACTGAAAGGTAAAATTAAACAAGTAATTAATGGAAATGGGTTGAAGAGATTCAGGATGCCCAATTCTTAGGCGTCTCCTTCCCTCCGTGAACCAGTAGCCTGGTGACCCCAACCATTTTCAAGGCCCACTGGAACAGAGAACTGGGCATGGGGTGAGGGGGGAGGTGATCTTTCCCCAGGGATCCATCTATCTAATGCAGAGATGAAGTTTTCTGCAGTGGTTATGCCTGCACGATGCTCTGTGGTGATCATTCTGGTGGAATTAATAGCAGAGTGTCTACCTTCCAAACCATGACAGAAGAGAAGAAAGAAAGAAAAGCCAAAGCCCTTTCTCCCTAACAAAACTAGTTTGCACTGACTCAGTTTTCCTTCTCTTTTCGTCCACCCCAGGCGTTTGTGAATTTGGATCACAATCAAGCCTTGCTTTATTTGATGATAAGTCAATAGCTGACGTGTAGCTTTTCCTATGAATGGAAGTAACAACAAATTATACAGCTATGCATTTTTTGATTATTTTTGAAGCAATCATGTTTCTCTGAAAAAGGGTTATTAGAAGAAATAAGAAATTCAATGTAGACAGTGAAGAGATTGTTGATGGAAAAAAATCAAACCAGTGCAACAGAAAGAAAACTTGAAGAATTTTTAGAAAACAAAGAGGAAAAAAATAAAGGGATGAAAAAATAATTGAGCAAGTAATAGTTATGGATGGTAGTTGTGTAAGGAAAATAGGTGGAACTTACTAATAAAACATCAAATTTAACATAAATAATAAGAAAACATAGAAGAAAATATTCCTGACCTAAAGCAAGACTTCAATGTAAGAATTTAAAATGATCTAAGTATAATTAATGAAAGAACTTACTTCTAGAGTTCCTACAGAAAATTTTAAACATTAAAGGCAAGGGGAATAAAAAAACTTGTAAGTATTTAGAAAAGAAAGCCATGGGATAATCATAGTTACTCCATTCAAACAATGAGTGTCAGAAGAGAATTTAACCCTATAGAGAGAGAGCATTTTGAAGGAAAATGTGGTGACATGGGTGATGCATAGACTGCTAAGTGTCCTGCATAATTCACTCTCCACTTCTTTTAGTATAAGAAACCCCTTGGTTTTAGCTGGGCACTTGGGCTCCCAGCTGGAGACTCGTCTCACAGCCTTGTTCACACTTAGATGTAGCGTATGCAGGCCAGTAGGATGGGAGCAGAGGTGAAGAGGCTGCTTGGGATGGGCTTTCTTTCCTCCTTCAGCTGGACTGGTGGATGGCAGGTCAGTACCTGAGGAGATGGTGGGTGGTGAACTGAAGGGACAGCGACTCCGGCCGATCTAGTTCCACCCAGGACTGTTATATGTAAGAGAAATGGACATCTATCTTGTTTCAACATAATATTTATTGCCGCAATATTCCATTTATGTAACTCATTTGAAATGTGGAAATTTTGGAAATGGAGAACAGATCAGTGGTTGCCAGGGGTTAGGGCATGGGTGTGGGAAGGAGAGGGCAGGCTGGAGTGTAGATGTGAAAGGGCAACACAAGGGATCCCTGATGTAATGGAGCCGCTCGGTATTTTCATTGTGGTGGTAGATACACAAATCTACACATCTACACAGGTGATAAAATTGCATAGAGCTAAAAATGTACACACATACACAGGAATACAAGTAAGAATGGGGAAATCTGAACAAGATTGGTGGCTTGTATGGATGTAAATATCCTGGTTATGATAATGTTTGCAAAATGTCACCACTGGGGGAAACTAGGTAAATAACTCATGGAATCTGTCTGTATTATTTCTTTTTCATTTTTTTTTTTGCTTCCATTTTTTATTGAGATATATTCACATACCATACAATCATCCAAAGTGTGCAATCAGTTGTTCACAGTACTATCATATAATTGTGCATTCACCACCACAACCAATGTTTGAACATTTTCATTACTCCAAAAAAAAAAAATAAAAATTAAAGTAAAAAAGAACACCCAAACATCTCATCCTTTCACCCCCCCCAATTATTCATTTAATTTTTATTCCCTTTTTTCTACTCATCTGTGCATACACTGGATAAAGGGAGTGTGAGCCATAAGGTTTTCACAATCACACAGTTACACAGTATAAGCTATATAGTTATACAATCTTCTTCAAGAATCAAGGATACTGGGTTGCAGTTCAACAGTTTCAGGTATTTCCTTCTAGCTATTCCAATGCGTTAAAAACTACAAAGGAATATCTGTAATAACACATACGAATAGCCTCCAGAATGACCTTTTGACTCCATTTGAAATCTCTCAGTCACTGAAACTTTATTTTGTTTCATTTCTCTTCCCCCTTTTTGTCAGAAAGGTTTTCTCGATCCCACAATGCCAGGTCCAGGCTCATCCCCTGGAGTCATGTCCCATGTTGCCAGGGAGATTTATATTCCTGGGAGTCAGGTCCCACATAGCGGGGAGGGCAGTGAGTTTACCTGCAGACTTAGCTAAGAGAGAGAGGCCACATCTGAGCAACAAATGAGGTTCTCTGTGGGTGCCTCAGGAACAATTAAATGAAGGTTTAGTCTCTCCTTTGTGGTAACAAGCTTCATAAGGGCAAGGCCCATGGTCGAGGGCTTGGCCTTCTAAATTGGTAGTTCCCAATGCTTGTGAGAATATCAGTAATTCCCCAGGTGCGGAAGTTTAATATTTCCACCTATTTTCCCAGTCCCTAAAGGAGGCTTTGCAAAAACATTTTAATTCTCTGTCCAAATTACTCTGGGATGTATTGGGGTTTCACACTAACCTGTGCAAACCCACCAGATTTCACCCCTGGTTCAAAGTTCCATGTAATTATGGTATTTGAACAAACTGACCATACAAGTTAAATTATATAGTGTGCTACAGAAAATATAGATTTTGCACTGAATAAACGTCTCTTCTTTTGGTCTCATATAGAAGTTGAAGTTTTAAAACACTGTCAATATCATCCTTTATCATTTATTCTGGTTTACCTTGGCCCTAACCAAGTCCATTTCGTTCCTATCTCTAATTGAAGTCTGATCTCTTTTTCAGCTTCTTTAACATTTGCTGTATGTGGTAATGCTGACATTCATAGCTGCTGGACTCTGGCTCTGAGTCTCAGGTGTCACAAAGATACCCAAAGTTCCAGGGGCTGCCCAGGTTATACACAAACAGCTCAGCATCTCAGAATTTAGAGATAAGTGTTGCAATCCTGGAGTAGATGCAACTCTTGTTGGAGTTACAATCTAGGAACCTTTGCCATAAGCCTTTCCCTGACAACCTATTCTCCCAGATTCAATTCTCAGAGTTTGCAAATTATAGTTAGTCTGTATTAGTGAGGCATTATAATGTTTGTCTTTTTTGTCTGGTTTATTTCACTCAACATACTGTCCTCAAGTTCCACTCACCTAGTTGCATATCTTAGAACTTCATTCCTTCTTGTAGCCACTCAGTATTCCATTGCGTGCATACACCACAGTTCACCATTCTGTTCATCAATAGATGTACCCTTAGGACACCTCTATCTATTGCAAATCGCGAATACTGCTGCTATAAACACCATCATGTAAACGTCCATTCATGTCCCTACTCTCAGTTCTTCCAAGCATATACCCAGTAACGGGGTTTCAGCACCATGTAGCAACCCCATACTTCTACATTATTTCTTGCAACTGAACGTGAATCTACAATAATCTCAATGAAAATTTCAGTTAAAAATACAGTAATCCAGAAAACATCCAACTATCTTCCCTAGATAAACTGGTTAAAAACATTTCCTAGAACAATGAAACAGAAAACAAAACTAAGAACTTTAGATGGAAAAGTATTCTGAGTATAGTTTTTATATACAAAGATATTTTTGAGAGACCATTTGTATTTCCTAAAAGATGTCATTTATATTCACAAGTGAAATTTATAAAGATTGTGATGGATGGGTGGAGTGGGACAATTTTCTTATCTTCTATAAAGACAAAAAATTTGCTTTGTTTTAGTGTTGATAATTAAATGTATGCTTAAAAATTAATTTGGAAAACTTGGCTGCCACCACAAGAATTAAAAACAGAACATCTACCTTCCAAATCACTGTAGAAGAAAAGCAAATGATACATTCTCTCTATATATCAAAAGATAGGACAAAGAAACATTATAAAAGTAAGTGGAAAGCAGCATGATTTAAATTAGATCAATTGGCTTAACATAATGTTCTGGTTTGCTAATGCTGCCAGAATGCAAAACACAAGAAATGGATTGGCTTTTCTAAAAGGAGTTTATTTGGTTACAAAGTTACAGTCTTAAGGCCATAAAGTGTCAAGGTAAGGCATCACCAACAAGGTACCTTCACTGGAGAAAGGCCATTGGCATCTGGAAAACCTCTGTTAGCTGGGAAGGCATGTGGAATATCTGCTTGCTCCCATGTTTTGTTTCAAAATGGCGTTCTCCAAAATGCCTGCATCAGCTTCCAACAGCCATCTTCAAAATGTCTGTCTCAGCTGCAGCAACAAGCTCCTTCTGTCTGAGCTTATATAGTGCTCCAGTAAACTAAACAAGGCCCACACTGAATGGGCAGGGCCACACCTCCATGGAAATTATCCAATCAGAATTATCACCTACAGTTGGGTGGGTTACATCTTCATGGAAACAATCAAAAGGTTCCAATCTAATCAACTCGAATATGTCTGCCCCCACAAGATTGCATGAAAGAACATGTTGTTTTGGGGGACATAATACATCCAAATCAGCACACGTAAGAAATCTAAAATGAGAAATAATTTATGGTTTGGAATTAAGTTAAAAATAATATACAACTGTACTGTCTTTAAAAAGTCAAGAAATAGAGGCACTTGGAGTGGTGCATTAGGGCTGTGTGCCTTGAAGCCTGGGTTGAGTAAAGGGATTATGTGGGTTTAGCTCCCATGCTATAGAGTCAGGGCTGGTGTAATCCAAGAGTCAAAGTCTAGGTTAAAAAATAAAAACAGAAATGTAGGCAGAAAGCCTGAATAAAATGCTCTTCTACAAAATCAGTCAGAGAGGCAGGTGCAGATATAAGTCAATAGGACAGATATAGGGTCATTTGACAAGTTCAAGGAGGTTCAGCAAGAAGGTTATGATATGGAATCTCAAAAGATGCTCTAAACCACTGGGTCATGGCAGGATTATTATTATTATAATTATTATTATTATTATTATTAATTTGCTGTAATTGGGAAGGAGCTATTAAAAGTTGTTGTCAAGCCGACTCAAGAGGAGATACATCTAAAATAAATGTTAGAGAGGTAGTATAAATAAAAGGATAAGCAAAGAGGACTCTGGTAAATGTAAGCTAGGGAGGCATACTCCTTGAAAGAGTCATCTTTGCTCTGTCCGAATTCCCACCTCTGTTCTCTCTTGAGAGAACACATTCCAGTCAGGCCTCCACCTCCACCGTTTCACAGGAACTGCTCTTAATCACGGTCGCTGATGGTCTCCACGAGCTTAAGTCCTCGGTTCATTTCTCAGTCCTCATCTTGCCTGACTTATCAAACATTTACCTTCATCACTCCCTCTTTGCCTGGTTTGCCTTGCACCTCTCCGGCTTCCCTTTCTTAGCCCCCCTTGCTTGTTCCTGCTCATCTCTTCTTCCTCTAAATGTTGGAGTTATCCAGTCCTCAGTCATTTTATCACCATCTATATTCATTTCCTCAGGAGAACTCATCTAGTCTCATGGCTGGAAATTCCACCTGTATGTGATGAAAAGGAAGAGATTTGGGATGAATTTGAGTAGTGTGGTTGTTGCGAAAGCCAAGGCAGACTTGACCATCATTATTTACTGTTCTCAAACCCTGGTTCAACAATAACATATGGGTCAAAAGTTTCTCAACCTCAGCTCTGTTGACTATTATTCTGTTTATGTGGTTGGCTGTCCCATTCGTGGTAAGCTTTTTATTTAGCAGCATCCCTGCCCCCTACCTACTAGATGCCAGTAGTTCCCTGTCTCCTCCCCCATTGTGACAATCAGAAGTGTCTCCAGACACTGCCAAATGTGCCCTGGGGTGCAAAACCACCCACCCGTGGTTTAGAGCCACTGGACTAGCTAAGGAAAGATATGCTAGAAATCATCCAAATAGAGAACTAGGGAAGCCCCGGTGGGAATACTCAATACATTGGGTCAAATTAAAAATTAAGCCTTGAGAACATTAAATCTAGAGAAACAGGAGGATCCTGAGGTAAGATTTGTTCATTTTCTGGCTACCAAGAAATATTTTGTACACAGTTGGTACCAAAATACCCTTTCAGGAGCAACAGATGTCCCCATGGATAAAGCCAGCTATTTATTTTGTACAAAATTTCCTTATTTATGAAGGGAGGGAATGAGTTAATTGGTTGGTGAGAGGAATCAAAATTCTAGATGTTCATTTGCTTAAGAGCTGACCTTCTTAATAACATTTTTTTTTCTTCCATTTAATGTTGCGAAGTAAATCTGAGTATTCCTTATGGACTCATAAGTATAAAAGTTCAGGGCTCTTTTTAGCTCAGTAGATGCTTAGGTCAATCAGATCAGCTATTAATGTATCGATTACAAAATGGTCATTTTAGGTTGACTGTGTAGGCTCTGATGGATCACATCTGTCATAAAAGCTGAGCAAATTAAATTGAAGGGTCAAGGGGTAATTATACAGAATCATGTGGATTCATGGTTTCCCTCTCCTTCCTTCTTTCCCATCTTTCTCATTCTGTTTCCCTTAATTTCTTATTCCCTTTTTAATCTAATATTCTTCATTTGATGGATTCAGAGAAAAGGGCAAGAGTAGAGAGTAAATATGCGGAAGTGGCAATATATTTTTGACACAGGTGGGAAGGAATTGTAGTGTTTTAAAGAAACTAAACCCTGATACCTCCGTACAATTGCTGGTCAATTGTTAAGGAAATTCTTTCTGGGTTAGAAAGAGAAGGCAGATTCAAACTGCCTTTAATATTTACTTTTTGTGTATCTTATATTTGTCAGCCTGTGGTTGTGTAATTTTTTTTTTGCATGTGTGCTTAAACTAACTGCTAAAGCAATCTGAAAAGTAGTGAGTTGTGTAGAGTTTCTGTGCCATGTTTTACAATAATCCCTAAAATTAAAATGCAAAAAATGCCTGCATTTTGCAGTTTTTGTTCATTGATAATTTTTATTTGAATTTACAAATGTCAAAGTTGACAAAATTAATCTGATTTTGCCTTACGAACACTGATTGTTTTTAAATAAGAGCCAAGGTGGAAAATGAATGTAATGTTAAGCTTATTATGAAGACATTTGAAGAAAAGGTTAAAGAGGAAGCTGGAAGTTTGAAAAAGTCTTGATTGTATTTCCATAAATATTTGTTCAAAAGACATAGCAAATTCCAGTATGCAAAAGCTATTAAAACAAATCTTTTCCTTTCTCCTTTTCTTCCCCAGGAGTTTTGCAGAATTTCTAACTACTTCTCTCACCCACCCCCATTTCAGTATTATAAATTTGCATTTGTGAGGCTACATATTTAATAAGTAGAAGTAGAAAATTAATTGCAAAGTTTTATGCTGAGAACCATTGATTTTGTATATATAAAGTTGTTGATGGAATTAGAAACACAATATAATTAATATATGGATCCCATTTCCTATACCCTGATGCTTTCTGAGGGAAGCAGTCCAGACTTAACCAATTCTTGTGAAATATGAGAATGTTTCAGTTCATAAGATAAAAATGAACGTTGGTGCACATTTGTGTTTCTTTTGTTTAAGAGAAATGAACTATATTTTCAAAGTTATATTGACAATCTTTCATTAATCAAATATTAAAAAGTGGACCAAAGGCAAGGCTTTACTCAGAAAAAGCGAAACTCTTTTCAAACTCCTTGTTCAGACTCATACGACCTTGCTTATTCTTTCACTGAGTTAAAACCCTTTAATTTAACAAATGTCCCAGAGATGACCAACGAATATTTTCTCTGACGGAAGAATGTCTTTCTGCTAGTGCAAACTTTACTACGGAGTAGAAAAGACCAGAATTGCAAGCTCACACAGGGTTCTACCTTTTTATTATTAACTTTAAGTCATGGGTGGCTTCTGGATCTTCATTTTTCTTATGTGCAAAATAAGGAGGTTGAAATTGAAACTCTCCAAGTTTCTTTCCAGCATTCCATGCTGACATACTCTAAGTCCTTGTTTGGAATGATTAGGGCAAATTAGGGGTAACTTCTATGTGGGATAAATTGCTTAAAAAAATGAGCTTTGGTGTGTTTTTTTTTTTTTTTTTTCCTCTGCTACAAATTAATTTCTTTCTCTGACAAAGTTCTTTCAGAACCAAAACAACCTTAAATTCTTTTATTATTTTTTGGTCTAAATCCCCCTTGTTCTTGAGGTTTTAGGAAATTATTACAACTATCAGCTTTTATTTCAAGCCGAGGGAATAAGCATGAGATAGCTAAATAATGGTAGTTTTGCAGAAAATGCTGTGTCTTGTTGATATATCTTGTTGCTACATTTTGTTGCTAAAGAGATAAACAGTTTGTGGCAAATTGTGGGCTTTGCATGTGCTCTATGTGTGCTTGATTGCTGCATTTTGACTATGGGCAAAATGCAGTTGGCCTTTGCTCTCCTCTAAAACCCTTGCAAAATTCTAACCATGAGCCTGTGTTACTGCATCTGACTGTCTCTTAATATGAGAAGTTAGGATTTTGGCACGAAATAGATTTTGTAGACTCAGAGAAACGGTGTTTGTATACAGTTCTGAATCTAAACATCTGATCGAATGGATGAGATGATAAAGTTGACTTTTCTATTTATTTGTTCTGTTTCATCTCATCTTTGCCTGGGCCAGGACATCTTGCTCTCAAGTTGCCACCTACAACGTTAGTATGCTCATTTTTTCTCTTGTGTCATTACCCAATCTCCTAAACTCCCATTTATCTCATGAACCCTTTCTCAACCAACTGGATAAAAATTGGTGCTTTTGATACCCTCTCCCCTTCCACTCCCCTTCAGCCCATGGCTTTGATACAGGAATAGAATAAAAGAGGGAATAATATGCTCATTTTACTTTGAAGAATTTCATTCGCTCCGTTGCTTCTGAAAGGTTAAAAACCATTCTTGTGTCTATTCTGTTTGGAATATAGTCTTGCCAAAGCTGAAGAAAATGTCTTTGAATGTTTTAATTCACGTTTCAAAAAACTGTGTTCTCCGAAATGAATCTTCCAAAACCCACATTTTCACCATACTCAGTTTTAGTCTACATGTGTTCTAGAGTATGAAAAAAAACAACAACACATTTTTTCATGCAATCCATAAACTAGACAATGTTGGGCAGGATTTGAATAAATAATAACCATCTCAAGTGGCTGTTACAGGAGGGATGCTTGATCATCTTAACAGGTCAGTGCTGCAATGATGGAGGACCATTTTTAGTTTCCAACTTGAAGTGAGAAGCAAGTCTTCTTTATAAAAATATTAACAATTGCATGACCTGGTCTCCACCAGCTCTGCTCTGTGTTTGGTCCCCTACCAATTACCCTGCGGCAGAACATAGACACATGAGCCTAACTTCTCATGTTAAGAGACAGTCAGATGCAGTAATTATAATTTTGCAAGGGTTTTAGAAGAGAGCAAAGGCCAACTGCATTTTGTACATAGTCAAAATGCAGCAATCAAGCACACATAGAGTACATGCAAGGTCCAAAGCCGAGTAGTGTGTTCCCTCAATCAGGGAGCTGACATCTCAGTGAGACCACATGGAATCAGTCCTTGGCAACCCTGGAGAGGATTTCAATGGCTCTTTCCTGAAGAAGAACTGAAGACAGATGTCAATACCAACCGGCAGTTCTTTAGGGTACATTGACCATAATCGACACAGAGTGCATTTTAAGTTTCCCCGATTCCTGAATATGAGTTCAGTTATCCTCATCACGTTTGTGTTGCCTTAAAAATCCTTCACAAACACCCTACCTCACGTTAGCCACTGCACTAAGTAACCCCAGTCCCAGTAGCTTAACAAAATAGACATTTATTTCCCACTCCTGTAACTGTCCAATGTGTATGCTCCTGACCAGCAGGTAGATTCCTACATCCAGTGATTCAGGGACCCAGGCTACTTCCATCCTGAGGATCTACTCTACCCTAGGGTTTCAAGCTCTCTGCACCAAGACGGAAGATGGGGAAGAGATGTTTTTCCCATATAGCTGTCATTATTGTTGACTCTTTGTCACCCAACACAGCTTCAAAAACTAAATCTGAGCTAATCAGATTTATTTTTCTAGTGTCTAGTTTGGGGAGGTCCTGGGAACCAATACAGAAAGTGAACCCTGAAGATAGGTCTGTTGGGGCATCTCTGGGAAAAGTTTTCTCTCCTTAAGAGAGAGCTACAAGAGAGTTGTTTTTTCTTCTTCTTTTTTTTTTTCTTCTGAGCTATTGTCAATTTTCAAAATCTTTTGATATTTCTTGAAAATTGAAAAAAGTCCCTGGATAGAACAATCAATGTGTTTGTAGTTTATCAACTCACAACAGATTACGTGTTCATTGTATGTGAGAAGTCACTTCATTGTCTGTGTTGAAGCAGCTGCTTAGACTAAACTGGTTTATTTTTCTATTCACCTTTTCTACCATAAATCCAGAAATTTCTTTTGCAGGTACGTTTGGTACAATTCCATTTTTTCCCTCTTCCTTACATGCTGGGAACTGACCTGTTAGAGCCAGAGATCAGCATTTAATATGTCTTTTGAACATGAACATATTCCAGACACAATGTTTGCCTGTGAGAATTCCACTACAAACTGAACTGGTTGTAAATACAGTCTTCTTGGTCTAATCATTGGTGAACTTGGACAGTAGGAGACTCCACTGCCTTTGTTGACTTTCTTTAGAAAATGACCTGAGGTGAGCAGTTATCGTTCGTTCTCTTTTATTCCCCAGTGAAAAGTTTGCTTTCAGAAGTAATTCAGCTTTGACCTATTGGTGCATGACTCACCCCAGTCAATGTAATGATAATGGAAAAATGCTTTGGGTTCATTAATAGCCATCAGGAAAATTTCCAGGGTAAAAAAACTGCAGTGGTTATTATTATTAACCTATAAAATGACCTTTTTACCATTTAGAAATTGTAGAGTACATTAGGATGACGTTTACTCCAGTTCAGAACTTGATGACAATTCTGCTCTTCGGTGGTAAGAATCTCCTTGGCTAGCTCCAACCAAATGGTTTCTGCATGAGCTTCAGTTGTACTAACAGCACTTGGTTAGAGAAAATGGCTAATTTATATCAGTTGCAACAGTTTAGTCCATCACCACAAAGTCGGATACAAGTTTTAACGTGATGCAGATGTTACTGTCATCCTAAAGAAGAATGCATTCTTTATCCTCTGGTATCCCAGTTCGTTGGTATATCTTCTGACTTCAGCAGAAAAATTAAAGAGTTCACAGAACTTATTTTTACAGGCATTTTTTCCCCCTCTTCAGTGTGTGGGAAATAAATAAATGTCTCTAATTTGTGGCTTTGTCATTGATGTTTTTCTTGGGGCAATTACAAGAAGAATTCTTGTTTTAGTTTGATCTGCTTCTTTTCACAGCGTACTTATAAAGCCTAAGGAAATTTCTGAAGAGTAAAAATGGGCAGTGGAGGGCGGGGACCATTCATTCATTCATTCGTTCATTCATTCAATAAAATTTATTGAGAGCCTGCTATGTTCCAGAAACTTTGAGGGGTTCTAGGGGACACAGGCGTGAGGAAAAGCAAGCATGGTGTGGACCCATGGGACATTTTCTCAGTACTTAGGGGAAAAGAATGCCTCTGAAAAGCATCAGCCGAATTAACCATGTTCCCAGGAAAACAGAATAAATTAACTAATCAGCTAGAAATCTCTTGGAAAGAAGGTTGTGAGGCAAGCCAGTTAAGACTGGAATAGTTAGGCTGGAGTCAGTAGGATAATCTGAAAGACAACTATTCTCCTCATCTCATTAAATCAACAAAACTATTGAGTAACTGGTATGTGACAGGCACTATGATATCTGCTGGGCATATGGACATGAACAAGATATAGCTCTTACACTGAGGGCACTCACGGTCTAGAAGGGAAATAGACAAGTAAAGCGGTAATTAAAGTGCTTCATGGTGACAGCAACCGTCAATGAAAGTAGCACCAAATGCAGAATTGTAAAGCTAACTCAGCCTAGGTGGGGGTGGATATGAGAATATTTTCTGGAAAAAAGGCAGTTTGAACTCATTGTTGAAGGATGAGTGAGAATTAGCTGGGAGAAAGGCATTCTAGGCGGAAGAAATTGCAGGAGCAAGATACAGAGAGGCACGAGAGAATATGACACATTTGTGGGGACTTGTAGAATTTTGTACTAAGAGTATTAGTAGAGGAAGGCCTGTGCCAAAGAGTAGCAAAGTTTGAGGTTGGAAATGTACCTGGGGGGCCAAATCTCAAAAGGTCTCATATGTAATGAAAGCAACTTACAATGATTCTTCCTAATGGAAGAGTTTTATGCAGCCAAGGGATCCATTCACCTTTGGATAGATTGAAAGACAGGATTGAGACAGGGAAACATGACCAGAGTAATCAGGTGGGATATTTTAGAGACGTTCAGGCATTAAAACTAATTTCAGAAGTGACTAATTAGAAATGAGAATAAAAATGAGGCCCGAGAACAGGGCCTAGGAGTTCCGGCTTGTGTGAGTGAGAGGTGGGGTGGCAGAGGGCAGAGCCTTTTACTGGGTTGGGACAGGGCTGCAGCAAGGTGAAGAGGTCAGTTTTATGCACATTGAGGTGGGAATTTACAGGAGACGTGGTTCATTAAGTTTACAGCTTATGAAAGAGGTCTGGCCTGGAGATACGGTTTAATGCTCTGCTGTCGCCATCTTGAAATGTGTAATAATTTTATCTTTGGACTCGTGTTTGTAAGAGAAGTCTTATGGGACAAAGGAAACATGTGTGAGCAGAGAACATACATGTGATATGCGTGCCCACCATTCCTTGCTGCCCTGTTTGAGTATATTGTTCTTAATGCCCTGTGGCACAGAATTCCAGGGTACCCAGGATACATGGTAGTTCTGTGAGACTGAAAGCAAGTCTAAGGTAAGCAAGTTGCATCTATGAATGAAGAACTGGGGTTGAGGACAGTCCCACAGAGACTACACTTTCCATTCCAATGTGAACTTGCTTTGAATGCAGAAAGAAGGCACTAGCATTCTCTGAGACCTGAACGGCCAAGAAAACCTATCATACCCTTTCTTACTTGAGTTATTCCTTGTATTAGCCAAACACACTGAAAAGGATGACAGAGAAGGAAGGGGAAAGATAGGGGAACCCATAGTGCCTTTTCCTTTGAGTCATTCCTTACTCATGAGTAAGCTGAAGGTAGTGAGAATTGATAGAAAGTAAAATAAAAACAGTTGAATTAAAGTTGTGCAGTGTTTCCACAATACTGGTAGTACATACATATGCATGTATGAGCTATGAAATTGAATTGTATATTTTGGTTATTCTGCATACAAGTTAAATTCTCTTATATTTGCATTTAAAACTGGCATTGCAGAATATAAGGATGAATGGTAAAAGTCATGCTAATAATTCAAAATTTAAATTTTTCTTTACTTGGAATGACATTAAACAGCAAATTAAAAAAAAAAAACAAACACAACACTGGGACAAGCCAAGAGAAAGAAAAGAAAAGGAAAAGCTTTAGATTTTAGTACTTTTAACAGCACCTTTTCCTGCTTTTTGAACAAGAGGCCACAATTCTTATTTTGCACTGGGCCCTGCAAATTAGGTAGCAGACTTTGTTTGGAGTCTTTGGACATAGGCTGCGTTTGACACCGTGGATGTGGTGAAACTGCACAGGTAGGGCATGGGTTTAGAGGAGAAGAGGGCAGGGGAGCCCAGACATTTCCAGGAGCAGCAGAGGAGCAAGAGCCCCTGAAGGAGACCAATGGCACATCTGGAGAGTGGGCAGTCAGAAGAGCAAGAGGGCACGGAAATCAAGGGAGCAGCATCTTGAAAGAAAGAGCAAACAAAACCCATCAAGAGGTCAAGGAAATGAAGACCTAGGAGTAGAGCAAATCCCTGTTCTCTCCATTACACATCTACGATCTGTTAAGGGTTGAATTATGTCCCCAAGAAAGATATGTTGAAGTCCTAATGCCAGGTCCTGGGAATACAACCTTATTTGAAACAGGGTCTTTGAAGATGTGATTCATTAAGATGAGGCCAGACTGTGTTGGGGTGGCCCCTAATCCAATGATTTGTGTCCTTAGAAGAAGGGGAGAACTGGACTGAGAGAGAGAGAGAGAAGGGAAGAGAGAGAGAGGAGATGGCCATGTGATGACCGAGGAGGAGACTGTCATGGCTTGCTGGCCACTGCCAGAAGCCAGGTGTTCCAGTTTGCTAATGCTGCCAGAATGCAAAACACCAGAAATGGACTGGCTTTTATAAAGGGGGTTTATTTAGTTACAAAGTTACAGTCTTACGGCCATAAAAGTGTCCAAACTAAGGCATCAACTTTAGGGTACCTTCACTGAAGGATGGCCAATGGTGTCTGGAAAACCTCCGTTAGCTCAGAAGGCACGTGGCTGGTGTCCGCTTGCTCCCAGGTGCATTTCAAAATGGCATTCTCCAAAATGTTGCTCTTGGGGCGTTTTGTCCTCTCTTAGCTGCAGCTCCTGTTCGAAATGTCACTCTCAGTTGCTCTCCAAAATGTCACTCACAGCTGCACTGAGTTCCTTCTGTTTGTCAGCTCATTTATATGGCTCCAGGGATTTAATTCAGATCCACCCTAAATGGGTTGGGGTAACACCTCCATGGAAATTATCCAATCAAAGGTCACACCTGAATCAAAAAGATGAATCAATCTGCCCCCACATGCTTACATCAAAGATAATGGCGTTTTGGGGGCTATAATACATCCAAACCGGCACACCAGGAGAGAGGGAAGGAATGGATTCTTCCCTGCAGACTTCAGACTTCAGAGGAACGAAGTTCATGGTACTTTGTTACAGCATCCCTAAGCATGCTCCAACTGGTTAACCAGGACAACTTACCAGTGCTTCTCAATCTTTCCTCCATGTGGTTCCTGGAAATGAGTTCTTCTTTCCACTGAAGGAGGCTCACTCCCTCCAGGCCAGGCTGGTCAGACACGTCCCTGTACCTCCACCCCATAGGGCCGGCCCCTCCGTGCCCCCTGCAGGCCTGCTCCTGGGTGTGGAGGTGTAGGGTCGAGGGAGCGAGCTGCACCAGCCGTGGCTCAGCATCTGCTGGGTGGCCCTGACCTTCTTCAGTCTAACTCTCCAAGAGGGTGCAGGGCTGTCTCAAGTACGGGCTGGGGCAGGACTCTGGTTTTCTCATGGCAGCAGCAGGGCTTGCTATACAATTTGCAGAGCCCAGTGCAAAATGAAAATGCTACGTTTCCCCTTGGGGGCAGGGAAGTCAGTCTTCCCAAACTGCAACACATGGGCGACCCCCAAGGGGTCTCACTTGGTGCCTGGGCTGGGGGTTGGGAGAGAGGCCCCTACTGACCGGTCTGTCCAATGCTCCGTGGCTTTGCCAGGCCGGGTAGGGATGGCTGCTGCCTTGCCAGGCCCTGAGGGGCCATGGGGACCCAGGGCCTGCCCCTCCTGCTCACTGGTGCTAATGGGTTGCAGTGGGAGGGGATGCTTGGAATCCCCCCAGGGACTTGGGGAGCAAGTGAGCGGGGCACATGCTGCTTTGTGCCTTGGGACTTCACTTAACAAAACATAAGACACAAGTTCAACAGGCGATTGTAAAGAATTTCAGAGTAGCCACAGAGAGGAGGAAACCTCAAGCTCGGGCCTTTCTGAGTGAGCAGAGCCCTGCGAGACAGCACGGGCGGGTTCCAGCGTCAACACAATTCCCCCCACAACGCTCCATTCAAACAACCAGGATGGCAACTGTTAACATCTCCTGATCAAAGAAAGTAAAAGACAGCCCATAGACACTCGCCCCTTGTGTTACTGTTTCTTTGTCTGTTGGTGGTGAAGGAAGCTCATTGTACCTGAGAACAGGATGAATGTATTCGAGAAACACAGGTGGGGCTCGCGTCTCCTTCCTGGCTTTCTCCTGATGGGAAGTGAGGAGACTTGAATTACTTTAACTTAGTGGTTTCCAACTTGGGGATCTTGGCAATGTCTGAAGACATTTTTGTTTGTCACAGCTGGAGGAGGGGGTGTGATACTGGCAGCTAGTGAGTGAAGGCCAGGGATGCTGCTATATGTCCTCTAATACACAGGACAGCCCCACAGCAGAGAGGTATTTGGTCCAAGAAGTTAGTAGTGCCAAGGCTTAGAAACCTTGAGTGACATTATAATAAGTATTCCTAAGTAAGTTAGTCACTTGACTAACTTCCACTTTGGTTATGCATATTTAGGTATTATACTGAACTAACAAGTAAAGATGCTTCTGTGGGATAATAGAATTATTACAGAACATGGGGACCGAAAGTAGCTCTGAAGACCATCTAGCCATGGTTTCTTTTTTAAATGCTCCTTAATGAGATGAATTCTTACATTCTTATGCCAAACCCCAATGAATAAAGAGGTAAAAGAGGAACTGCTCTTTCTTTCCAGGCTGTTCTTGAGGAAACCTTCTGAAATCACAGGATTCTGCACACAGATTGAAAAAACGCTTATCTAGTTGAAAAGTTCCTTAGTCAATCTATGAGAAAATCAAAGCGGAGGGAGATTGATTTTTCTAGGATCACATGGCTGGTTGGTAACAGAAGCAGTCTTCCAATTTAATGTTCTTTCAAAACACAATGGACAAACAACTAAACAATTTATGACTTGGTTATTTTTTTTTTATTTCACCAAAATATATCTGTCAGCTGACGTTGTAATAGACCATAAAATTCCATATGCACACACATACATATATAAATTTTATGTTTATTGAAAAAGAGTTGCCATTGCCCTCAAAATTCTTAGTTTAGAGTGCTGCTAACTTGCCTTATTATGTGAGACTTGTTGCTCTCATTAAAAACAGAGTAAAGTTACTTATCCTTTTTCACTAGGTCACTGTGAGAGCAATCCATTGAAAGAATTGTAAAATGCCTAATATTGGGAAGCACTCCGAAGATAACTCAATGTGCTGTGAGAGCCTTTGATAAAAATCTTTAAATAAAATTTGCACACTGGCAAGTCTGAATTATTATTACATTGCATTATTGTGCCTGCCATCAGCACAGTTTTAAAGTTAGGAGCTCCCCAAGCACTTTCTGCATGCTAGAAAGCTGATCCGAGGAGATGGAGGTAAGGGATTCGACACTCGTTAGTTAGCTTTTTGAATTCATCAGAAATGTGAGCTTTGAGATTTTATACCTGCTGCTTTCAGCCTTCAGAAACCTAGGAGCTTATATTCAAACTCAATTTCTGAACTTTGGTGAATGGGGTTTCTGGTCTCGTGCTTGAATTGCTAGCTGAGGACTTTCACGTAAATGTCTGTATTCAGTTGTACAGAAGCAAGTGATGCCTCCTAACTTTGGGAAGATGTGCACTTCCAGGATGGGAGAATTCTCTACCCAACAGAAAGAAAATTTAGTTTTATTGTTTATGCCCTAGAAAAAAGAAAGACCCTGTCAAGTTATGGTATTGACTTAAACTGACAAAAATTATTCTTTTGTGACGAAATGACTTAAACTTTCAGAGAGTTTCTCTCTCTCTGTGTCTAACTTGCAGGTCCTAACTGTGTCTTGTGTTACCTCTTGCCTAGATTATTCTAAAACTCCCAGTTTCCCTGGCCAATCCTTCCACTCACCCAGCCACCAATGAGATCACATTGCCCGAAGAGTAAGCACAGCACATTGCTCCCCTACGCCTCTCAGAAACCTTTGAATGATCCCCTCCCCCCATTCCTTATAGACTAAACTCTCTTTCTCTGCTCTGGGTTCAAATTCCTCTTCTCTCTGTGCCTTCCCCTCCAGTTCTCACCCTCCTCCCCTGTGAACCCTGAATTCTGGCTCCATAGGTCTGCCCACTCTTGCTCCAACAATTTTTCTACTTTCTTTCCTCTGGGCTTTTGTTCATGTTTCTTCCATTCTGTGACCACCCTCCTCTCTGCCTTCTAATCTTTCAGATCTTTTTCTTCAATTCTGATTCCCTCACCTCTTTCCAAGAAGGCTCACCAGGACACTCAACATGACTGGTGCTGAACACCCTTAGCTGCCGTGTGCACTTACAGATGGCGTCTATTTATGGGTCTCCAGACCAAGCTCTAGGAGGGATGGAATTGTGTGTCCCTCATGGCTCATTTGTTCCCCTAGAGAGAACAGAGGACATCCTCAACAAATATTAGCCAAATTGAATAAATGCAACCCCCTCTAAGTATAAATGATGAAAATTTGCTCTGTCTGTAAAGTTTTGGATATGCTGTAAATGCCAGCGTGTTTGGAGCAGTATCCTCTCCAACAGGCAAACATCCAGCCACGAGAGGCATTTAAAGGTGAACTTGCTTCTAGGAGCGAGTGTGGAGTTGGCAGTTTAGGCTGCTCAGCTTGTTACTAATTATGGTAATGAACAAACTGCTGATAGGACTTTCTTATTGCACATGGCAGTTTTGATAGATGAATGTTAACATCAGTAATCCTAACAAACCAGAACTGGCGGGCTTTCAAAAGCAGTGGCTTGTTCGGAAAATCTTGATCCGGTTAGATATTCAGTGTGGAACTCCTGTTGTCACACTTCATGATGGTTAGGGATTTTGGTGTGATTTCTACAGACCTCTTTGTATAGATGGCTCTTCTAATTGAATGTCACTTTTCCTCTACAGAATGCATGTGGCAGATAGCACGTAAAAATTTCCAGGAGTTTAGCGTTGAACCGACTGTGGTTTAGAGAATGTTCTGTGGGCAGGATACACAGGGACTGAAAATATTATATATACCATATTTTAAGGTACTTTTTTTATCTTTTGTCTGTTTTTTTTCCCTTAAATTTCTGATGACTTTGATACCTTTAAAGTATACAACTCTATAACTTTGTTCACACTCTTATTTCTCCCTGCTCTTCCTGCAGTAGTCAACTTGCTTTATTCACTCTACTATGAACACTGTCATAATTTTGCTCATCCTTTCCTGGTCAGCAATTTCTTCATCCTCCTTTTATCTATTTATGTTGTGTCTGTGGCAAATAGACACAAATACTGTGTTATTCCAATTACTGGTCAATTTTGTGTTTTCTCTCTTTTACTTGTTTAATCTTCCCAGGGATTTTCTCAGTTTGAAATTTTCTCCCTAAACGTCAACTTTTGCTTATGTTAATTCTCTTTATTGATTTTTAAAATAGATTTCTATATGTATCTTGATTATTTCCCTCCTTCTATGTTGGTTTATCTGTGGTCCTTTTTCTAGTTGCCTTCATTCATTAAATTTTTTATAAAAAAATTATTGAGGCATACTTTATATACCACAAGACTCACACATTGTAAGTGTATAATTCAAAGATTTTAAAAGAAAATTTATAGAATAGTGCAAGCATCATCTCAATGTAGTTTTAGAAATTTTCCATCATCTCTCAAATTTCCTTTGAGCCTGTTTTTAGTCAAAGCCTGCTCCTATTCTATCTCCCCAAGCTCCAGACAACCCTGGATCTGCTTTGTCTCTAATAAATTTGCCTTTTCTGGTTATTGCATAGAAATGGAATCACGCAATACGTAGTCTTTTGTGTCTGGCATTTTTCACTTAGCGTAATGTTTTTGAGGTTCATTCGTATTGTGCTATGCATTAGTGCTTTTTTTTTTTTTTCTGTTTATTGATGAATGCTATTACATTGCATGTACAGTATTTTGTTTATCTATTCACTAGTTGATGGACATTTGGATTGTTCCCAGTTCTTAGCTATTGTGACACTTCTATGAACATTAGAATAAAAATATTTGTTTGTGCAAGTTTCTCTTTCTCTTGGATGTATTCCCAAGAGTAGAATTGCTGGAGTGTATGGAAATTTTTGTTGGACTTTTAAAGAAACTGCCAAAAGGTTTTCCAAAGTGACTGTACTATTTTACATTCCCATCAGCAATGAATAAGAGTTCCAGTTTCTCCATGTCCTCACCAACACTTGTTATTGACTGTCTTTTTAATTTTAAGCATCCAAGTGAGTGTGATAGTTTTGATTTACATTTCCCTGGTGACTACTGATGTTGAGCAACTTCTCATTTCTCTTTTATTTTTGTCAAACCCCACCCCCATAATGTATCCCTCTATTTTAATAGCAGTTACTTAATTCCTCTCTTTTAACTTCTAAACATTTATTGAAAGTCTATGTTAAAGTCATAATCTTATTTTTACCGGGAACATATTTATCTCCATTTTGAAATTTATGGCTATTATTTGTAATTAGACTTCTTTTTTCCCCATAGGTTTTGGAATTTATGTTGGAATAAATGGTAAGTTTTCAGGTTAACTTTTCTTTTTCTATTCTCTCTCTGTTCTTATTTCTCCTTGTCTATTGGTTGTTCATTTTGCTCCACCAAGATCTCTGGGACCCAGTCCAGAATCGGGCTTTCTAGTGTTATTTTGGGAGTTTCTATCGCAGGTCATATTGAGGATTCCGTCCCTGGGTCAGGAGGAGGCGTGTTGAATTTTTTGGTCATGGGGCCGTGTCTGAGCTTTCTTGCCTTTCAAGGCTGTTAGCTTTCAGCGCAGAAGCACCATCTTAGCCTGTGGCTTAAACCTGGCTCTCACCTGCCGTATGGCATAGAGAATGACTGGTCTTTAACCCACAGGAGCCAACTTCTGGCCACCACCAATAGGATCATGGCTTTAGTTAGACTCACTGTTTTGTTGTTCTTCTCTATTTCTCTTCCGGCTATACCTTTTTCTTTTTTTTTTTTTTCTTCTTGAAACTGTTTATGCCTTTTTCTTTTTAATTTCTGTATTTTATTTTTCATTGCTATGAGTTTGAAGGAGACAACACTTCAAAGTGTGACTTCACCATGCTATTGTGGCCAGAAGACTTAAAAAAATAAAACTTTTGACACCTGTTATTTCTTTCAGTATGCAGCTAAGGGCTCTCTTCCTGATTTAAACTTCTTTAACAGCCTTATTGTTTATATAGACTAATAACTTAATCTGCATTCTGTTTTATGCAGCCTTATCTTATCGTGATCTGTTATTTTCATTACAATATTTTCTCTTGTTTATTTCTTATTTTTCCAGCGAGATTGTGAGATTCTTAACGGCAAGGACCATGACTTCCTTTATTATCCATAGTACATAAAATAATGAACGTGATAAATGCTCACTACATTTCTGTGGTATTGATTATACATAAAGAACAGTTGTTAGGGAATTCTATTAGGGAAACCATTGGACTCAGGACCCAGCCTCTCTGTGTTGGATTCTGTAGTGAGGAACTGGGCAGGGAGACCAGTTGAACTACTGATGGAGGAAACTGGGTGAAAAATGGTTCTGAACTAGGGCAGTGGCAATTATGTCTAAGAACTAGAGGCAGGATTCAAAAGATGATTAAAAATAGGAATGGATAGCACTTGGTAACAGTCACAAAACTAGGGACAGTCTCAATTTCATTTCACTGCTAGATTTTGATCAGTTAAAATTCAAAATCCCTTGTCTTTCAGAATTGGAGAAGGATCTTCAGTTAAATATTTTAAATAGAAATAGAGGGAATATGCAAGAGCCAGCCCCGAATTTCACGGGTCAGTAAGACAAAGAGTTGTCTGGCATTTTTCATTTGCATATATTATGTAAGGACTTGTAAAAATTGAGCTGGAAATGTTGTAAGAACAATCTTCCTTTTTAGGACTTCAGACTTGAAACAGCATATTATGGGTTGAAACATGTCCCCCACAAGGACATGTTCAAATCCTAACCCCAAATCCTGTGGATATGAACCCGTTTGTAAATAGAATCTTTGAAGATGTCATTAGTTAAGATGAGGTCAAACTCAATGAGGATGGGCCTAATCCAATATGACTGGAGTCCTTATACACCGAGGAAATTTGGACACAGTGAGAAAGAGGTAGGAGACGGATAACCATGTGATGGAGGCAGAGATTGAGTTATGGATTGCCAGCATGCCACCACCAGCACATTACAGACTCTTTGAGAAAGCATGATTTTGTCAACACCTTGATTTTGTCTTCTAGCTTCTGGAACCATGAGATAATAAATTTCTATGGTTTAAGACCACCCTCCATTCAGAAAGATTCTCACATAGACTGCATTTCCAGCCCATTGCTCCATGAATTCTAATGTTCTAGACCAACTCATACCATGAGAGAAAAGGGCCTTATGTATACAATTGAAGTCACACACAAGCATGAGCCATGTTATACCAAGGAAAGTCATGTCTCCTTTGATTTTGAACAAAACTGTTGAAATGCTGCTTTTAGGAAATTAGCCAGGTCAGTTTGATTTTTTCTAAAGTCATTCAAATATGAAAGTCTTTACCATCAGTTCAAGAATGTTGAAAGAATAAATTATAAAGCTCCATTTTTATAAATCCAGTAAGAACACTCCATATGACACAACATCTGAATAATATGTGAAAACATCCTCTACAGTAAAAACTTTCTATAAACAATGAGAAATTGTACTATTTTGCTTAGAAGTTATTGTGTTAACTTGTGATTCAGAAAGTTAAGTATAGAATTACCATATGACCTGGCAATCCCACTTCTTGGTATATGCCCCAAAGATTTGAAAGCAGAGACTTGAACAGATATTTGCACACCAATATTCATAGTAGCATTATTCACAATTGCCAAAAGATGGAAGCAACCCAAATGTCTATCAATCAATGAATGGATAAATGAAATGTGGTATATACATAAAATGGAATATTACTCAACCATAAAACAAATCTAAGTAGTTTTCTCCAATAGAAAAATACCAATTCAAGGAATTATATCGTACTGACAATCAAAACTACTTGGCTGTACTGATAAAAGAAGTTTTTCACTGAGATTCAAGTAGAATTTATATTGAAAAATAATTGCTTTTGTGTTCTGGGGAAAAGTTAATATTACACACTTTGGCTTTATATTATAATTGAAAAAATAGATATTAATTCTGTGGGGAAAAAAACCTACATTTTGCCACAGCTGCTAGATCACAGTTATGTATATCATTTAATGCCTTCAAAAATCTGAATCACAAGTTATCATGATAACTTTCCCATTTGGATGGCTTTTATTTCTTTTTCTTGCCTAATTGCTCAGGCTAGAACTTCTTGTATAATGTTGAATAACAGTGGTGACAGTGGACATTTCTGACTTGTTCCAGATCTTAGAGGGGTCTTGAAGTCTTTTGCCATTGAGTATGATGTTAGTGGTGGGTGTTTCATATATGCCCTTTATCATGTTGAGGAAGTTTCCTTCTAGTCTTGTTTTTCTAACTGTTTTTTTTTAAGAAAGATCTTGTCAAATGTCTTTTTTGTGTCAATTGAGAATGACTGTGTGTTTCTTCCCTTCATTTTGTTAATGTGGTGTATTATATGAATGGATTTTGTTATGTTTAACTACCCTTGCATACTTGGGATAAAACCCTTTTGAAATCATGGTGTATAATTCTTTTGATGTACCATTGTATTCAGTTTATTAGTATTTTGTTGGGGATTTTCTTCTATGTTTATAAGCAAAACTGATCTGTAATTCACTTTTCTTGGAGTATCTTTATTTGGCTTTGTTTATTAGGGTAGTGTTGGACTTGTAAATGAATTAGGGAGTGTTATATTCTCTTCAATTTTTTTGGAAGGGTTTGAGCAGGATTGGTGTTAATTCTTGGAGTGCTTGGTAGCATTCACCTATGAAGTCATCTAGTCCTGGGCTTTTCTTTTTGGGACTTTTGGATGACTGATTCAATATCTTTACTTGTAATTCATCTGCTGAGATTTTCAGTTTCTTCTCAAGTCAGTGTAGGGTGTTTATGTGTTTCTAGGAATTTGTCCATTTCAGCTAGGTTATTGTCTAATTTTTTGTCACCCAGTTGTTAATAGTATCCTGTTATCCTTTTTATTTTTGTGGGATCAGTAGTAATGCCACCCTCTCATTTCTGATTCTATTTATTTGTATCCTGTCTCTTTTTGTCCTTGTCAGTATAGCTAAAATTTGGTCAATTTTGTTAATCTTATCAAAGAACCAACTTTTGGTTTTGTTAATGCTCTCTATTTTTTTTTTTTTTTTTAATATGTAGTATACTACGTCTCTTGTAACAGCTTTTGATTAAAGTCTATTTTATGCATTTTTAGTATAACTCTCTCTTTTGGTTACTATTTGCATTGCCTGGATTACCTTTTTCCTTCCTTTCACTTTTAACCTATTTGTATCTTTGCATCTAAGGTGAATGTCTTATAAAGAACATATAGTTGGATCATGCTTTTTTTTTTTTTATCCATTCTGTCAGCCTGTGTCTTTTGATTGGGAAGTTTAATCCATTAATGTTCAGTTTTATTACTGTAAAGGCAGAACTTACTTCAGTCTTTTGTCCTCTGTGTTTTATATGTCATATCTTATTTGTCTCTCTTTTCCTTTATTGCAATCTTTTTCTATAGAGTTGATCTTTTATTATGTATTTGATCTCTTTCTCATTTCTATATTTCTATTTTATATATTATTAATATATATATTAAAATATATATTAAAACTCTTTCTTTGTGATTACCTTGGAGTTTGTATTACATCACCTAAGTCTATAACCTATTAATTTGAAAAAAAATCAACTTAACTTCAGTAGCATACATGTTCTCTGCTCCCATATCCCCTTTCTCTTCTCTTCAGGTTGTTTTTGTCCTACTTTATATTTTTATATTTTGCATGTCCATTATCAGGAAATATGGCTATTTCTTATTCAATTGTATTGTAACTCTTATAAGAATTAAAGAATAGAATTATATATTGAGGTATACAGTATTATTGAGTTTAGTATTTACCTGTTTAGTTGCCTTTACTGATGATCTTCCCTTTTTCACACTGCTCTGGTGCTCAACCTGAAGAAGTTCCTTTAGTATTTCTTGTAGGGCAGATCTTTTGGTGATGAACTGTCTCAGTTTCTGTTTATCTGTGAATATTTTAAACTCTCCCTCATTTTTGAAGGACAGTTTTGCTGGATAAAGAATTTAGGGTTGGTGGGATCTGACATCCAGGGGAGTAAATCTCCCTGGCAATGTGGAATGTGATTCCCAGGGAGGAATCTAGACTTGGCATCGTGGGATGGAGAACATCTTCTTGACCAAAAGGGGGATGTGAAAGGAAATAAAATAAGCTTCAGTGGCAGAGAGATTCCAAAAGGAGCCGAGAGGTCACTCTGGTGGGCACTCCTACACACAATATAGACACCCTTTTTATATTCTAATGAATTGGAATAGCTAGCAGTAAATACCTGAAACTATCAAATTATAACCCAGAACCCTTGAATCCTGAAAACAATTGTATAAAAATGTAGCTTCTGAGGGGTGACAGTGTGATTGGGAAAGCCATATGGACCACACTCCCCTTTGTCCAGTGTATGGATGGATGAGTAGAAAAATGGGGACAAAAAAAAAAAAAAAACCACCCAGTGTTCTTTTTTACTTTAATTGTTCTTTTTCATTTTAATTTTTCTTCTTCTTATTTTTGTGTGTGTGGTAATGAAAATGTTCAAAAATTAATTTTGGTGATGAACACACAACTATATAATGGTACTGTGAACAATTGAATGTATGCTCTGTATGACTGCATGGTATGTGAATATATCTCAATAAAATTGCATTAAAAAAAAGAATTTGGGGCTGGCAGTTTTCCTCTTTCTGTATCTTAACTATATCATACCACTGCCTTCTCATCACCATTGTTTCTGATGAGAAATCAGCACTTAGTCTTATTGAGGATTGCTTGTATGTGATGAATTGCTTTTTCCTTGCTGCTCTTTCAGAACTCCCTCTTTATCTTTGGCATTTGATACTCTGATTTGTATGTGTCATGGAGTAGGTCTATTAGGATTTATTCTGTTTGGAGTATGTCGCACTTCATGGACATAAATATTTATGTGTCTTTCATAAGCATTGGGAAACTTTTGGCCATTATTTCCTGAAATAGTCTTTCTGCCCCTTTTCCCTTCTTGTATCCTTCTGGGACTCCCATGATATGTATGTTGATATGTTTCACGCTGTCACTCAAGTTCCTGAGACACTGCTCAATTTTCTCTCTTCTTTTCTCTGTCTGTTCTGATTGTATGATTTCAATTGTCCTGTCTTGTCGTTTGCTGATTTTCTTCTGCTTGTTTGAATCTGCTGTTGTATGCCTCTAGTGTATTTTTAATTTATGTGCCTTTCATCCACATAAATTCTGTTATGTTTCTTTTTAAACTTTCTATTTCTTCTTTTTGCTCACATTGTCTTCTTAATATCCTTTAGCTCTATATCTGTATTTAGTTTATTTCTATCCAGCTCCTTGAATTTCTATTCATCTCCTTGAATTGTTTTGTTAGATTTGTTTGAACTTCTTTGATTATTTGTTCCAAATTCTGTATCTCTTCTGAAGTTTTAATTTGTAACTTTGACTGAGTCATATCTTCCTGTTTCTTAGTATGGCTCCTCATTTTTTACTAATGGCTGGGCATCTGCTTATTTTGATATGCTAACTCTGAAGGTCAGTTTTTCCTTCTTGCCTAAGGTTTTATTTTAGGTTGGCTATGTGTTAAGGCTCTTCTCTGATGCTTGGTCCAACTTATATTGGCCCTTCAAGGCAGTGAGGATTTAACAGATTTTCTCAGGTCTTCTGCACCTGTTTCTTGCCTTGGGCATGTGGTATAACTTTTATGATTGCCCTTTTATGTGCAATAGTTTTATCTCCAGGAAAAATCTTCCTTTCCTCTGTTCCTTGTCTGGGAATCCTGATCTGTTTGTTTTTGTGCAGAATTTTCTCCCCAGCTCTTGTGGTTTGTTTAAATTCTCTCCCTCACTCAGTGCCCCCTTTCCATTACACTTTTCAGTCATGGTATCCTTTTTTACAGTAGTTCCATTTTCCCTTTCTTTTTCCTTAAGACTTTTCTGTGTCCAGCAACTTCCCCTTTAAGGTATCCTGCCCCAGGTAGCCAGATGGGGTCAGTGTTTAAAAAAGGCCCGTTTTATTTGTTTAGGTGCTCCAGCAATCAGAGACTGTGTTGGGTGTGTGCACCCCTTACTAGCAGTTCTGCTGCAGTCTCTCATTTCCTGGGGACCCTTTGGTATGCACATGCTCACTCACCGGCTTCTTGGGTTCCACTCTGTGCCTCTGTGGTCTTGGGTCACTGAATATGCTTGGGCTTCTGACTCAGTGCTGTGAGTGGCTCTGTAGTTGGCATCCACAGCAGGAGGCACCCAGGCCGTGCTGCCTCGGTGACCCTAAGCTGCACGATGCTGAGAGGGGGAGGGCTCCTAACTGGCAGGTCTGGATCATAGATCTCCTGCCTTTTTCTGTGTGTTGTTTTTCTTTTTCTCTGACTCAGCTTTTGTGGAGTCCTTCTGCATTTCTATCATCCTCCAGAGTTCCATGCAAGTGGGATTTGTCCTTTTATTAGTTGTTTCTGAGGGGAGACTTTTCCAGGGGATATCTTACATCACCATGTTATTTTTAGTTTGCCTAACCCATTAGATTCTGTTGACAGTAAGTATTGCATGCAAAGAACATAACTGGGAATGTTTTAGAAATGTATTCTGATAGTTGTTGATGGCACCTCTATTAGAATTTGTTGTTTCTGTCTGTTTACTATCTGTGCTGGTTTGGATATATTATGACCCCCCAAAAGCCATGTTTTAATCCAATCTTGTGGGCTATTTGGATTAGGGTATTTCTGTGGAGATGTGACTCATCCAACTGTAGGTGATACTTTTGATTAGATTATTTACATGGAGGTGTGATCCTGTCCACTCAGCTTGGGTTCTGATTAGTTTATTGGAGTCCTTTAGAAAGAGCCACATAGGCCCAAACATTTGCTGACACTTGGAGATGTTAGCCCAGAGTTTGCTCTGGAGAAGCTAAGAGAGGAAAAAAACATCCTGAGAGCAGCTGAGAGAAACTTATGGAGAGATGCTTGCTGATGCTTTGAGATGATTGGAGATGTTTGGAGATGCTAGCCCAGGGTTTGCTCCTGAGAAGCTGAGGAAAGACCCCTGACACTTAGATGTACAGGAGCTCAAGAAACTAAGAGAGACAAGCCCAGAGACATTTTGGAGAAAACCGTTTTGAAACCAGAACCTAGGGGAAAAGGATCAGCAGACACCAGCCACGTGCCTCCCCAGCTAACAGAGGTGTTCTGGATGCCATTGGTCATTCTTCAGTGAAGGTATCCTCTTATTGATTCCTTAGTTTAGACACTTTTATGGCCTTAGAACTGTGAATTTGTAACTTAATAAATCCCCTTTATAAAAGCCAATCCATTTCTGGTATTTTGCATAATGACAGCATTAGCAAACCAGTACACCATCACTTTCCTCTTTCTTATGAAAATCCCCTCTCATGTGGGTTAAGACGCAGATAACCTTCCCAGGGGTGGCCCAAACACCCTGGCTTGGCCAGTTGGGCCACTGTCTCCTTCAGACCACATGATTGGTTCAGGAATGGGTACCTAGACAGGTCAGTTAGAGCCCTCCCCAGACCTGTCACTAGAACTATGGGAAAGAGGAATTCTGTCCTCCATAATTGCTATTGTAAGCCTGTACTTCCCAACAACTATTTTGGGAGAATGCAGCCAATAGAAAAGAAATCACTATAAACTGACAGACCATGTCTTGATGACATTGTTTGAGGTCCAGGATCCCACTGTGCCTGAAGTCCAATGTGCCCCCAGCCACCATCCTGGGTAACATGAGCCAGTAAATTTTCTCTTTGTGCTTTGGCAAGACTGAGTTTTGTTTCCATTACTTACAACACAAAGAATCCTAAGTTATATAGCACCCAGGAAACACAGGAATCTCAAACATTTTTGGGCTTCTACAGTTCAAGTGGATACACATATTGACTTAGACAGATAGGAGGAAAGAAGCAGGGAAAGAGTTGGAACAACTGCTTTGCACAAATCTAGAGGCACTATTCATATAGAACACAGTCTGAATAGAAACTCCTAAAGCTGTGCAGCAGCAAATTGGGAATTACCAATTCCTTTCATTCAGGAAATTTTGATAAGCGCCCACCAACCCTATGGTGAATTATTGTACCAGAAGATTTACTAAGACAAGGAAGCAATCCCTTTGTGTTTGGATACTTCCTGTTGGGCTGGGCACATGGCAGGTGTGCAGTAAATGTTAGCTATTTTTGTTTTATTATTAACTATTTCATTATTTTTTTAACCAGAGTTTTAAGGGCAATTTTTGTTTTATATTCATATATTGTTTCATATTAACCGAGTGCCTTGAGAATGTTGACTAGAACACAAAATTAGGCAGGGAACCTTTGGAGCGACCTGAATTCCATTGTTCTTTCCCTTATCAGTCAAGTCCCTTTAAAAGATGGGTTTCAATTCCCCTCCTTCTCTACAACACCCTGCATGTATCTACATACTCTGGTTCCAGGAGCTGAATCTGCTTTGCCATGAACTATCTATCAGTGGGAGCCTCGAGCTTGACCATTGCCAGAGGGGATCATTTGACTGAAACTAGAATGAAGAAACAGTGGATAGTTCATAGACCTTGTCATATAATCCCTGCCCTCTGGGAGTCTTCAGTCCAGCTGAGGAGCCAAGATGTAAAATGTAGGAATAGCTACATAGTGCTGCAGAGTTCACTCACAGAGCAAGTATTACAAGTGAGAGCTCAGAGGTGAGATTAACTGCAGATGAGCTGTAGCTGCAGTAAGTGCGGGGAGTGGTGAGATCACTCCCAGACTGCTAAGTCCTGATGTCCTGAGGGCCGTGTTCCTCTGGAAGGCTAGAAGGAATAAGTTAGTCATCTGAAGTCTTTTGCAAACATTTCAGAGCCTGGGCAGGTGCAAGAAGTATTATCGTTCAAATAAAAGAATGTATTCAAAAGGGGGTATGTAACATTTTCCTTTTGAGGCTGGCTGGAAGAGAAGTAAAATCCTTAAAAATATGGCCTCTGTCTTCTGAGAACTGCAGTGTGTCTCCATATTTACTCCCTGGGTCTGAAATCGGTCTTTCCCCCAGCCTGGTCTCCTCTCTAGTGGAAATGAAGAAGACCTTTCCAAGAGATCTTTGCCCAAAAAGTAATTTCTGTGGGGAAAACACATGAGAACAACTTGCTAACTTACTGCTACTGAATTATTAACTGGGACCTGGGCTTCTAAGCTGCCAGCAGACTGATTCTTCTCCTTCAGGATACTTTTGGCTTTAAGTATATCAATTGTTAACCAGAGCCTGAAGACTGGAAATGGAAGGAATTGAAATTTGTTGCTTTTGAAAACAACCTTTTCTGGCACCCTGACAATTATAAATAAGCATCTGTTATGGGGTGGTGATAGTCTGCCTCTGTTTTGCTCATTAATTAGTTTTCTTGCTGAGGGGAAAATGATTTATTATATATGTAATTAGGGAATTGATTTCACAGTATCCATGGTTGAAGTCTAATGTTATTCACTTCAAATATTTGCATCTTTTTTTTTTTTCAAAGACTGGATAGAACTAGTATATTTATCTTTTTTCATTGGCTTAAAATGCTAATTGAAGTACAAAAAGCATAGACCTGAGCTATTTGTAATTAGACATTCAGGGGGCTGGTTTCTAAGAGGCTTCATCTGCCCCTTCAGGGCCTGTGTCAGACTGGTTTTTTGATGGGTATGATTGATTTACATGTCTTAGACCACTTGGAGGCCCCAAATAAGAGACTAGAGGGCTGAGTGTGCTCAAATCCAATTTTAATATGAACCGGAACATCCTTAGGACAACTTCTAAAATTGATGTAAGGACGAAGGCAGCTCTACCTATTGATCAATTGGCTCAACACTACATATTTGTGGCTAGCACCTAGTATGGCTCCAGCACTACGAAGATTTCAAAGGAGAATGTGACCATGGTCCTGTCTTCAGGTAAGTTATACATAGGCTGGTAAAATGCCCAGCATGCATGTACATAGGAGATTAAGGAACAAACTGGAACAGGTTATGGTGGACGTGCAATGAGCACATGCTTGTTGGGTAACTACCATATGCAGGGCCCATTGTATGCACAAAGATGCCGTTCCTATCTCACAGTGCTTATAAATGGGCTGCGGAGGCAGTATTTGAAAAGATAAACGATTTGGGATACTGTGTACTTAAAGCTTACTGAGCAGGATAGACTAAAAGCAACCAGAATTCCGAGGATGGAGGCATTACTCTGACGTAGGACGATTGGTCAAGGTTCCAATGAAGAGGTGGCATTTGATATTGATTCTTGAGTAAGAGTATAATTTAATGAAGCAAAGAATATAGGCTCTAAGGAATCATGGGAGGGACGTCTCTGAAGCTGAATTAAAATCAGGGGCACCAGCTTCATCCCTTATAGTATTCTATAGTTTGTGGTTCCCTCCTTTAATAGCAATATCTAACCTGGGCTGATACAGACTAACATGGCTGATTACTTGGTGAGGATGAGAAAAATCTGATTTATTCTGAATAATACTAGAAGGCAGGTATTATAGAATTCATCTCCTTGAGATGTTAGTCCATGACTAATTCAGGTATGTTTTGCAAATTGTGAAAAACGAGAAGTAAGCTACTTAATTTAAAACTGTCTTAGCAAACATGGCTAAGTTGGTAAACCGCCTGACCTGGCTTTCAGAAGAATTTAGATACTTGAGGTCATATAAAAGGGACACCTGGATGGCAAAAAAGTGCATTTCTCCAGCAATAAACCAGGGCCAATTCATTGGTCTATTTGGAAAGAATTACCCAAATGAGAAAGAACCCTTACCTTGGACTGCAGCTGTCTGCCAAAAACAAATGGAAAAAGATCATCATTGGGAGGAGGAGTGGATTCCAGTGAAATAATGTTTCTCTGGCAGTAAATCCATCAGTTTGATGTTAGGGGATGCTTGTAAACTGGCAAGTAGACGAAGCCAACATCGGGGTCCTTAGGTGATTGGGAAACTGTGTTCCTCAGCTGTTGGGCGAAGCTCTCTTTTAATCTACAAGGAACTTGAGAGCTCCAATAGGAGGGATTCAGGTCTCCAGTCCTCCTGATCCAAAGGCTGTCTAATCCCCTGATGCTGCAAACCCACTAGGAAAATGAACAAAAGGATCCTGGAGGACATTTAAATGCCCTGTGTCTCATTTATACTCACTTATCAGAGGTGACGGTCTTGTTTGGAATGATTCTCTGCAAAATAGATCCTCAGAGTAGGATTTGTATCCCTCCATGTGAGCTACCAACAGGGAAAGTGAGAACTTCAAAACTTGGAGAAGAACCAAATAATAGTTGTCACTAAAAAGGATATTTATGGGTGAAGGCTTGAATTCCTTTGGTGATTACAAGGTTAAATTGTGCTGAAAAATTGTCTTTATATATATAGAAAGTTGAAAAAGTCTAAGGAGAAAACAAAAGCCTGGTGTCCTGTTGCATCAGATCCATTCCTCCTCCCACCCCCCACCCTGGTAACTCTCACCCCTCTGAAGTGGGAGGGACATAGAGAGAGGGAGAATGAGAGAGAGAGAAAGGGAGAGAGAGAGGGAAGGTGGTGGGGAGGAGAAAAAGAGTGAATTTGAACCTCACTCCTCAAAGAAAGCATCAAAATGTAAAATATATCATTATATACATTAATTATATAAACATTATACTTTGAGGCAGTAGGTGGAGCATTCACTAAAACAAACACATGAAATATTGTCTCATGTTTTGTCTCCCCACTGCGAAGATCAGTAAGATCTATTGCCCGCATTTATTCTCATTGACTTGCCTTTTGTTTTTGCAACCTGGCTTTGGTCCCCTCCAGTCTCTTGAAATGAACTTTTCAAGCTTTTTGTGGCCTTCTTTCCTGCCTGTCCTGCAGCCCTTTCTTTGTTACGTCTCTGCAGCACTTCATCACCACCTCCTTCCTGAAGGAGGGCTCTGGTTTGGGGCCTTGTTCATCTCTACCATGAATTTTGCAGCCCTATTGCATCTGTTCCTTTCATACTTAGAGTAATCACAGCTAGAATAAAAGTCAACTGAACTTTACCTAATTCAAAATAATTTGGGGGAGGGGCTTTTCTAATTCATACACAGGAGCCACAAGGATTGGCCCCACTCTGGGCCGGGGGTCCACCTTCAGAAACCAACCTAAGCCAAACTCCTTGGTGGAAAGTCACTAATGTATATTCCCAGGAAACGTCCCCTGCCCATTCCTCTAATTGTTCAGTAACTCCTGAGGGACAAATGTCTGATTGTTCTTTGACAGAGTCTGAATCTGAGCGTCAGTACTTAAACATGCATGAAATCTAATTCTAATTGAGAATGATTCCAGCTCCCCACCTTGATTTCACCTCCCCCTCCTTTTTTTTTAAACAACTAACTATATTGAAACAAGGGCTTAACTTAATCAAGTTTGCCCTCAGAGTTGAATGCTTGTAAATTGACCTGAGTTCCAGCTTTTTCTGTTCAGAACTAATTTGACAGGAGCAGGCCTTGGCCTGTTTCTCTTGACATTTTAGTTGCTGGTAAATGAAGAGTAAACTCTGTTTAATACTAAGCTGAGATGTTTTTCAAACCTGAACCCCAACTCTTGGTCATGATTTCTACAACAGTGAAAGTGCCCAAGGTTTGTGAAGCTAAGTGTAGCTCCATGAAGTAACAATATCCAGAAAGGGAAGATACCCAAACCTATGGCATGTAAATGAGATAATATATATTAAAAGCTTAGCATGGTGCCTGCCATATAGGAAATGCTCAGTTAATGCTAGGAGCTGTTAAAGTAGCCTTGGCATCAAGGAGAAATTAATGTAGGAAAATGGATAATCAACATAATTGATTATGTTTAGCCTCAGCAGTTTTTTAAAAAACCAAGTTATAATTTACATACAGTAAACAAATCATAAGCATACAGCTCCGTGAATTTTTACATGAGCATCCCATTTCATCCAGGGCTCTTCAAAGTGCACACTGACTCACGGGCATTCACTTCCCAAAGCATGGCTTATGCAGTCTGGAATACACATGGGACTTGAGGACAGTAGACCTGAGTGAATTCGGACTTCCGAGTCAAGCAAAGGAGTCCTGGGTACTTTGTACCCCAAGGATGAATCCCTTCCAAGATCTCTATCAGTGTGAGGTGAAGATACACTTCTGTAGTATTCACAAGTCTTTTGGTCTGTGTCCAACTCTTGGGCAAAATACGCTTACCCTTTCCAAGGACAGACAACAATTTGCAGAGATCATCTTGTGAAATGTTTTAAAATTAATTCAGAGAAATACTTCCCAAATGGCAACATGCAACTATTTTCCCTGCTCACGATGAAGATAGTGTTTTCTCTTGTTATCTAAAGCTGTTGTCAAGACCCCATTTTCATAGTTTACTGCTGAATCTTGCCCAGGGCTGCCTGGTGATCAGTGGATCCATTACTGTGCCTTTCCAATGACAACAGCTGTCTACTCCAATCATGATCCAGTAGGTACACAAAGCATGGGCAATCCTTTCATTTTTCATTCTTTTATTTTCCTTCACTCAGGGTCAGTTCAAATGGTGGGCCTGCTCCCCTCCTTCACCATTCATCTCTGTAGGTATAATGGGAACTAGAGATACATTTACTTTTTCCCTTGTGCAGAGCATGACCCAGGGATATGAGGAGAGAGGATTCTTCAGTTTATGCTTGAAATGGAAACATTGCACCAGCACATATCCGGGTGTAGGGCTCTTGTCATTATTGCTACCAGATACTTGCTGAAAATGATAGGTGTGCAAATTTAGGTCATTCTTCAGGTTAAGGATATTTTCTTCTCAATTCTTTTGAGTATTTTTTCTTTTGTTTTCTTTTCTTTTTTTTTGCTGCTGGCTTCCCCCTTCTGGACATTGCTTATTGTGGTAGATTTTTGTATTTGTTTTGTTTGTGTTTTTGGCTGCCCGTCATTGACCCTAGCCTGATTTCTTTTGGGGGATTTTCACTTCCCTTACTGGATGCAGTCTGGCGGGACTGTTTATCTGGGAGTCCTGCCCTTCCCCAGCTAAGGAATGTGAGTCCCCTGTGGAATTCAAATTTCAAGCAGAGTGATAAAAGGAGTGACCAGTGACCATGGCCGGAGTTGTTTTTTTGGTGATTGTGTTGGGATGACACTGTTGAGCAGTCATGCTCCCTGGACCCCAGGCAAGTGTCCGTCACCTGTCCAAGCCTAGCCCTCCAGCCCTGCTTGGATGACACTGTGAGTGCCGTCCTATTCTGTCAATAGCTTCACTTTGGGCTTAAGTGAACTAGAGTTGGTTCTCACAAACGTAAGCAATCAAAGAAAAATAGTTGATAGGCTTACACACAGCCTGCATCTCTTTGATCTGTTCTTCCTATTTATTTTCTTATTTTCGTATCTTTATCTTTCTTTAAGTTTGTCTTGAACTTTGTTATCTTTTTTTTTTTTTTTTTTGGCAGCTTCCAAAATTTTGAATACTGCTATCATGTATTCATCATAATTTGGTCCCAACTTACTTCTTGTAGCTTCATCTTCAGCCCTTGCCCCTGCCCCACTCCATGCTCCATCCACAATAAATGGATTTTCTTTCTGATTCTGTCATTCTCGCACTTCCCTTCTGTTCTAGTTTGCTAATGCTGCTGGAATGCAAAACAGCAGAGATGGATTGGCTTTTATAAAAGGGGGTTTATTTGGTTACACAGTTACAGTCTTAAGGCCATAAAGTGTCCAAGGCATCAGCAATTGGGTACCTTCACTGGAGGATGGCCAATGGTGTCTGGAAAACCTCTGTTATCTGGGAAGGCACATGGCTGGCGTTTGCTCCAAAGTTCTGGCTTCAAAATGGCTTTCTTCCAGGATGTTCCTCTTTAGGCTGCAGTTCCTCAAAAATGTTACTCTTAGTTGCACTTGGGGTATTTGCCCTCTCTTAGCTTCTCTGGAGCAACAGTCTGCTTTCAATGGCCGTCTTCAAACTGTCTCTCATCTGCAGCTCCTGTGCTTTCTTCAAAGTATCCCTCTTGGCTGTAGCAGCTTGCTCCTTCTGTCTGATCTTATATAGTGCTCCAGTAATTTAATTCAGACCCACCCTGAATGGGCGGGCCAACACCTCCATGGAAATTATCCAATCAGAGTCATCACCTACAGGTGGGTGGGGCACATCTCCATGGAAACACTCAAAGAATTTCAGTCTAATTAACACTGATAGGTCTGCCCATACAAGATTACATCAAAGATAATGGTGTTTGGGGGACATAATACATTCAAACTGGTGCGCCTTCCATTTAGTACATGGACTATTTCCTCTTCCTCAAATATTCTTTCCTCACTTTTCATTTGGGTACACTTTTCCATCTGTAACATTTTGCTCAAACACTATGTCCTCTTGGAAGCCTTTCCTGGTTCCCTATACTAAGGAAGACTAGGAGATGCCATTTTTTAATGCTCTCTCTATTGGGATTCCTGAGCACCTTTTTTTTTTTTCAGATTTGCCACTTGAATTGGGGTTATTTTTAACATGTCTGTCTTCTCCAATAGACTGTGAGCTTCTTGAAGTCAAGGTCTGTGCTTTACTTATCTCTGTATATTCAGTATCTTCCACAGTGCCTGGTACATTTTATGTCCTCAATACTTGTTTATTGAATGAATGAATGACTGGATGAATAAATGAAAGGTCACTCATGGAATATCCTCCTTCTGAATCACTGGTTGGGAGTTCACAGTCTGTTGTTGGGTTCTGGCATGCCTTGAGTGAGTATACTTATTTATTTAGGTGTGTGATTCTCCTTTGCAGGAACTATGAAATGGGAGTGATGTGTTACCTTTTGGATTGTTATGGGCCCTGAACATCTTACTTTTGGAATCACAATATTTTTCTTCTGAACTTGCCACATATGAGGAAGCTGTGCTGGTTTGGATGTATTCTGTCCCCCAAAATGCCATTATCTTTGATGCAGTCTTGCGTGGGCAGGAAACGTATTGGTGTTGATTGGGTTGGAGACTTTTGATTGGATGTTTCCATGGAGATGTGATCACTCAGCTGTGGGCAAGATCTTTCAGTGGATAATTTCCATGGAGGTGTGGCCCTGCCCATTCAGCATGGGCCTTGATTAGTTTACTGGAGCACTATATAAGGTCAGACAGGAGAAGCATGTTGCTACAGCCAAGAGGGACACTTTGAAGAACACACAGGAGCTGAGAGAGGAGCTGCAGATGAGAGACAGTTTGAAGACAGCTGTTGAAAGCAGACTCTTGCTCCAGATAAGCTAAGATAGGACAAACATCCCAAGAGCAACTGAGAGTGACAGTTTGAGGAGGAGCCATGGTCTAGAGAGGAACGTCCTGGGAGAAAGCCATTTTGAAACCAGAACTCCAGAGCAGACGCCAGCCATGTGCCTTCCCAGCTAACAGAGGTTTTCCGGACACCATTGGCCGTCTTCCAGTGAAGGTACTTGATTGTGATGCCTTACCTTGGACACTTTATGGCCTTAAGACTGTAACTTTGTAACCAAATAAACCACCTTTGTAAAAGCCAATCTATTTCTGGTATTTTCTTAACTGCAGCATTTTTAAACCAGAACAGAAGCATTGATTCATTTACCCATCCTAGCAATATTTACTTAGCATCTGCAATGTGCAAAGCTCATGCTGGTCAGTGTGTAAGGTGCAAAGATAAATCAGGCACAGATACTGTCCTTGAGGAGGACTTAGTACAGTAGCACAATGTCACAAAGAGCCACAAACTAGTATAATTTGTTGGGTACCACAAGAGATGTGTGCTCTAGACATGTGAATAGATCCTTAAAGCACACACAGTATTTCAATATGAGATGGGAAGACGGTAATTTTGAAATACTCATTTACAAGAGGTACTTTTAATTTATTTTAAATAATAAAATGTATATAATCTGATATTATAAAGGGCCCATTTGGAGACTTATATAATCTGAATTTACTTTGAATGTCTTTTTGAGGTGAATTAAATGTCAGTAAAGGACTCTTTGGATATCAAAACACTTCTGCAAAGGTCCAGATTTCATTTTCTTGACTTTTGCACCGAGTTTTCACAATGAAAGGAAAAAAATAGCATTTAAACGTTTTTAGGTTTGACCTCTGCCTGACGAAGATTGCTGGCTTTTTGTTCCTTTTGAGTGAACTTGCAGCACACACCAGATTGGGCACAAAGTGATTGTAGAGGGACAGCCAAAGCTCTTCCTCCCAGGGGGTTGGGCCATGGCACCACACAGGAAGGCCACGGTGGGCTTGCGTCTCATCTGTGGCATCTCCACTGTGGGGCATGAAGGCCTGACTCCCATGGTTACCAGGCAGGACGGCAGTCTCATCCCAAGGAGAGATTTCAGCTGCTAAGACCACAGGGCCAGAGCACACAAGAGAAGGACCTGCCATCTCATACAGCCACTGTCAGCTTTGAGCTGAAAACCTGGACTCTTCTGCAGGGAGCAGTTGGTAAAGACGCCAGACCTAGCATCTGTCTTAAAGGAAGTGTATAAATACAGACTAACTCTTAATTACAAGGGTCCTAGTAGGGAACAAATATCCCAGTACAACAGTTATGGCCTAAGAGAAATGTGGGAGCTTTGGAAGATCCAGACAGACAGAATAATCTCTTTAATGTTGCCTGGGAGGATTATCAAGCCTTTCATAGTTAGGGGGAACAGGGACTTATATCAGGATAATCATATTTTCTTTAGAGTTCGTTGTAAACGAGTATGCCTAGTAAACCCTTAAGACTCTCATTGCAGACTGTGTTCGGTCATTCTCAACAAATTCTTGTATCATCTTCTTAATGTTCTGAGTTAAAGAATCTCTCTAGATATTGTTTAATATATATAACAAGAGTGAATGGAATTTATCAGATCGTTAGAATCAGCACTCTAGTGTCTGGGGCGGGCACAATGAGATAAGTAGAATTCTGTTTGTATGCCCTACAGGTTACAGCATTGTTTTGACATTTTGCTGACCTAAACTCAGTGATTTACATATGGACAGTATTTATTTACTTACGATCCCTCCCTCACTCCCTCCACCCATCCTACAAATTAAGTTAAATTAATGAATATTTATTGACTACCTGCCATAAGCAAAGAACTTTACAAAATGTTTTCCTGGAGAGTATGGGGAATTATGCCAAAAAAGGAGTTCTGCCTTTAAGAGTCTTCCAATCTAGTTAAGAAATTAAGACATCAATATGCAAAACATTAAATAAAAATGCAAGTGGGAAAAATAGCTCAAAGCAGCAGGGGAAGTGTTCCACATGGCATGATAGACTCAGTGTTAAATGGCTGGTGCAGATGGGGCTCCCAGGGAGGGAGAGGTCTCTGCAAATGTGGGAGGGGACAACGACAGGTCTGGGAGTGGGCAGGATTTGAGTTAACATTTGGAAGACTTCGTGGGGTCTGCCTAGTTTACAGAGGAGAAGGCAAGGTATTGGGGGAGGAGTCGTGGTTTGATAAAAGCCCAGAGGCTGGTAAGTGCACACGTGGCTTGGAGGTGATAAGTAAGCTAGTTGGGCAGCTGCACAAGCTTTGTAGAGGGGAAGGAGTAGGAGATGAGAATGGAAGACAATTTGAGGCCAGACTGGAGAGCTGTAATTAGATTACCTATTTGTTAAAGGCCACATGGGCCATGAAAATCTGAATCATTTAAAAAAAGCTGTATAATTATTAAATTTCATTGTAACACTTAAGGGTAGCTTCATATAATGGGAAAACCAATGAACTGGCGATTAGAGCTTTTGGAGCCCACTGCTATCAGCAGGTACTTGACAATCCCCCCCTGCTCTGGGCCTCAGGTTAAATGAGAACATAGAAATGGATGGCCCCTGAGACCCTCTCCAATCTAAGATCTTGTGGCTTCTTTGTTCAGTGCCATGCCTTGGGTGTTAGGTCTCTGTGCCAGTTTGAATGTATTGTGTCCCCCAAACGCCATTATCTTTGATGTAGACTTGAGGGGCAGACGTTTTGGTGCTGATTAGATTTGCTTGGAATGTGCCCCACCCAGCTGTGGATGATGACTCTGATGAGATATTCCCATGGAGGCATGGCCCCACCCATTCAGGGTGGGACTTGATCAGTGGAGCCATATAAATGGGCTGACTCAAAGAGAAGGAACTCAGTGCAGCTCTGAGTGACTTTCTGAAGAGGAGCAAGCTTGCTAGAGAGGAACACCCTGGGAGAAAGCCATTTTGAAACCAGAACTTTGGAGCAGATGCCAGCCATGTGCCTTCCCAGCTAACAGAGGTTTTCTGGATGCCATTGGCCATCCTCCAGTGAAGGTACCCAATTACTGATGTGATACCTTGGACACTTTATGGCCTTAAGACTGTAACTGTGTAGCCAGATAAACCCCCTTTTTATAAAAGCCAGTCCATCTCTGGTGTTTTGCATTCTGCAGCATTAGCAAACTAGAACAGTCTCCTTACCCCCAAAGCAAATTATTTTTGGAAAACAAATCAATAATTTGGAGAAATCAAAGTCTCTGATTTCTGCTTTTATTTCTGTACTGCCCTCCATCTTCCTTCCCCCCAAAAGAAGGATTGGAAGAGAATAGGCATGTGAGACAATAAAAGCCCATTTAACAAACATTTTCCCAATGATTAGTAAATTTTAGCAAAAGGGACAGCTCCCTCCCTACATTCCAATGGCTGGCAAAAAGCAGTCAGAGAAGGCATTTGGATCACCTGCTGCTCCCTGTCTTGGAGCAGGTTTTGTTCAACTCTGTTCAAATAACACTACCCATAGCAACACAAGGAACTCAACCAAGGGCCAGCAGACAGAGAGCAGGACTGTGGGAGTGATTAGGCAAGGCTGTGAGGCAAGTGGGGAGCTCATGTCCTGTGTTCCTATGTGCTTTTGGAGAACGTACCAGAGGTTTGGAGAATGAACACAGCAAGCAGCCTACGCCTTTCTTGGACAGGCAAGTCTTTACTTAATCTTGAAAAACAAAACAAAACAGAATTAAAGAAACCGGAGTAATGGATGATGGTGATGGTGACACAATATTTTGAATTTAATTACCATCACTGAATTGTACACTTGAAAGTGGTTAAAAAGGTAAAATTTGAGTTGTAAATATGTTATAACAATAAAAAGTGGGGGGGGGGGGGATACAGAATTAAAAATATGTTACAAAGAAAGGCCAGCCCATCTCAAAAGATTTGAAACCTGCAGGGATGTTTGTTGGGAAGGCAAGATCTACTGTTTGATGGCTTGTAGTAAATAAATCATTTGAAGGTTTGGGTACATAGGATATTCTAATAAAAATTTGTGGCTGGAATGGCTAAGAGATTTGAAACGAACATTTCTACAAGTCAGATGAGTGTCATTTGCAGAGGCCATTTCCATTTTCTGCTTGGGAATGTACAGAATCGAGTGATTTTCTATCACTTGTGGTTTTGCAGCTGTTCTCTTCTTTTCTTGTATGGACAGAACTAATTTCCTACAAGTCCACTCTAGGTAGTCTCTGTGGGATCTGGTGACTCTTGCTTCTGGATTGTTTCCAAATGGACATGGTGTTTTACAGGATTAATTGTTTGAAGTTATTACATAACGAATAGAATTCCGAGGTGCTTGTTTAAAAAAAAACACAAAACTATGATTATCACTAGTAGTATATATTTTTTGCTCCACAGGGTTTCTTCCAAACAATAATAAAACAGCAATTAGAGATTTAAAATCATGGAAACTCTCATACTATTAAGAGTTCATTAAACTTGGCAAGAAGTGCTATATTCAAAATTTTGGTCTCATTCCTTGGCTTTTGGATTACATTTTAAGAAAACTGATTACATAAATTTCAATACAGCAAGTGATGTTTGGCTAAGTCTTAACTTGAATTACTTTGGGGAAAAGGCAAAACCCTGGGAGCTGAATATGGAGGAGCAAACTCAATTCTTAAATACCCCTTCCTGTCGTTTTGAGTCTACCTTTTAACAACAAGGAACAGATCCAACTTTTGGGGCACCCAAAAGCTATGTGATTTGAGGGACCCTTTTTAAATTACAAATATAAAGTTAGGTAAGAAATCAAATATTTATTTAAAATGATAAAAGAAGCACCACAACAAATTGCAAATTTATAAAAGCTGACAAATACCACAAACATTACAAAAGGCAGAAAACAACAATGCATTTATTAGATTAATTGACAACACACCTCTAAAATACTTTTTATCCTACTTTATTCCTTTGACTTCTAATTTTACACATGCAATAGGCTGAATTTTCCACAGACCGGCTTCTGCCTCCATCTGTTTCAAACACTATTCTTTCTCATTCATTATGCTTCTATCCCTGGGCACTCAGGGACTCATTCTTGTAACAAGAACCCTCTGGCCCCAACCCTTATATCAGGATGTCAAGTGAGTGGGCAGGGAGGGCAGGCGGGTATTTTCCTGGTGTCATTCTGTCCCTCGGATGGCAATGATACATGGAAGTGACTGCAAACTGCGTAAATATGTCCTCTAATTCCAAACTTAACATGCTCCCAACTCATCTTCTCCTTAACCACCATACAAAAGTGCCCCTGGGCTCTCCACCTCCACCTGACACTATAGGAACTGTGACAGAGGGGAAGTTGGAGTGGAAAGAGAGAGAAGTTTCCACTGATTGCAGTTAAAATACCTTACTTCTGTAAGTTACATGAAAACGTATGCCCCTGTGGGCATAGTGCTGAGCCTCCTCCCAGAACCTTTGAGTGATGGTAAATCCACCTCCACTAATAACATTTAGTTTTCTTAATATCAGTTTTATTTTGGCAGCAGTCATGCCCGACAGCCCTCTTTTGGAAGCTCCTCCATGTCCTTCTCTGTGTCCCTCTCCTTCCACCGCCATTCACCTGCGTCGAGGTGTGTATGGCATTTTGGCTCACAGTCTTGTCATCCTCCGCTCCCCTCCCTCTCCCAGGTCCTGGCGTTTCTTGGTGACACCGGAGTCCGGCTTGGTCCCTCCCTCACCCCCGGCTGCTCAGCCCGCCTTCCTCAGCAACACTTCTTCCCGGCGCCCTCAGCTGACCCCGTTTCCTGCTGGGTTTTCCAGGACCTTGATCTCATCCGGAGCTGCTCTGCTTTCTGACCACAATTTCCTACCTTCCCACTCTGTCCTTATCTTAGTCGGGTGAGCCCTGCTCCTTGACATTGTCGAACAATTCCCAAGCTCTTGGATCCTTCGTTTTCTCAATTCTAGTCCCATCCCCACCCCCCATGGCCTCGGTCTTTTTCACTGTGTAGTCTAGACTCCATGGTCTCCCACTCCAAACGCTTTCAGGACCCTCACTCCTCCCATTAGCCTCTAGGTCTCAGTCTCCTGCAGGAGCTGCAGGGGCGATCACTGCTTCACTCTGCTTTACCTTCCCTTCCCCAGCAGCTCCTTAAGGACACAGTGTCGGTATATACAAGCTCAGGTTTTATCCATTTTAATAATAAACCTTTTTCTCAACTCTGTCTCCCTCTCTAGCCTCGGAAATATGGATTTTGCCCTCTAAATTGACAAATCCCGTGGACAATTTTTAAAATTATGAAATGTAACAAACATTTTGATAATAATAGGACACAGTACAGCACCCAGATATAACAAACACTCTATTTATTGAAGTATTTATTTATTTATGTGTTTTTTAGTATTAAAGTGTTACAGGGATACATTTGAAGAATTTCTTTTTATTCCTTCTTCATTCTATTCCTTTTCTCTCCCTGCCAGTTAATATTATTAATATTAATAATAATATAATATTATTACAATACTATATTATTATTATTATTATTAATATATTATTATATTATATTACATATTATATTTATTATAGTTAATATTATTAAGGTGGAATTTATTCAATATGCAGTGCTATTTTATGTTGTAAAAACCCACACAAAGACTGGATTTAATTCTAGAAAAATTATTCTTTTGTATTGAGTCACTAAGATTTGTCATAAAGATATGAATTACAGAGGTTTCCATACTAAAAAAAAAAAAAACCCACACAAATAGTAATGTACTGCATACTAAAAACAAGGGACAGAATGATATATCTAGCACATTATTCTGTACTTGCTTTTCTCATTCAAATTATATGTTCAGTATTTTCTCCATGTTGATGCAATGATAACTTGTTTATTTTTTATTCATTTTTTAATAAATTTTATTTTGAAATAAATTCAAACTTACAGGAACAGTTGCAAAAACACTACAAACCCCACACATAGAACTTCATTATACCCTGACCCCCCTCCCCTGATTCACCACCTTTAACATCCTGTCACACCACCATTTCTTTCCCTCTCTCCCTCCCTCCCACCCTATCTATCATCCATCATCTATTGCTCTGTCCTCTGAACATATGAGAGCAAGCTGCACACATCCTTGAACAAACAATATAATTCACATATACCTTTCCCATGGACAAGAACATTCTTTTATGCAATCTCATTAAACGCTGCTAAAAAGTTCAAGAAATTCAACATTGATACAAAGCTTACATTCTATATTTCCTTTTTTTTTTTTTTCTTATGTCCCATCTGTGTCCCTTTGAGCCTCCTCTCCTCCATCCTCAGATCCCATTCCGGATCATCCTTGGCATTTAATTGTCATCTATTTAGACTGTCTTTTTTTCAATTGTGGAAACATATATACAGCCTAAGTCTTCCCATTCTACCCCCTCCCTAGCATTCCATTAGTGGGATTAATCACATTTAGAATGTTGCAATGCTATCACCTTCCCACCATCCATTTCTAGAAGTTTCCCTTCACCCCAAACAGAAACCCTACACTCATTTCTTAACTTCCCATTGCCCCTTCCCCCATTTCTCAGAACCCCTATTCTACTTTTCATCTCGGTGGTCATATTCTCTGATACTTTCTTTTTGTTTACTGTGGGGCTTAAATTTAACATCTTAAATCTATAACAATCTTGTTTTTCTTTGATACCAACTTAACTTCAGTATGACACATAAACTATGTTCCTATACTCCCTCATTCTCCCACCTTTATGTAGTTCTTGTCAAAAATTACATATTTTACATTGAGTCCAAAACCACTGATTTATCATTGCAATTTATGTATTTTAGATCCTGTAGGAAGTAAATAGTGGAGTTATAAATCAAAAATACAGTAGTATTGGTATTTATATTTACCATGTGATCTTTACTGGAAATCTTTATTTCTTCATATAGTTTCAGTCAATTGTTTAGTGTCCCTTCCTTTCAGCCTGCTCAACTCCCTTTAGCATTTCTTATAGGACTGATCTACTGGTGATGAAGTCCCTCAGCTTTTGATTATCCGGGAATGTTTTCATCTCCCCCTCATTTTTAACCTCCAGGTGTTTGTGAATTCTCCAAGTCTCTGATAGTTATTGACTTCTATTTGTGTTCCATTGTGGTCAGAGAATGTGCTTTGAACAAATCCTTTTTTTTTTTTTTTTTTTAAATTTATTGAGGCTTGTTTTTATGTCCTAGCATACAGTCCATTCTGGAGAAAGATCCATGATCACTAGAGAAGAATGTGTGTCCTGGTGACCCGGGATGTAATATTCTATATAGGTCTGTTAAAATTCTCTATATCTCTCTCTCCTTTCTTTGTTTCTCTGTTGGTAGGGCTCCCTTTAGTATCTGAAGTAGGGCAGGTCTTTTATTAGCAAAATCTCTCTGCATTTGTTTGTCTGTGAAAAACTTAAGATCTCCCTCAAATTTGAAGGAGAGTTTTGTGGGATAAAGTATACTTGGTTGGAAATTTTTCTCTCTCAGAATTTTAAATATGTCATGCCACTGCCTTCTCGCCTCCATGGTGGCCATTGAGTAGTCACTACTTAGTCTTATGTTGTTTCCTTTGTATGTGGTGAATTGCTTTTCTTTTGCTGATTTCAGAACTTGCTCCTTCTTTTCAGTATTTGACAGTCTGATCAGAATATATCTTGGAGTGGGTTTATTTGGATTTATTCTATTTGGAGTTCACTGGGCATTTGTGCTTTGTGTATTTATATTGTGTAGAAGGTTTGGTAAGTTTTACCCAACAATTTCTTTGAATACTCTTTCTAGACCTTTACCCTTCTCTTCCCCTTCTGGGACACCAGTGAGTCTTAAATTTGGATGTTTTATTTTATCTATCATATCCCTGAGATCCATTTTGATTTTTTTGATTTTTTTCCCCATTCTTTCTTTTGTTCTTTCATTTTCTGTTCTGTGGTCCTCGAGGAGGCTGAGTTGTCATTCAGCTTCCTCTAATCTTGTATTATGAGTATCCAGAGTATTTTTAATTTGGCCTACAGTTTTTTTTATTTCCATAAGATCTTCTATTTTTTTACTTACTCTTGCAATTTCTTCTTTATGCTCTTCTAGGGTCTTCTTCATGTCCTTTATATCCTGTGCCGTGCTCTCATTGCCTGTCTAGTTCTTTGATTATTTGCGCCAAGTACTGTGTGTCTTCTGATCTTTTGATCTGGGTGTTTGGGTATGGGTTCTCCATATCGTCTGGTGTTATCATATGTTTTAAGATTTTCTGTTGTTTTTAGTCTGTTGGCATTTGCTTTACTTGATCTCTAATTTGTCAGAACTGAAGCTTGGTGGCGTATACTTTCTCTAACTAACCAGCAGATGGCACCCGTGAGTCACCTATACCCCTCAAGTCAGTTCTCCCCAACTTTGTCTTTGTGGTGTGTGGGGATCTGATTCTTGTGGGGTTCAATTAGTGCACCAAATTTGGGTGTGTTGTTGGTGCTGTCCACCCTGAATGTGGGGAGTGTGTCTGGGTGGTTAGGGAGGCAGGGCAGCTATAATAATCAAGCCTCCCAGGTGTTCCTGGAGATTTAATGTTGCAAGAGTCTAAGCCTTCATTTCAGCCTTGCCGCAGATCGTCTCTGCCACTGACACACAAGTCCTTGGTATTCACATAGGGTTCCTGGGATTTCCGAGCAGTTCCCCCTTCCCAGCTGTGCTCTTTCAGGACCTCTGCTGAGGGAGGGCTGCGCCACGTCACAAGTGCGTGCTGGCCTGCCAGGGAAGACTGGGCTGTGCAGGGGCGCTTCCAGCCTGCTTCAAAGATGGTTGAATGGGATGTGTTAACTTCCCCCTTTCTGCACAGCTCCACCCTCCCAGCTCCGGGACAATCAGCCATGGGTGCATTAAAAGCCACTGTCCACGGCCAAAATTGTGGCATGTGTGTGGTACTGCAGGAAAGACTCCCCATCACACTGGGTTTCTTGGTGTGGCTCTGGGCTGTGGGTCCGGCCCCAGGCAAGAGTGTCCCCTGCTCGCCGGGGAGATGGCTGCAAGGGGTGTGGCTTTTTTCTCTTTTTGGCCCCCCTCTGCTCCCCTGGTCTTGAGACAATCAGCAGCAGGTGTGGGAAGGGGTATCCTCCATGCCAGACGCCGAGGTGTTAGCCCAGCCTGCTCCCGCCGTGCTTCATTGCGCAGCTGTCCCGGTTGTATCTGCAGCCGCTCCTGGGCTTTCTTTCTTTTTTTTTAAAGAACTAGTCCATCTCCAAATGCCAGCCCACTGTTTCCCTACACTGCAGTTCGGCTGCTGGACTTTCAGCTGGCTCACTCACTGGTTTCAGAATGCAGACTCCTGGTTTCACCAAATGCATGGTCCCTGTGGATTTAGCAGACCTTGTCTGGCTGGTGCTACGCTGGAACTAGTATTATGGGTCACTTTCTGGTTTTTATCTAGTGTTTTTCATGGAGGTGTTTTTTTGCCCTGTCTCACCTAGCCGCCATCTTAGGTTCTCTCTAACTTGTTTATTTTAACTTCTCTACAGTGTTTGATTTTATTCAGACAATAATATTCATTTATCCTTTCTTTCATTGAAAAACACTCAGATTTTTTCCAATTTTTCAATATTTCATGCAATGCTACAATAAACATTCTAGTACATGTCTGCTGTGCAGTTGTGGAGAAGTTATACTTTGTAACGCTGTTGACAGTGAGAGAATGTATATTTTCACTTTTACCTGATAGCACCCAGTTCTTCTCCAAAGTGGTATAGCAACATACGCAACCATTAGCAACAGGAGAGAGTTTCCATTTCCTTGTGTCCTTGCCAATTCCTGGAATTTTCATACTTTAAAATTTTGCTAACATTATAGATCTGGAATGTTACCTTGTTTCAACCTGCAATACCTCATTATTAGAGAGAATGGATATCTTCTTGTGAATTTCCTGTTTGTATTCTTTATCCACTTCTCTATGGATTGCTTATCTTTTTTCCTTAATAGCATGTTGGGTTCTTTCTATATTATGATTACTAATCCTTTATTGTTTTGGAGTATTGCTATGTCTTTCTAATTTTCTCATTTTTAAAAATTGGATCTCTGATTGCTGTATATATATATATTGAATAGAGGGAGTTTTTCGAACCATGTCCTTGCAACGCCATCTTGGACTAGAAGTTCTGGATTTGTTTTTTATTTTATTTTATTTTTTTATGACTTTCCAAGCATAACTTACTCACTGTATGAAATTCAGGAATTTGAAAAAAGTGTTAAGAAAAAGTTGTCCAACCCTGGGGAAATCACTGATAACATTTTGGCGTATTTTCTTCTTGCCTTTTTTCCCCTTCAGTGTTTTTTTTTTCCTTTTATTTTCTTAAGATACACTGTTGCATTCTATTTTTTGGCATAACCTATGGGCACTTTCTTTTAGTTTTAAAAGTCCTATTTAAATAGAATTTTATCAGGGAGAGGGAGACTTTATTTGTAAGAAAGACACACAGCAGGGTACATGGTTCATCTTGGTGATATCATTTATTTTGTATGAATCTGCCACAGCTGGTGATAGACCTGAATATTCAGATGACCACAACAGTTTTTCTGGGCCTTTCTCTGTTTGACTGTATATGACAGCAATTCAAGAATGTTGTTTCAGATAGTGTTGTTCTTTCTTTGAAGCTATTGGTAGAAGGTCTTTCCTAGAGGGGCTTCCAGAAGTGCCTTCTTTTCTGTAATTCACTTACCAAGAGAATCTGGCTAAGCACAGGTCTTTCTTAGAAAAACATATTCTAGTATATGAGCCAAAAAGGCAACATTTTAAACACTATACTGCCATTCAGAGTCAGAAATTTAGATTCTTGGAGTAAAAATATGGAAAGATATAGACCAAGAAAAATTTTGTTTTGTAACTTTTGGTTTATCCTCCTGTTCTAGTTTGCTAGGCTGCTGAAAGCAGATAAGATAAAATGGATTGGCTTTTAGTAATGGGAATTTATTAGCTTATAAGTTTACAGTACTGAGGCCATGAAAATGTCCAAATCAAGGCATCATCAAGATGATTCCTTTTTCCTGAAGACAGGCTGCCAGCGACCCTGGATTCTTCTGTGACATGGCAAGGCACATGGCTAATTCCTCCCTTCTCTTCTGGGTTTCGTTGCTTCCAGCTTCTTGCTTCATAGACTTTCTTTCGCTTTGTCTGAATTTCATTCTTATAAAGGACTCCAGTAAGAGGATTCAGACCCACCCTGAATGCAGAGGTTTTCATCTTAACTTAAGATCCTACTCACCAAAAGAGCGTACTTACATGGGTCCACACCCACAGGAATGGATGAACTTTCAGAACATACTTTTCTAGGGTACATCCAGCATCAAACCATCACACCTCCAGTTATGAAAAACTTCACCTTATCCCAATAAAAAGCATTTTTGAACTTGTGTGTTAAAAAGGAATTTTTTTAGACTAGATGATTCAAATAATTCAAAATATTCAGACTCTCAGTTAGAAAAGTAAACCTTTATTTTGTTTGAAAGAATGACCCAAAGCTCTGAACGAGTAGGCCAGACTTTAGTCAGAGAAAGTGCAGTAATGTAAAATCTTCCTTCAGCTGTAGCTCTCTTCTGGCAAAGACATTTTAGTAGTTTGTCCCTGTGAGAAATTAGTTCACAAGTCTTCTCTGTTGACACATTTTTCTCTTGTCCCAGGAATGTGGGGCTCAGGAATATGGTGAGTTGATTCTAGAGAAGTTTTAAAGTTCCCAGTAGCCCAATGCATATAGGACAAATGCTTCTTAAAAAATATGTGGCTGAAACAAGGAATTTGAGCAATTAATTGCAAATACAATTATCATTTGAAGACTGTATAGCAGTCTTCTTAGCAAAGTGGCTTACCTTCTTAGCAAAATTATCCATAGACACCTTGTCCCCAGCATCATTGGGCTATTAAGATTTTGGACTTTGGCACTACTTTCACATAACTGTTTGTCATCATACCCTAATCTGTTTTATTGATTTAGGAGAGAAAATCTTGGAAAGAATATCTAGAAGTTGAGTTGTTCTTTCCATTTTATCTCAGCTTCCGATGGCAAGTCTCACTATTTCTCACTGAAACTGTAAATGGAAATCAATAATTGGGTTTCAGAGAAACTGTTCTCTTTGATTCTTTAGTTGCCTTGATTGAATATTTATTTAGGCAGCAAGTTTATGTCTGATTTGGAATTCACTTTTCAATGTGAGTCTGTCACACACAGCACCTTTTGTAGCTCTTTTCTGGAATTTCCTCTCCCCTCTTCTAAATTCCCTTTAGACTTTTTGCTAATATATGCAATTCATTTTCTCCAGGAAACTTCAGCTCTGGAGCCTGGTGACAGATTTCGTTCTATATAATTGATGATGAGTATATGTTTCGGTGACTTATGTTCTCTGCTGCGTGGGCAGGGATGTAAGGTCTTATCGATGAGGCCTCAACTCCAAAAGACCAGGTCTTTTGTGTTTTCCTAAGGTTTCAGGAAGTCCAAAGAGTTTATTTAATGTAGCGCAATTAAGACAAAATTAGATTGGTTTTTCTAAAACTAAGATATTCACATGCCTTAAAACCACTGGACCCTCCCTGATTCTCACAATGTTCTAGGACACTTGGTTGAGGTGAGAAATTATACCTTTAAGCTTATGACATTTTAACCAGTCATGGCTCAATTAACCTCTGACCTTTCTCAAGTTAATCAGGAAATAGACTTTAGTGCTCTTTGCTTAAAGCTAGGTTTGTGGTTAAAATTACACATTACCAAAAGAAAGCCTAGTAACAGGAAATGTGTGAGCACTAATCCCTAGAAACAAAAATAAACCTTTGACTTACCTGCAATTTTATTGGAATTTCTCTCTCGACTCCATTTCCCTTAAAGTCAATAAAAAACTATCACTGCTCGTTAAAAACTTTAAAAAAGCTTTGTTGGCTGCCACCTTTGGGGCTCTATATTACATTTCTTCAGGGGACTATCCCAAGTCTAAATGATCAAGGGAAGGTTTTCTCAGGAATGCATAGGATAATCATGGCAGTTTACCCTGATTAAAACTTTCTAATTAAATGACTTTTACCTAAACGGTATTCAAAAGCACAGAAGTGGGTCCAGGAACAGATTAAGTTTTGATATGAGGTTGTTCTCTGGCAAATATACATTCTTAATGGTAGATACTGAATGGAAGCTAAAACAGAAGCAAACAAATTAAAACAGGCTTTACAGTTTTGAGGGAGATAAAGAAAAACTGCTGCCTCCTACAAAAAGTCTTGGGGGTGGGGGGGCTGGGAGACTGGGGTTTCTATCAGCCCAGTCTCTGCCACTGATTTTACCAAGCTCTCCGCCAGCGTCTTTGCTTTTGAATCTTCAAAATGGAAATAACAAAACATGCATATTGTTTGAATTTCCCAGGATGTCTAGTCAAATAACAGCTTTTTAAAAGCAGTTTATTAGCATAAAGAAATAAAAAGGTATGGATAGTGGTTAGAATCCCAGGCTCTGGAACCAGACAAATCTGGGTTTGAATCCTGCTTCTCCTGTTGACTAGTTGTGCACTCTTGGGCGAGTGACTTTACTTTTGTAAATCTCAGTTCTAATCTGTAGAAGACGGTGATCCATACTCACCGGCCCATTACATTGCAGGGAGGATTAAATGAGATGATGTGGGTAAAGCATTCAGAATGGTGTTTGAGGCGCAGTGAGTGTTGGAGAACTGCTAGCTAGTTTATGGTGATGCTATAGATTGTTGCTGTGTCAAGATGGTGAGAGGATTTGTGCGAATAGTCCAAGCAGTGTGGCTTATTGTACGTCTGGGGACTGCAGCGGGGAAGCTGAGTGACTGTTTGTCAACCAGGTCTGCCTCTGGAGGGCAGAGAACGGAGGGGAAGGAATGGAAACCCTTCTTCCCTCAGTCGTCTGCTCCTGAGCTCATGGGATGGATGGCCGTGGTGTTTCTCCCCAGGAAGCTGAAGGCTAGAACTGAGCAAAACGTGCCTAATGGTGAAGGGCCAGCTGTCCCCAGCCGGAGGGGACTCTAGCTCTGCCCTCCCCACTCCTCTCCCCTGACAGCCCCCCCACCCCCGGCCTTTCCCAAGCCCAGCACCTTCCCCAAACCTAGCACCTAAGCTTGTGTGGTGCATTCCTGACAAGGTGTCACTCTCAGCTGGTTGTCAGCTAAGGTGTTGGCTGATAACGAAGCCATGAACTGATAAGGCTAATCCCCTCAAGTGGTATTTTAAAAGGCTGGGAACCTTCTGAGAGCTAAAGGAACAGAACAATAACAGGCGGTGACTCTGAGTGTGTGCATGTATGTGTGTGCTATATTATGTGTGTAGTGTATGTGTGTGTTGTATTATGTATGTATGTGTGCGTGTGTGTCTTGGGGTGCTTATATGTGTGTGTATGTGTATGTACTCTATATGCATGTGTGTGTGGGGGTGGTATGCATATGTGTAAGTATGTGTGTGTATACGTGTGCATTTGTGTGTGTTGGATGTGCGTTGCTAATTTGAGACAACAGCCTTGAATATCATTAGAGCGTGCCTCACAAAGTCTATCTCTGCCACCCTGTCACAATAAAGCAGATTCTTCAGTCTAAAACTGAAACTGATCCTACTTAGGAACTAATTGAAGTCAGTGTCTTTCCGTCTTAGACTTGATACGTTTTACTCTTAGCCTATGGAGCCTCAGGACACAACCATAAAAATAAAATTAGTTAAAATGATAAGATATTTTTATGCTACATTCCCTATGATAGAATATGAGAGTAACTCACCATACTGTAAGGAAGGGGATAGTCACAAAGAATAAAATAAAAAAATGAAATAGACCTTAAGAACAACTTGTTTATGAAGCTTTCAAGTTGAAGATGCTCAAGTTGAGAGAATGGCAAATAAAAGAAGGAAAAGAGTTAATAATAATTCCTTAACTGGAATTTCATTTCTTTCCATGTATTTGAAAAATTAGACCTGAATGGAAATCTGCTGTATGCTATAAGTTAAACCATTCTCAGGAGATCTGAAATCTGATAGTGTTCCAGTACAAGTCTGGGAGAAACACAACCCTCCAGCAAACTCTTCTGTAAAAGATTTGCAAATATTCAATTAATTTTGAATCAGCACAATTGTTATTTATTGCATGTTGGGCAACGATTTGTTGACTACTCACAATGTGGCCTCAGGTAAGTGTGGATATATTGCCTTGTAAATGTTTATTACATATTTACAAGGCTTTTAGGGTTGCAACTAACAATAATTTGAGTTTTATTTTGAATGATGAAATAAAGATGACCCTTGAGTTACCCCTGAGACATTTTCTGAATCTCCAAGGACTTTCCCTGAGCCCAATGGGAGAGCAAAGGGGACTTAGGAGGGAGTTAGGAGATGCCGTCCTTGTGTGAAGGATGACATCGCCAGCCACTTCCAACCACAGAGCAAAGTTCATTCATTCATTTAGCAACTATTTATTGAGCTCCAGCTACATGTGTGGCACTTGTCTGGGCTTTATGGGCACAAAGTAAGCAAGAAAGGTACATGGTCCTTGCTCTCACGGTGCTCACTGTCAAGTGGGAGAGACAGCACTGATCAGAGGCCAGTGCTGTGCGGGAGAGGTTCCATGGTGCTATGTTCATGGGAAGCTCGCCTGGACAGGGAGTTCTGGGAAAACTTCTCTGGGGAGGTGACAGGTGGGCTCAGATCTGCAGGATGCGGAAGGTATCCTAGGTGAAGAGAGGAGAAAAGAGTGCTCCATGCAGAGGAGGGAGGACAGTGTGTGTGAGGAACCAAAAGGAGGCTGGTTGGCTGGAGCACAGAGAGGAAGGGCATGTTCTACCAGAAGAAGTGCAAAGGCAGGCTGGAGAGACCAATGATCGCAGCTGACATGGGAATTGCTGCAGCATCTCGGGAGGGCAGGTGAGCCTCCTCCAATCCAAGAGGAGCTGGGAGGTTAAATGATGTTCGTTAGAAGGGGAGACGACGTCAAAGATGACCCCCATTATCATCACACAGCAAGAGGCAGTAGTGCGTGGTAAAGAGTAGGATGGACCCTGGAGCGACTGCCTGGAATGGAATCCTGGCTCTGCCATTACTGGCTGTGTTGCTGTGTGACCTTGGGCGAGTTTCTTAACCTCCCTGGGTTGTGGATTTATCTGTAGAATGCGGTATAGGGCTATCTCAAGGATTAAGAGAAGCAAGGCATGAGAGTTTAAAACAGTACTTGGCACTGTTCTAAATGTCACATAAGCATTAGCTAACACCGTCATCGTCTTCATTATCATCACACCTGTTTTTAATTGTTCTCCAGGGATGCTATGGCCTGGGAAAACAAAAGTTGCATTTGGAAGACTCATTCTCAGAGAGTAGGTGCTTTATACACATTTTATTTAGTTTCATAATGGTCCCCAGAGATACATATTACTATTTGCATTTTAGAGATGAAAAATCTGATGATCAGAAAGCTTAAATATCACATCAAACAGCTAACAGTTGGTGGAGGCTGGATTCACACCTAGATGTGTCTGAATTCAAAGCCTGTGCTTTTTTTTTTTACCGCATTGTATTACCTCCCAGCTGGGCTCTGTCTGAAGATGAGTTATTGACTATGATAAGTCCTTATCAGAACCAGCTGACAATTAAGAGGCCTTGGCCATGGGCTTATTAAAGAAAGCATTCGGTTCTCCCAGATCTCTGCTGGTTTTAGGGACTGATGGGAGCAGCGAAGGATGCAAAATGCATTTTTTAAACTTTAATTACAGGTGCATTTCCTTTCAAGATAGTGGGTATTCCCAAATAGTTGAGGAAACAACTATTTTATTGGAGGGATGTCTGCTTTTAAAAGCTGAAGTATTCAGAATACAGAAGATGTGTCCTCAACTGATTTGTGAACTACATACACCTCTGAAAATGAAATATAATTGTATATGTTGTGTTGCAAATAATTCTTTACAGTGGAAATGGAAAAGTAGGGAAATGCATTTGCTCTGCCTTCCCAGAAGCTTCATAGTGCTGTAGTTCTGTTGGCAGCAGAGCAGCTTCTGGAAGGTAAGTGGAATTGTTCTCCAGCTGTTCACACTTCACCCAGCCTGCAGCAAGATGGAAAATGCTAGACAGCCTGGCTTCTGATGTCAGAGAGGCAGTGGATATTGTAGGCTGCTGTGATCACAGCAGTTTCCTAAGAAGGGTGCTTCTGAAGAAGGAGTGGGCACCATCTTAAAAATCAGCAGAAAACAAAAGGATTCAGATTTCCTCTTTGATTTCTTTCCCTGTGGTCAGTGTAGAAAGTGGATGCTCAGTTCCTGCTATCTCTTCTGTGTCTTTTGTGACACTTTGGTTTATCAACAGCCTGAATTTTCCAATTCTCATATTTTTGAAGCTGCAAGAAGAACTGGGAGGCAACCATTTGGGAAGAAGCCACATACCATATACAATTTAGAAATGCTTTCCGTGAAAGTCACTAAACATTCTCACTACAACAAGCTGGTGTGCTGGAAAGATGACTGGACTTGGGATCAGAAGACAAGCTCTACTCTTTGCTACTTTGGTGACCCTATCTTAGTTTGCCATCATTGCCAAGACAAATACCACATACCGGTTGGCTTAGACAACAGGAATTTATTGTCTCCAGCAATCCTCTGTCTCATGGCTGGCTCTCTCTCCTTGGACCTGCTCTTCTGGCTTCTGATGACTTCTGGCTTCTACTCACATGTCCTTTGCTAATTTAGGATTTCAGCCATTTGGGATTAAGGCTCACCTTGATTCAATTTGGCCTCATGGTAACTAATAACAGGAATGTGGATGAAGGCTTGACTGTGTCTTTGGTGGGGGAAATGATTCAATGATTTAGTCTCCAACATACCCCATGCCCTGGAGTCTAAACTGCGAGTATTAGATAGGATTACAGGAATGCCTTGCGCCCCCTCTAATGCTGCCGCTTGCTCTGTGGTCTTCTCAGTGCGTTGACCATGGGCCTGAATGTTCGCTCTCATTTTGAAAATTCCCAGTTCTTGCAATCCTAAGGCCAATTGTAATAACATATTTAGTCTAAAAATTAGTTTGTTTTCTCATACCATGATATTCACAGTTGGCATTCTTTCTTTCAACAACTTCTTTCTTTCAACAACTTCTTTCTTCCAATGCCTATATTTCTTTATTTCAACAACTTCTCATTTAGTAGTGTTGTTGGAAAAATATATGGAATACCTAGGGGAATTATACGACAACAAGAAATGTGTTCTTGAAAAGATAATTTTTGTCTCCAAAGAGATTTTCGGCAGTTTGGAGATTTGTGGTATACCTCATTTAGCTATGTGATATTGATATTTGTGGAGGGTTCCCAGTAAATGTCACCACTCCTCCTTGCTTGGGATTTAAAGGATTCAAAAATTAAAATTAGGAGGGAGAGGTAGGGGCCAGAATAGTGAGCACCAAAGAGCAAAGTTGGAGGACATGGCTTTAGGTCTGGTAGCCAAGTGGGCTTGCTAGCACTGAACCCAGAGGCAGGTAGACCTGCCCACTCCCTCGGGGCACTGCTGGCCAGAGCAGGCTTCCCTTGGAGGGTGGGTGTCAGGAAAGTCACAGACACCTACCTGTTAAGCAGCCAACACCTAGAACTTACCTCCCTGCTCCTCCTTCCCTTCTCTGGGGAAGTTACTGAGACAGCTAAGCAGCCATCCTCCGGCCTTCTGCTTCCTCCACCTCCTTTTCTATTGTGTGCTATTCCACCTCTTGGCAGAGACATTATAAACACACTCTAGTAGTACAGATCAGTTTCTCTTCTCTGGCCCAAAGTGGCACTTGCTGAGCTGTCATCCATTGACCCCACCAGGGGCAGTTTTCAGCCTCCCTGGGAGCCCGGCTGGGGTGAGACTTCTTCTCCTGCTCTTTTGGATTCTTTGTGCTATGCAAATGTCAAAGAGATTGGTTGCCCTTTCTGGAGTCTTTATACTGTGCAAGTAATAAAGGGATCATTTGCTGAAAGTTTCTGTTGTGCCCTGAACCTGTGTTCTCACAATACACCGTTGTAGCAACTCACTCCACAGAGGAGAAAGCTGACCTCAGAGCACAGGCTTTTCTCCCCACAGTATAGAGCTGTGCATGCCCAGTTATTTGCCTCAGATTTAACCATCAGTTAAGCAGCACTGTCCTCTCCCAGGAACAAAGTGAGCAAAGACTCGGATAGAGGCCAGGAGGGTCGACTGGTGGAGTTTCCGCCTCCTTCAAAGGAGAATCAAGAGGGAAGAAAAATCATACTTCCTTCTTGCCACCATTTCAGTATCCACTGAACATTCAATTTAACAAACATTAAAGAGAATCTATGTTCAAGGCACTAAAATTTGTCACAAATGTAAGCATATTTTCTGTTGCATGGGAATGTTTTGCATTTTGCTTACAACTCATATGCCTGGAGAAAAGGGAGCACTGTTATCCTGGCCGTCTCAGCACAGGAATGGGGAGGATGCTATCGGGTCTTCTTTGGGCCATCAGATACGATGCTTGGGTCAATCGCTGTGGCTGGTGGGAAGGGATGCTCTGATCGGTCAAGTCTCGGTCATGTGCTCCCCATAGGTTCAGAATGGGGGTAGGGGAACTAAGTCCTTCCTGAACTGCCTGGGCTTGGATTTTCTAGAACAGCCTGCCCCTATATAGTCTTTTCTGGGTCTACAGACCAACCTGCCACAGGTTTATACAATCTGATTTTGCAATTACAGTGTTTAAGATCAGTGGTTTTAATTGGGATGGGGAACATTTTGGAAAATTGTGAGGATATATGTGTTTTTCAGTGATTGGGGGGCACTACTAGCATGGAGTGGACAGGGGTCAGGGATTCCAGGCACTGTAATTATGGGACGAGCCTGCCCAGCAAAGAGTTGTTGTATATTTGCATGACTTTTGAATGTCCCTTGTTCTCCTTTATGAGCCTCCATTTTATAGATGAACACCAAGTCTATTTGGCACCACTTCAATATACATTGAATTTCCAGGAATATGACTGCTTTATAAATCAAGGGAATGTTGAATTTGGTTTTTATTTTGAACTTTACTGAGAGTTGCTCATCATCTATGAAAATCACTTCAGTAATGGCAATGCCTTTACGGTATTTGTATTACTAATACTGATTTCAGTGTGTGTTTGTAGACTGATGATTGCTATTTTGGTGACTTTTGTGGTGATTTTATCTAAAGTTGCAATCATCTGACTGACTGAATGAGTAATATGTTTACATACCGAAATATGTATTAGTAAAAATTATTTTCCTTTTTACTTTATTAGAGTTAAGGTGTAATACTGATTACATTATGTAGATAGGAAGGTTATATGACCTAATAATTTCATTTCAGTAAAGTAAGGGGCATGTCATAAAATATTTGTAACCAAAAGAGGGCCTTGGCTCTGACTGGGTTGAGAACCACTGATCTAGATCTCTGAGCTATGTGTTACTTCCTCTAGGAAATTGCTGTTAACACCCCCTTCCCCCACTTACCTACCACCCGTGTTGGTGGGTGAGGGACTCTTGCTTTGTTTTCCATGGAGCATTCTGTATTTCTCCTTTATCATTACTGCTTGTTTTATTATTTATCTTCACAGATAGATTCTGAGTTTCATGAAAGAAAGGCCTATCTATATCTTGCTCATCATTATACCCCAAGCCCTACTAAAGCTATTTATGATACGTAGTAGGTGCTAATAGATATTTGTTGAATACAAGAATGAATGAATAAGCTTTTCTAATCCTTGTTAGACTTCCTGACTCCTCTCTCTCCCTATTTTGACTCTGCATCTCAGTTCCTGTTGTTGACTGAGTCCGTTTACTGGATAGTATGAACTCGAATTCTCGTTTCTGATGTCAGAAGTCCTCTTGGGAATGACTTCTGTTGACTGTCCCATTCTGACTTTCACCTGCCTCAGGTAAAAGGCCCCTGATCCATTGTCTTACTGTGGTTCTCATGACACTGTCCCTCAACCAGGACTCCCCCATCCAGGGAGAGTCTTTATGTCATCCTCCAGCATCTCCTTTCTTCCACTTAGAACCACCTTGATCAGATCCAACTATATGTCCACATTTCTGATTTTCATTCATCTTTTCCTTATAAGCGTTTTTCTATACATCTTTCTGAAATTGTTCTGTTCTATCCTAACGTTAGATATTGAGAATCTGTTTTGAGGATAGAGGTTGTGGGTTGGCTGCTTCTGAAATAATTAACCCTTATCCATCTGGACTGGAGTCACAAGTAGGAGAACTCACAGTCCAGTGGATGTTCAGGTTTGCTAAAGCTGCTGGAATGCAAAATACCAGAAATGGATTGACTTTTAAAATGGGGGTCTATTAGTTCACAAATTTATAGTTCTAAGGCCATGAAAATGTCCCAATGAAGGCATCAATAGGACTATACCTTCTTTGAAGAAAGGCCAATGGCATCTGGGGTTCATCTGTCACATGGGAAGGCACATGGCTGGAGTCTGCTGAGCCTCTGCCAGGTTTAGGTTCTAGGTTTCTATGGCTTTCTTCAAAATGTCCCTGGGCTTCTGTCTTAGCTTCTCTCTGTCAGCTCTTGTGCATCCTTGCTTATTTCTCCCAGGGCGTTTCTCTCTAAGCATTTGGGGTTTCCTCTCTTAGCTCTCCCCTGGCAAACTCCAGATTTCATCTCTCAGCTTTTCTCCTAGTTCTGGTTTCAACAGCTATTTCCAAAATGTCTTTGGATGCTTTCTCTCTAAGAGTCTCTGAGTTCTCTTCAAAATGTCTCTGCCTTTTTTCCTCTCATAGAGGACGCCAGTAAAGACAATTAAGACCCACCTTGAATGGGAGGGGAGGCCACATCTCCATAGAAATAATCCAAGCAAAAGGTCCCACCCACACTTGGGTGGGTCTCATCTCCATGGAAACAATCTAATCAAAAGATCCCACCCACAATAAGTCTGCCCCCACAAGATTGGATGAAAAGAGCACGGCTTTCCTGGGGTACATAACAGTTTCAAACCAGCACAGTGGGCATCAATGAATACAGGTGTTGTGAAACCACTGAATGTGACAATTTTAGAAAATTTGCCTGGCAAGTTAGGTTTCTTTTTTGGAGCTCATGATCTGTAGGGAGTGTCCTCCTGGTTTATGGATAGGTGTCTTCATAAGTCCTGGGAGCAGGAAGAGAGAAGGCAACGTCTGTATGGAGGGATTTGCATTTCTGATTCTTTAACTTGAAGTCAAATGTAAATGCAAATATATTATATAAAAGGGGCAATAATATGAAAAACTATTATCCATTAATACCTAGCCATGGAGTTGTTCCCCAAAATGTAAACTGTGGGGCTGGAAGAATGAGAAGGGAGTGATAAGTCTTGATGGGCCAGCATGGGTCCTGGCAGGGAGGGAAGGGGGGCAGGGATGGGTGGCGAGTCCCTGCTGCTTGGTGGGGCAGCCAAGGCAGCTGGGAGAGCTCAAGGAAGAGTTGACAAAAGAAAGAAGAGCAAGAGAGGAGAGGCAGAAGAGATGCCTAAACCCAACATTTCCTCTTTTCAGATTTGTGCTTGAATAAACCCTGTTTGATAAGCTTAACTGGTCTTAACTGGGTAAGTGTTTGTACAAATGAAGAATTTGTATTTATTTGCAGAAAGGTGAGACAATGAAATTCAACTTCCTTTCAACTCACTTAGCCTTATCCTGGAGGGATGAGGTGGGGCTGGGAGTATAAGGCAGACCGGTCTTTATTTACAGGATAGGGATGCTTCAGTTTGCACAATAGTAAATAAAAGCTTCTCAATAAAAGCTGATTGTCTTGGTTTCCTAGGGCTGCTGAAACAAAGTACCACAAACTGGGTGGCTCAAAACAGTAAAATGTATTGTCTCACTGTCCTGGGGGCTAACAGTCTGAAATCAGGGCCATGCTCCCTCTGAATCTGTAGGGTTCTGGCCGGGGCTTGCCAGCCATGCACGCTGTCCTCTGCCTCGGTTGCCATGTGGCATTCTCTCCTGTTTGCACCCAAATTTCCTTTTATAAGGCCACCAGTCCCTTTGGGTTAAGGGCCCACCTTATTCCAGTAGGACCTCATTTTAACTTGCCTAATTCCATATGTAACAAGTAAGGCCACATTCTGAGGTCCTTCCCAAGTAAGGCCACATTCTGAGGTCCCGGGGAGTGGGACTTCAGCATATCTTTTTGGCGGACCCAGTTCAATCCATAACTCGAATTTTCACAATTGCTTTCGGAGGAGTTGCTATGCAAAGAAATCTTGAGGTGGCCTCGTTTTTGATAAAGCAAACAACCTTTCACTGTTGTCTCACGGTTAATGGGATAATCCCTGTATTGCATCTGCTCTGTGAATTTTTATTGCCTCGTATCTGGTTTGTTGCGCGCTCCTGCGTGAACTCCCGTCCAGCACGGTGACCTGCTGAGCGCTTGTGACGGGGTTCTAGTCGGGCAGATCGGAGTTGTCTGAGCCACTCTTGAATTTCTCACACAATCTGAGGCAACCGCTGCCTGACCGAACAGGCCATGGTAGCTGGCTGAATAAATAATTTCCCTTCTAAATCTGTCTGAATAAACATTTGCACAATGGCTGATCAAGGCACTCTGTGTTAACCACCATGTCCAGCACTGATGATTTACATAACCTCTTCAGGAATAGTCTGCTGGTGAACCTTTCATTTTTGCCGTTCACACCATGACATCGCCATGAAGTATTGTCTGTGTTTGCAAAATGCAGCTCCATGCTTGCATCAATTCATGTTTATTTATATGGATGCTCCTCGCACCACGGTAACATCAGGTCTGGCAGAAGGAAATAGCAACTTGTTTGCTGAAGATGCACCATGGATGACAGGACTTGAAAGAACCCCTTTGATTCTTTCTTTAACTCAACATAGCAGAGGAAAAAGGTTTTTGGGAAAACAGTAACTTGAAGAACACAGATAAAGTTAATCCTTAACTTGAGACTATTAAAGCCAGGAAATGGAGGTGAATTTAAAAATCTTGTTCGCAGTTATTCTGTACTCATACTTGTAATTAATTCCCCTTCCTCTCCTCTCCATCCTCTCTTTCCTTTCCACAAAAATGGTGCCAGTGGGAGAAGAATGGAGAACAAGGTTTAATACTGTGATTCTGAATTCTTATCTTTAACGTAGCTTTGCCACCAGGTTTCCTTGGGCATTGAATTCAAATCACTTTTGTCTGAAAAGTTTGTTTTCTTGCTGTTAAATTTTTTTTTTATTGCTCCTTTACTCTTCCAGGTGTATTTAAATCTGTAAATCTCCCTCTCAAAAGAGGCTGATATAAATAATGGGAAGGCTTCCACATGGAGAAAATCCTGAGCTCCACAAAACTGCTAATCACCATCCCCAGGCGAGGGAACAATGATTGAGCTTTCATTACGAAATGACTCATAAGCAATCATGACCGTTTTCAGAGAAAAGGACAATTATCAATTTCATGGTCTCCTATGTGATCGTGACTACTTTCAGGGACTTACAATTATCAATTACCCATTCCCTGATTAATTAAGAGCTTAATCTTCCCACCCATATAATCAGAACAATAGTTCACTGTTCCAAGCTGCCTATTATGTTTCCTTGGGACAAAGACTAAAGTGAATGGTAATGGAAAACTCAGGTCTGTGGCTCTAGATTTATTGCTTTTTCAAGTCAAATACAGTAGGTACAGTTCAGTAGTAACAGATGCTCACATTTGTTATAAGCTAGGATAATGCCCTCCTCCACAAAGCCCACATCCAACACATTTTCTTCTAGCCTCAGAATCATAACTTTTTTTTTTTTTTAAACATCTTTACAAATAGTGAATAAGGCAGCCTGGTGAGAGGGAAGAAATGTCTCAAATAGATACCGTATTTCTTGGAACCCAGGCTAATGCTTCATTTCCTTCTGCCTTTTCAAAAAGCTGTTTTTTTGGTTATTGTTTGTTTTTTTAATCTCCTAATATTGAGCCTATAGGTGGTGGGCGTGGGGGAGGGGGAGGTGACCACCTTGTTCCTCTTTGCATTGCTTCTTCCAGACCATTCTCTCCTGTCTCTTTCCTCCCCTCTAGAACCCGCAGACTTGAATCTCATGTCAGACTACCATCCATCATCCACCCTCGTTGCAGACGTACCAACCCCCACCCACTCCTCCTTATTCCTAGAGGATTTTAGTTCCTGGCTCACTGTTGAACTTTCAAAAACAACTATTGCCCTAATTCTTGGTGAGTTAAATATTTATGTGCCTGATCTTTTCAATATTCGAATCTCTCAGTTCCTTGACATCTTCTTCAAAGTTCTCATTCTCGACACCACCTCACACCCGAGACATACCCCACGGTCATACTGTAAACCTTATAATTGCCGATAGCTGCAAACCATTTGGAATCTCCATTTCAGCCATTCCCATCCCAGCCCCAGCCCCCTTCCACTCACACTCACTTCCTTTATTATCCTGATCCCAACAATGCTTTAACCCAACGATTACCATTTCATGGACCTCATTCCCTTCCTGTCTTCTCTTCTCCCCACACCCCGTTCAGATTCCAGCTTCATCATTATACTCATGCCCTTGTATCACTCTCCATTCCTTTGCCCAGCTCTCTTCATCAGTCTTACCTTGCAGAACCCTAAGGTTGGTTAAATCCATACTCCACCCACTTTGTGCCTGTACCACATAGCTGAATGTGGCCAGAGAAGAGCACAAGGCCAGGCTGAGTGGTGTTCTAACTTTAGTTTATGACCACAAGCCTCAAGTGGGCCTTTGATGCATGGGGCAGTCATACTATATTTCTGGGGTCCATGCAGTCCTTCCCACACCCCTGTGACTCCTTCTCCTCTTTCCCCTTCACTCTTTGCTGGTGATCTTGCTTCCTATTTAACTGAGAAAGCAGAGGTGATCATAAGGGAACTTCCATATCCCCTGCGTTGTCTACACACCTACCTGTATCAGTGCCCACATGCCATATCTTTCCTTCTGCTAAGGATGAACCCTGTGCTGCAATCTATAGACATGAACACATGGATAGGCTGGTGGGAAAGCTAAAAACAGAGGAACTTGCCCCACTCTTTCTTGTTGGAAACTTGGAGAGAGACTGTACTAGATTCCTAGGGCTGCCATGGCAAAGTATTGCGAATGAAGTGGCCTAAAACAACAGAAATTTATTGTCTCACAGTCCTGGAGACTAAATGTACAAAATTGAGGAGTTCTCAGGGGACACACTCCCTCTGAAGGCTCTAGGAGAGTATCTGTTCCATGACTCTCCTGGCTTTGGCAGTCCTGGGCATTGCTTGGCTTCTGGAAGTGAACTCTGGTTTCTATGTCTCCTTCACATGGCCATCTTCTCTCTATTGTCTTGTCTGTCTCTTTTTCTCTTCTTATAAGGACAGCAGTCATCCTGGATTAGGGACTTGTTCTACTCCAGTGTGACCTCATTTTAACTAATCCCATTTGCAACAACCCTATTTCCAAATAAGGTCACATTCTGAGGTGCTGGGGCTTAGGGCTTCAATGTGCCTTTTTGGGGGACACAATTCAACCCCTAACAGAGAGCAATGTGTGCCTGCTCCATGCCCAATGGTGGGTTGACAGCCGTATAGTGGTGAAGGGAGGTAACTAGATTTATGGACTGACACACTTCTGATTTCCTATAGCCTACATGTGCATGCAGCTGATTCTAGAAGTAGTTGTGTCCCACTGAGGCCAGTGGAAGCTGGAGGTTGGAAAAAAGAAGCTGCATTATCTGAGCACTTTGTGACCAGAGACAATTTGACTGGGACTCCAGTGGTGGGAGCCGGCAGGATGCCTCAGAAAACCAGATGGGACCCATCACACCTCACCCACCCAGCAGAGGCTGGCAAGGGTGCAGAGAACATGTGGCTCCAAAGATACATTGTCTTCCTTCAAAGGCAAGGTCTCCCTCTTCTACCCAGTCCCTACTTGGAGATGTGAAAGGCTGGACATTTACCCAAAGTGATGGAGTTCTCTAAATGAGACAATTTTGGCTGGTGTTGAGAGGGAGTTGAATCTTGAGTTGATTAAACACTTATCCTAAAGACAGTATTAAAATTTTAAGGGACTGTGGCATTTTTGATTAGAAAGTTTATTTTTCCACCTACTCAGTTGGGAACTCATAAGGTATATTATTTCAGATATAGAAAAGAATAGAGGAACTCCAATTTCTTGGCACATTTGAGTAATACTGAGTCCCTCGATTCCACCCCTTCTTGCCTTCACTTCTGTTTGGACTTGGTTTCTACCCTTCTCAGTTTCAACCTAGCTTATGGCGATAGCTTCCTAACCTGCCTTCCTCTCTGATCTCGTGCCCCTCTAATGCAACCTGCACAGTACTGTCAGACCCTCCTTCCTAAAGTGCACGGGTGAGTTTGTGACTCCTTGCTTGCAATCCATTGAAGCTTCTCCCTCATGTTCAGGATTAAGGCCCAAATCTCGGGCCTGGTATGAAAAGGCCCTACAGAGCTGGCCCTGCCTCTCTCATCTCTTGCTACTTCATCTTGTGAACACAACACAATGGGAACACACACCTTTCAGCTCTTCAGGGTATGTTCTGACCCCTAGCCTCTGTGTCTTTCTTTGTGTTGCTCCTTCTACTGGAATGATTCTCCCCAACCCTCATCTGTAGGTGAACTCCTACTCATACCTCAGGGTTTATCCAGTAGGTAACCTCCTGTCTGAAGCTCCTGTTAACACCATGGGTGGAGCTGACTGCTTTCTCCTCTTGGCCTTCCTGAACCTTGTACATGCATCTATAACAATGAGTATAATAATTTATTGTATAAATTATGTATTTATAATTTGTCGAAGATATATAACAAGTCTTGACTCATTATTGAACCACCAGTGTCTAACACATAGTAAGTGCTTGATGCATGTTCGTTGATGAAAGGAATGAATGATTCAATTAATAGGGTGTTTCTCTTTTTCCTAGGTCTTTGGTCAGATTGGAAAAATAGTAAATATAATTTTAAAAAGTGAATCATACTATAGAAAAGTTTTGACAATGGTCGCACAACATTGTGAACATAATCAACAGCACTGAATTACTGAATTATATATTTGAATGTGGTTAAATCTTCAATTGTAACAAATGTTCCACACCAATGCAAGGTGTTAAGAAGAGGGTAGTATATAGGAATCTTTTATTTTATGCTTACACTTGATTATTCTGTAAACCCACAACTTCTAATTTTAGAAAGTGTGAATTATAAACAAATAAAAATGAAACGATAAATAACATTTTAAAGTTAGGTACCTGCCAAATTAGAGTAAGAAACTCCAGGTCAGTATAACTCATCACGTTCTCCTTGTTTTCAAAGTAGAACTTCTAAATCAAATGATGCGGCCCTTTTTAAAAACTTGTTTTTAGATATACTAGAATATGGACAGGGCTTAATCAGGAGTGTTCAGTTATGACTGAAAACAATACCAAAGTTTCAAACAGCAATGTTTTGCAGCACATTAATAAAAGAACAAAAACCCTGAACCCATCATTTTGACATTGGAACGGGGCAGATCAACTTGGTTGAAAGATTCAGTTTCACCATTTCAGGCAGTAACTGTGACCCAGGAGGGTATTACCAGTCTTGCTGTAGTTAAAATTCTGTACTTGGCTTTGCTGCAAGTATGTGTGCTTCGTTTTACTCATGCTACCAGGTGCTTGTTCTAACTCTGTTTCATGTTGTGTCATTGCGGTACTGGGAAGATGAGCATTGAAAAACTCTGTAGTTCATAGCAGACAGGATGGACTGGTTAAATATGGGGAATGCTTTTTTCTCTGTAAACTGCAATAAAGCCCCTTTGCATTATGTTCAACCTGCTATTACCTTATTCACTGCACTGAATATAGAATACTTATACATATGCTCAAGTCTTATAAAAATTGAATCTAGCAGCAGCTATAAATAATTAAACTTATCCTGGCTGGGACTTGCCAGTATAAAGATGTTACAAATTCAAAGCTATAGCAGGGACAGTAGAGCCAGTGATTTATCATTGCTGAGTCTAACAACCACCGGCTTCTGTGTTTGTGTTGCAACTTGTCTGGCTTGTTGTTGAGTCCTGGGGTCATTTGTGGTGGCAAAGAGCCCATGGCAGGAGATGGGGAGATGCAGAGAGCAAGAGAAACAATTGCATTGGTTTCTCATAAATGGACCTACAGATGGGTCAGCTACAGTGAGATTTTTCGTAGCTGAATCTAATTTATATTTCAGTAAGGTCCTATACAATTCGAGTACACACATCCGGCCCAGCGTCGTTTATTGGAGTTTCTCACGCATTTGCCAGAAGGGAAACATGGTTCTCTCTTAGGAGTGTGGTTTCTGCTGGCAGCAGCCGATATGCCTCTTATCTTTCCCACTTTAAAAACATAACCATTCATCATTAGATAAATTCGCTTCAAAATGGGAGCACAGTTGTTACCAGATCAGTCTCAAACTACTCACTTCTGTGACAGAGCTTAATTATGATCTCAGCTCAGGATAAAAGCTTCTGACGAAGTCTTTGTATACTCCCCTATAAATCTGATTACCGATTCTACATGAGGATTCGTGTAAGGTACTATTCACAAAAGTAAAGATTAAATGAAAGACAATTGCCTTGAAAATGAAATTATTATCAGAGAGAGAAAGAGAATGCCTTCGTTTTTTCTCACAGTGTAACAGGATTACTTAGAGGCAGAGTGTGTTGGGCATAAAGCTGATGTAAGCCTGCTTGTACTGCTTCATCACAAGAAGGCCCACTAAATTGACACAGCATCTTCAATAGAAGTGTTCACTGTAGGAATCCAGTGTCACAGGGGAGGTTTGCTGGTGTTAACAGCAGATGTCATAGGTTACTGCAAGGTTGGAGGGGTTCTGGAAGTGAGATAGTGAAAAGGCAGATACTGGGGCAAATTACAAATACTTTAAGTGCGTAGATGGGGCCCAAACTGCTTGAGGGGAAGAATTTGATCAAATGAAAGAATTAGGAAAAGGGTGAGTGAGAGGAGATGATAGGAATGGCTGGTGAGGAAAGGGAAGGCTGAAATTTTAAGACAAATTCAGAATACTCCATCTCAATTTTGTCCAGAGTCAACCTGCATAATGGTAACCAGGTGTTGTTTATGGTCGAGTGTGAAACTCCAGCTCCAAATAGCCACTTTTGCAAGAAGGATGAATGGCTAACTCTCGCAGGGGGCGTTTATGAGAACAACTGTCAAGCACGGTGGACACAGACACCTTGACTGAGGACTGATCCATCTAGGACAGGTGGTTGCTCCATCGTCTTCTTCGAAAATCTCCTGAAATGGAGACTCCAAATATCCGCTTGGCTTCAATATTTCTTTTTTGTTGTTGAGCACTTTGATAGTAGAGAAGTTTTTTCCCACTTCAATCAACAATTGTTCCCATTTTTTTTTATTCCTCTGTGAGAGAGGGAGTTATTCATCAACATTGCCATAAGGAAACACTCTCCTACTTGAAATGATTAAAAAGCCATTATTTAAGTACATTGGAGCAATTCCATTTCTCATACATTTCCCTTATATTTAAGAAAAAGTTATATTACATGAAACACAGTGTGGTATATCATAACACTTAAAAGCATTTGTGCATCAATTTATTAATTTAACAGACATTTATTGGATGCCTAATATGTGTAATTATTGGTATTAATGGAAATAATTGGTCATTGCTTCAATACTGGTTCAGCCTCTAAATAACTGGAAGCTCTTGGATAAATTACTTAATGGCTCCAGGTCTTATCTTCCCAAGTTGTAAAATGGTGATGATAACATTTAAACAATCATTGTGAGAATTAAATGCTTGGAATGTATAGAATGTCAATTGCATGTTAGATGCCCCATAAATCTTGAATTTTAATTCAGACACTATGTCAAGTGCAAGACATTTCAGAGGAAAATCTGATTTGGATCCTGCCTCTGGGAACCATTGTCTTAAAGGGGGCAGAGCTGTAGTAGGATGTAAGGAGGTTTGAAGGAGTACTGAGGAGGGAGCCCACCTGGCGTGGGGATGGGCTAGGGAAGGTTTCCTGAAGGGAGGCCTTGAAGCTGGGGTCGCCATGATGGACAGGAGTCCGGCATCTGGGGAAGCAACGTGGACGCTGGCAAGATCGAGGGTTGCCACAAGAGCAAGAGGTTGCCATCGGATGTCTACCTGTGAAGGGGCTGGCTGTTGCGGCAAATCATTTCTACAAATCCAAAGGCAATTCTCCATTGGCAGAGCAGAGAACGGATGACAGGCAGTTCTCCTTCTCGGCCCCTCTTCCAGCCCCAATCTCAGATAAAAGGAAGCAAAGTCAACAGTGGGTGCTTTCAGCACTGGATGCGGAGAGGCTGCTGCAGATGAACCCCAGGGCCCATTAGGCCTCTGGAAGCTACCTCTGCAGGGCTTGTGCCTGGAGATCCTATAGAGGTCGTGGGAAGGATTATTTGAAAGTAACCTCCTGCTTGACTGAATGGACACCGTTCTTAGAATAGCGGGGCTTGGAGAGATGCCCATCTCGGTGAAACCAGTTGCGATCAGCTTTCAGGCTCTCTGCGTCCAGCCTCATAATCTAGCATCAAAGCCCCAGATGCAGCTGGCAGTTTTTCAGGAAGGTTTGTCCGTTAGTCTCTCTGTGCTGCAAGCTCTTATTCCCATGCAGGAGAGTTTCACACGACCATCCACAGGAGAATAGATTCGTGAGAGACAAAAATGAAGTACAGCGGGAGAAAGCAGGACAGCAGGCTCTGACTTGATAAGGAAAACAAAGGGGTCCTTTTGTGGAATAACAGCCCGGCCTGCATTTCCCTTTAAAGGCTGCAGGAGGTCAGGAGAGTGAGGGAGGCAGACCAGGGAAACTGGCCGGCTCCCTCAGGTATTACTCAGCTTGTGTGTGATGTTCAGCACGAACGGTTCATCTGAATAGCTCCATGCAACTGCGCCTCCTAATCCGTTTTGGAGAAGGAAATGTAGTTTACATAATTTCTGTTGTATTCTGGTTTCTAAATGTTCTCATGTTACCATGACTCAACTTGCAGGAAACTGATACACAGTTGTAGGTTCTGCGGGGTGAAGGCAAAATGATATTTTGAGCAACGAAAGGAGGAGACAGTTTGCTGGACCCATTGGGCTCGGGGGTGGTTCTCATGTCTGCCAGGCACCGGGGTGGCATCCTTCAAATCTGACAGGCTTTGTGCACATCACCAGAGAGCTTCAGCTGAGGCGAATGTGCCCTTCCTCACGAGGACTTTGCACTCCTCTGGCTATTACAAGACTAAAGTAATAGTAGCTATTTGAGGAAAGCATGTTCTAGGCCCGTTTTCTTTAGTGCCCATCAGATCTAAAAGGTGGGAATTATGACTGTCATTTTACAGATCTGGAAGCTGAGGCTCATAGAGATAAGAGATGTGTCAAGGTTTACACAGTTTGGAGGAAAGATTCGAACCCTGGCCTGTTTTAATGCCAAAAGCTCTAGAGTATTCTACTTTACTATGTTCTATGTGATTTTAAAATTTTGAACTCTGGATATGTGTTACTCCTAGGTCTCAAGAGGCAAAAAATCTCCTGGGACATTTGGAGACATTCTGTTCTGAAGGTCTTTATCTTCTCTGGTCCCTCTCACCCAAATCTCAGAGTTTCTTCTTACTTCATTTGCTGAAATCTAGTTATTTATATGAGATTTAGATTTCTTGTCCTAGTCCCACTCTTAAATGAATTTCTCCCTGAAATGGCTCCCAACTTCTGCTCTCTCTTTTTCTTATTGACAGAGCAAATTCTTGAGGGAGCCACTCTCTCCTACATATTTACTTCCCCGGAGTTAGCTGTTGAAGTAAACTTTCAAAATAATCCTCCAATGTTACTGTGGCCTGAAGGAGCAGAACAGTGGAAGGAATAACTTAATTCCTAATGAAGTCAGTACTGCCGAGTTATGGCATGTGTGCCACTCAAACGTGGAGGAGTTTCTAGTAACTCCACTCCCGCTGAGTTTGTTGCCTTTCTGGGCCTGTGTGACAACTTTTGCTCCCCCTGCTGTCACTTTGCACTTCCCCAATCTCTTTGGATGGCACTTCGTGAGTTCTCCCTGCAGTAGTGATGGAAGTCTGTCAGGGATGTCAAAGGAAATGGCTGTGGCAGAGGAAAGCAGCTGGAAATAAAGCTCCTCCAGGTAAAGGTTAGAAATCCTCCCACTGTTCCTTGTTTGCCACAAGAAGGTTTGGCTCAAGAGTTTTTAAGGTGGGCTAAATAGTTTTTTTTTTTTAAATCAGGTAACTATTTTAGATAGAAGCCAAACATTTTTCATTGTGGATTAAGCCTGTTAATTTATAATTCTTTATAGGTAATATAGAGAGGAAAAGGCCATTTTATTTTTGCCTATTACCCAAATTGACCCCTCTCCAAACATAAGTTGTACAGGTACATTTGTCAAGTGCAACTTCCTCCAAATTAATACAGTAGATTAAGTATATTGAACAACCTCACCAAGGGCAGAAGTGCAGAAGTTAACATGCCTGCAATGTTTGTGAATTCCCGGGATTGCATCACTGTATAATGCTTCCTGTGTACCCTCAAGGGCAGCTTACATGACTTGAGGGTGATTTAAGCTTACAGTCACAATGAAAACGTTCTTATTGGCATCGGATCTTAGTATCACATGTCCAGGGTTTCCCACAACTTGGTTTACTTATTCTAAAAAAGAAAATAAATGATATTAAAGTTGTTCCTGCAAAATTGCCCCATAGACTTTGAATGTTTTTTAGATGGCATGAGTAAAACAACATTGCCTTGGCTGGCAATACTATTTACTTTCCAAATTGGTTTACACTGACAAATGCTGAAATAAGATTATTTTACCATACCTTTAGCTAAAAGGTTTGAATGTTTCCAAAATTAGTAAATTTATGAGGTTGAAAGTGACCTTACACTTTGTACCTTCTTATTGGGATGAAGAAATGGGCTCAGTTGCATGAGGCCAAATAGCTAATTAGTTGCCTGAGGTCAAATAGTGAACCCAGCTCTCTGCTCCACAGATCAGTGCTTTCCCCCCAAACTCGTAAATATATTTAGACTTGTGATCATTTCAGGTGAATCTATGATTGCTTCTTGTCTTAATCTATGTGCTTTTATTGTAAATTTTAAATTCAAGAATGTTTAAAATTAATGGTGCGTTATGTCTTACATACAAAGTTTGTCTTTGTTCTTGGAAAGCAATATGAGCTTTAGTGGGTAATTTTGAAGTGTAAGAGAAATTTTAAGAATTCTCAGGATTTACCAGAGGAATCTCTAAGACTATACCCCCTCAGTCTTTTGCACTTTTTAAATATTGTAGGTTTTAACTCTTTTAAAAATTTAATTAATCAGTTCTTGTTTAGAAACCATATGTGTGTAGTAAAAAAAAATAATTAGAAAAAAAGAAAATCAATGAAATTCTCTTCTACTCCTATCTCCCAGTCCTTTGATTCCCTCCCCAGAGAAAACAACTCTACCTGTTTCCTTACATTTTCATTTCAGAGAATTTTCTGTAGATATCAGCATATTTCCAAATGTGCCTTTTCAGTTTTATAACATGAATGTTGGCATACTGAAAATCGGGGTTGTCACCTTGCTTTTTTTCCCTTATCAGTATCTCTGGAGATTGTTCCATAGCCATGAGTGTGGATCTACTTCATTCTTTTTAAAACTGCGGAGTTCTATGTGATGGATAGAATATAGTCGAGCAGATCACTTTCAGCTTCACATTTTCCAGGTTGTTATATAATAGTGACCTGTTTTAGTTGGTTTGTCTTCTTCAGGGCAGGTTTGAGTTTTGCTATGCTCTGTGAATTATTGCTGGAAATTTATGGCTGTCCTTCCTGACGTTTGATTCACATTCAAGGTCTACATTGTAACATTCACAATTGCATTTTTTGGGTCCTTCACCTTCTTGCTTCAATTTAGATGTTTTTAAAAAAATTCAGCCTTGAACTTTGTCTTGAAACTCTTCTATTGCCTGAATTTCTTGCCTGTTTTTTTCCTGGAGAATATCTTCAGTGGCAATGTACTAAAGAGTTTGAGATAAATTTTCTGAATTCTTGACTATCTGAATATATTTTTATTCTGGGATCACAATTGACTTGATCATTTGGCTGTTACAATTTTCTCCATAATTTTTTAGTCATTAATCTAGAGCCTTCCAGTGTTTTTTGTTTCTTTTGAGAATTTTGATTCTTTTTTCCTTTGGCTATAACCTGTTTTTTTTTTTTTTTTTAGATCTAGACACTTTTAGGGATCTCCATCTTTAGTTTTCTGACCTGTCACTATGATACACACCTTTTTTCTCTTTTTGTGCTGGACATTTATTCAGTCCCTTTAATCTAAAGAATTATATTTTTTGTTCTAGAAAATTTCTAGTATTACGTCTTTGATAATTTCATCTCATCACCATTTCTTTTCTCTGTATACTTTTTCTGGAACTCATATTAGTTGGTTGTTGGATTCCCTGGCATGAGCATTTGTGTCTTCCCAACCCCCCACCCTTTATTCCTCTCAGATATTTAATTTCCTTATAGAATATAAGTTTGATGGGGGCAGAGATATCTGCCAGCTCTTGTTCACTTTTATATTCCCACCACCTGGAAAAATGACTGGAACATGGGAAGTATTTAATAAGTATATATTGGATATTCTCTTTTGGTTCTTTATCTAGTAGATTTCTTCAATTTTACCTTCTACTCATCTATTGGATTTTTAAAATTTCTGCCATATTTTTACTTTTCAAGAACTTTTTCATCTTTTCTATAACATTTTGTTTTTGTTTTATTGATGTAATATAATGCCTTGTATTTTTCTGAGGATATATGTATCTTTGAAATTTTCTTTTACCTTCTGACTTATCTCTGTTTCATTTGGCTTCATTTTTTTTTTTTTTTTTTTTTTGTGTCTTTTGGCTTCTTCCTCATGCTGAGCTTTTTCTTGATATCTGCTGCAGATCTGGGTCAGGATTATCAACCAGAGAGCTTCACTTTGGAGTAACTGGTGGGGAGCAGGGTGTTTCATTGAGGCAGCATCATGCAAGTCAGAATGTGGAGGTCTTTCTTCTGTAACTATTACGTTTCTGCAAAAATTTCTGGGCAACCAGAGAGTTGACTTTGTCAGGGGATTAGCCATGCCATGTGCATGTTTTCAAAAACACCCCTGCTTGTAGTCCTATGGCCCACCCCTGTCTTCTGCTAAGGCTGGTGCTTCCGAATTCCAAGCTTTTCTCATTCAACTTCCCCAGGATTAAAAACAAACAAAAAAACAGCCTCCATGTTCTCATCTGGGCGTGGCAGTGTGACTTGGGCAGCACTTGGATGTTAAGAGTTTTAGGCAGAGGGTGGAGAATTCAGCCCCAACACTGCTCACCCTTGTTTTTTGATGCCGCCAATTCCTGAGTCTGAGGCTCTCTGAACAGGACAATTAATTCCTGAATGGTATTGCTAACTACATGCCCACTAGAGCGTGGCTTCGTCTGCTTTCCCAAGTCAGTTATCGTGCTTTGGCAATTTTCACTCTTCCATTCTATCTAAAAAAATTGTTGAAATTTCTCATCCATGAATGTCCCCTCTCCTGCTTTAAGTGTTATCTTTTTCATTCTTTTATTTTCATTTTAGTTATTTTACAGAAGGTGAAGACATAAAGTCCTACAGTGTCTGCACCATCTTTACCTGAAAGAAAGGCCAATTCTCTCTTTTAAATTTTAGTTCTGAATGTTTAAGAATGCTCATCTGATGTTGATGGCTGAAAGGGATGTTTTGTTTCCTCTTGATATGGAGAATACACAGATAACATCAAGACTTTCTTAGGAGATCACAGATATTCACAGCTTATATGCATTTAAAAACTGATCTGCAGTCTAATTGAGAAAGTTAATACAGAATGTTTACAACTGCTGGTTTGGAGAGAAGCTACAGTGGCAAGACAAAGCAGAAGGATGATGTCAAAGTTGAACACTACATGTTTGGATGGGGACAAATCAATATTATTTACAAAATAAGTATTTTACATGAGAGCAAATTCTGAAATTAATTTTAACAATTATTAATGCTGTTTTATTTATTGTATAGTTCTCTGGGTATAAAAATACTACAAACTTATATAAGAAATCTTGAAAGATACAGACATAGATAGGAGAATAAAAGTCATTCATAACTTCATTACCCAGAGATAACTACTGATGATGTGCTTGTCTAGTTTCCTCTTTAAGACATTTTAATTTACATAGTCAAAATAATATAAAATATAGAGTATACAATTTTGTATGCTGCTTTTTAAAAATCCACAAAATCATATGCTAAGCATTTTCCATATCATTAACATTAAAATGATTTGGCAACTGACATCTTTGAACCAATATCTTTTCACAGTTTTGCAATTATTCCTAGTGGATTTTTTTTTTTTTTTTAATGGTTTCTGGCTTTGGTGCATGCTAAGAAAATCCTCCCCAGTCCAAAAGCTATCAAATATTTCTCCCAAATTTTCTTCTAGCATTCCTATAATTTTGTGTTTTACATTTAAATCTTTAATTTAGTTTGGTATTTTTATGAATAATAATCTGTCTTGTTTTTTCTATGGCTATTCCATATTCCCAAGCCCAGTGGAATAATGAATTCATCCTTTTCTCACTAATTTTAAATGATGCTACTATGATATGAAAATGTCATAATTACCTGTTTGTGGACTTTCTGTTCCATTGCATGTAGTTATAATTCTATCCTGAAGCAGTATCACACTGTTTTAATTACTATAATATTCTGGTATGTTTTAGGAAACCCTTTCTCATTTTTGCTTTCCAAAAGTTTCTAGGCTATTTTTTTTCCTAAATGAATTTTATAATCACTTAGGCAAGTAAAACCAAACTAACCAACCAACAAAAATCACAACACAGTTTGGGGGCTTTTGATAAGAATATTTTATCTTCATTTTGGTTGTATCTCATTGATTTTTTTGACTTTAGGCAAGTTAAATAGCATTCTGAGTCTCAGTTTCTTCATTTGTAAAATGAAGATAATAAGAGGATCACAACATCCAGTTAGCCTGTTCCTATAGATACTTGAAGATTAAACATGCATGTGCTTTCAGAGCTATAAACTGCTGTGCAAATGCAGGTATCTTTTTCAATATGTAGACTTTATCTCTAAATTTGGAGAAAACAGATACATTTAAAATGTTAAGTCTTCTCACCTAGAACCTGATATGCTCTCCATTTTTTTTCTGTTTAATTTCAAGTCTTTCAGTAAAGTTTGGAAAATAATTTTTTTCATATGGGTCTTGGCACACATTTTGCTAAGCTTATTGCTAGACTTTGAAATCGAAGTTTGTTACTGTGTCTCTGAAGTTGTTATTGTATCTTTGAACCTGAAATTAAATAGAGAGGAGCAAGTTGTACATTCAAGAGGCATTTGTGGGTGGAGAGAAATAACATTATGGATCTAGTCTTCCCTCATAAAATTGTGTGAAGGTTAAATATGCAAGTGCTCTGAGAACTGTAAAATGTGATGTAAAAGGCAGGTAAAATTTAAACTCAGTCAAATATATGAAGTCTATCTCATTTATTTACTAGAGGGGAAGTGTAGTAGAGATGGGCTGAGCTTGACCTCTCACTCTTTAACTGAATACTATTTAACCTTGGGTAAGTCACTTGACTTCTCTATGTCTCAAATTCCTTATCCATACGATGAGGGAGATAACAATTCACCCGTCCTTGGATTATTGTGAGTCTCAAATGAATGTAAAGCCCTTAGATCAGCGATTGGCACAGGGCAAACACTAAAGAACTATAAACACTATCAGTAGGTATAATTATAAACTAATGATCATGATTTCAAATTCACTGAGTGAAATTCTATATTTGCACTCAACTGAAACAGAATTTCCCACATCAATTGCAAAGTGAGAAATTTTTGGAAACGGGTGTAGAGTTAATACACTTACAGAAATTGAGAAGCTTGTTTTAATTGCAAGATGATTGATTAATCAGTTTTAGGACTTAGAATAAAACTTGTCTGATTTCACCTGAATATCTATCTGTTCTCATCTCTTTTAGCTACTGCCTTGTTTGCTTGCTCTATTTTAGAGCCTTGCTTCTGGATGGAGCTGCTTATATATCATCTTCTACTTTCTCACTTCTTTCTTTCCCTTAAGCCACTCCAATCTAGCTTCCAGCCCCAACCCCGCATTGACTACCAATCACCTAATTTCCCAATCATCTCCATGTTGTGAAGTCCAGTGGATACTTTTCAATAATCCTACTTTATCCTTAAGCAACATTGAACACAGTTGCCCACTCCCTCTGCTTGCAACACTGGCTTCCCTTGACTCCTTTTATCCTTTTTTTTTTTCTGCTTGCTGTGCTGTCTGCCTGAAATGTTCTCCCCTTCCATCTTCACCTGCTTAGTTCCCTTCCTACACTCATATACTCATAACATTTTGCACATCCTCATAGTCAAAATATTACATAATTTATTATGTCTAATATTTAATGGACTTGGTTGTATTCCAAGAAAACTTTATTTCCAAAATAAGTGTTCCTAGTAGTGGAATGACACTGTTCGAGTGCAGAACCATGTGTGGGTCTTAGTCATCATTGCTTCCTTAAAGTCTAGCTCAGTAAAAAAAATGAAGTAAATGGTTTACAATATAATTTGTGTAAAATCTCCATGCCTCAACTATGTGCTGACAGTTTGCATTTGCATCGGGTTTGTTCTAGTTTGCTAATGCTGCAGAATGCAAAACACCAGAGATGGATAGGCTTTTATAAAATGGAGGTTTATTTCACTACACAGTTACAGTCTTAAGGCCACAAAATGTCCAAGGTAACACATCAGTAATCGGGTACCTTCACTGGAGATGGCCAATGGCGTCCGGAAAACCTCTGTTAGCTAGGAAGGCACATGGCTGGCGTCTGCTCCAAAGTTCTGGTTTCAAAATGGCTTTCTCCCGGGATGTTCCTCTCTAGCAAGCTTGCTCCTCTTAAAAACGTCACTCATAGCTGCACTCCGTTCAGTCTCTTTGAGTCAGCATATTTATATGGCTCCACTGATCAAGGCCCACCCCGAATGGGCGGGGCCACACCTCCATGGAAATATCCCATCAGTTATCATCTACAGTTGAGTGGGGCGTATCTCCGAATCCAAATATTCCAACTTAATCCCCACTATTATATCTGCCCCACAAGATTGCATCAAAGAATATGGCTTTTTCTGGGGGACATAATACATTCAAACCGGCACAGGTTTTATACTTTATAAGATAATTTTCACATGTATTAGCTCGCAGCAACCCAGGTAGTTAGGTGTGGCAACTGTGATTGTTTTTATTCTGCAGATGAGGAAATGCAGTTAGGGTCACATAGTTAACAAGAGATGGGAACATGACTCCTGAGATTCCCTCTTCGTTGGTCTCCTCCCTGCACCATTCTGGTATTTACACCACTTCTGCGCACCAGGGCAAAGTGACCAAGCACATCTCCGGCTGCAATGAGGGAGAAATCAGTGCTGGATTGATGCCAGCTGAGATTCAGTTTTTGGAGTCTGAGATAGAAGACTTATTGGTAGAGGGAGCTCCAGTTTCCTCAGGAGGAGAAAATTAGAATGAGCCAGAGCCTGAGCTGGGAAGAAAGTGGTATGCTGGTGCTCTGAGACCTTGGTGGGAGAACCAGGTTAGGAAAACAGCCTGTCCATCCCACCAGTCGTTAGCAAGCACCAGCTCTGCATGCCATCTGGTATTTGGTGCTGTGGGGATCCAAAGGCATGTGATTTGGTCTCTGCCCTCAAGGGGCTTGAAGAACAGAAGACAATGCACATGAGAATAAATTTAACAATATACATTCTACTATATTTTACATACTAAATAAATTAACCACACCATGTGCTATTGATGTGCTAGAAAATGTACATTTCAGCAAAGTGTTGAACAATAGGGGAGATTTGAGTAGGTGGAAGAGTTGGATTTATTCATAAAAAAGTGTTTCTTGGGATCCTACCATATTCCAAGCCCTCATCTAGACACTGGGGATGCAGCAATGGACAAAACAGGCATGTTCCTGCTTTTATGGACATGTGAGGATAAGGAAATATATATCATATTCCAAGACAGTAGTTACATCACTTTCCTAGAGCTGTGCTATCCAATATGGTAGCAACTAGCCACATTTTTAAAATGCAATTTTGAGATATATGCACACATATCTATTTAAATTTAAAATCATGAAAAGAAAAGAAAATAGGAAAAAAAATCAGTTCCTCAGTCACACCAGCTATATTTCAAGGCCAGTGACTGCCATATTGGACAGTGGCTGCTGTATTGGACAGCACAGATATAGAACATTCCCATCACAGAATATTCTCTTGGGCAGCACTGGCCTAGAATGTAATATTAAGTTGACAGTTGTCTTTAAGATGAATAACCTGATCTCAGTGGACTGACTGCATATGGGGGAGGAGCTAAAGAGGTGTCTTAATCAGGATGGTAGCTGTATGAATGGAGAAGAATCTTCCAGGAGGCAGATGGACAGAATCACATGTGAGAACAGCAGCCACTGATGACTCTGATTTTCTAGACTGAGTGATCAGAGAATGAAATCATCATAAGTAGGCATTGGGGAGTTAAGAGGAGGAACCAGTTTTAGGAGTCATATGATGAGAATAGTTTTAGATTGATCCTATTTAAAAGCAAACAAAAAAGCAAGTATAAATGTCTCATAGACAGTGGAGAACATAGATTGAAATGAGAGATAGAGACCAGGTTTGTAGATAAATATCTGGGAATCATTTATTTGCAAAGTTCTCCTGGGTAAAATGTCCTTGCAAAATGTAAGTTGAAAAGAATGCCTATGTTGTCAGGGATAATTGGCTCCAGAGTGTTAGACAGGATTGCCCATGTCTTCTTTAGCCTAACTTGCCTGAGTTCCCAGCTTGACTGGTGTTAAACATGTAGGATTTGGAGAGCTGGGGTTGAAAAAAAATCTGAGCCTCAGTTTCCAACCTCAAGTGAGGATTAAAATGACTTTTTTTTTTTTAATTTTCTTAAGATTAAAATGTAATAAATTCCATCAAGTGCCTACCACCACCTTGGCCAGAGTAGGAAATCCATTTGTGAGTAGTAAATACCCAATTAATTGTTCTTCTAATTGGATTTTCTCTCCTTCTTTAGCATGGCTATAGATAACACCAAATCCCCAATGAATTCACACCAAGTCAGCTGGATTCTGCAATCATGCTTACAGCGTGGCTGTAGAAAGGCCGTGTGACACTGGGCCCTCGTTCCTGATAGGAGTGAAAGCAGCTCCTGCCAGCCAGAGGAACAGTAGGGACAGAGAAAGCTCTGGGCAGGGCATCGTAGGTGATTCTGGCTTCTGATTCTGGAACCACACTCCCTGGCAGTGTGGCCACGCCACTTGTTTTTTTCTGCACCAGTAAAGGTTAAGTTGGCTAATTTCTAAGGTCCCTTCCAATCTACATTACATAATCTCAGTGCTCAGATCAGCTGTCTATTTGGATCTTACAGTTTTAGAAGGCAGCTATGCACATGCAACTTGAAATGACTCTATTAAAAAGAAAAAAATCACATATTCATCTAAACATATTAGCTTATAGACGTTCACTAATGGCAGAACCTTTGCAGGATAATAATCAGTAGGTTTGGTCTTGTGAATGAAGCTGTAACAGCAGCCTCTGTTCTAGAACTCCTAATTCAGATACTCATGAGTCATTTTGAAAGTAGTAAATTCAGAAGCTCTAGAGCCAAGACTGACTAGATTGGCCTCATTGCCTGCATGGTGAATGGCAGGGGACTCGGGGTAGAACAATCATACGGAGCCAAACAGGGTACTAGGTTAAGGGCAGGACCGGCAGCCACAGCTCAGGGTGCTACCTCCCACAGATGGTCTGCACCGTTTTATCCTAAAGCCCAGGAATCCAAATTATGATTGGAGGTGTGATGAGAAAAAGGTCCATTTTGATGAAAATCCAATTAAAAGAACAATTAATTGGGCATTTACTACTCACAAAACACTATGCTTGATGGTTTTAAAGAGATGATGAATCAACTGGGCTCTGTGCCCTAAAGGAATTTATAATAAAATGGGGTTGGGGGTGTGTGGGTGAGACAGGAAAATAATAAACAACAAAGGGATGAGCGAAGCTTCATGAAGATTAGATTGAGATGAATGTGGGTAATCAGGAGGTAATAATATTTGAGTTATGTGGGACAGGCTATTACCAAAGAAACCCCCAAAGAGGCCCACCGAGACAGGTTCCCTGAACGACCCCTCCACCCCACTGCCCGAAAAGATATGCTCTGCTGCCCGAAAAGAAATGGAAAAACTCTGGCAAATGGTGTCTTTCCTTAGTACATCATATTTAAATGAGACAGCTGTATTTTTGTGCTTCCTGCTCAGCCAAATCCTATTTAATTAACCTACTTAGACTTGTTGATTGAGGTTAATTAGACCCTCGGATTGATGTTAATTGCCATCGTAAACTGCCAATGTTATAGGCAGTGCATTTTGGATTTGGTAAAGATGGGGAAAAAATTGAGGGAGAGCTCAAACTAATTTTCTTAGCTTGCTTGCTTTTAGTTTTATTCCACCCCCCTCCCCTTTTAGACAACAAGGCATTCCTCCATCCATAATTGTGTTTTACTTTGTTTTGGGGTGGTGGGTGGTGGCTGGTGGGTGCATCGAAAGAGCTGATTCCGTTTTAGTCAGTAAGTCCTTAGGTATGTAGATCATCTCTTTCTCTCGCTCCCTCTTCCTCCCTCCCTTCTGATCTTGCCCCTCCCCCAACACGTGCACACACACACACACACACACACACACACACACACACACGTACACACTTGTGCACACATGCACACAGCACATACATACATGGTGGTCTTCTTCTAGCCTCATTTCCTGAAGCTCATGTAGATTTTCACAGGCACCTCCATGCTGTTTATTCCCTGGAGACTGAAGGAAGGCCACCCCACAATTTGACAGGACACCCAGCAGGCTGACAAAATGTGTAACTCTTTTTAGTGAAATATGTGTGTATGTGGTGGTGGTGGTGGGTGCTGAGGGGAGACAGGAAGGACAAAGAGATACAGCAAGAGAAAAAAGAGAAAAGGCAACATTGTCACAGCCAGGATGTGTGAGGAGCATGGAGTTCCCCTATTTCGTTTTAGGGATAAGGGATCAAAGTCAGGAGGACAAATCTCTGTGCCATTTTCATGGCCATCTCTGATTCAACTCATCTTCTCCTCAGCTTGCTAGAGCTGTCACATTAGAACTCTTTTCACATAGACAACTGGGCATACCTACAATGTATGCATGTTTATGCCAAATAGCTTAGTAAGTATATAACTTGGACCTCAGAGCTGTCAACAGTGGGCTGCTCTGGGGAGCATTTTGACATGCCACACGTGGGCTTTATGGTTGCCCTGCTCCTGCCACCACTTCCCTCTCTCATCTGCCCTGAGTGCTGACACCCCTCCCTTAGCAGATGTCAGACAGACCAGGTGCCAGTCTCCCTAATCCTTCCACAGGGTGAGCATGTTTGACGGCTACGTTGGAAAAATAGTAACTGAGATGGCAGAAAAATTATCTTCTCTTCAATTTCTCTTATGCTGTGCACTTGAGCTTCTTTAGGAGCACTGAAGTTGTGGGACTAGAAACTAGGTCTCAAAAAAGGGCAACGTGAGCTTTCACATACAGGGGGAAACGGGCACACGCTTTTGCGTATGTATATTCATGTGTTGGTATATGTGTCTGTTGACATTCTTACTATCCAATTTCAAAAGCTTGGAACAATAAAAAGAATCTTAACATTTCAGCTGCTCATTTTATTAACCATCTCACTTTAACTTGGTTACTTCTCCCATGGCCCAATTACTTATGTTTTTTTCCCCCAATGATCAAATATTCTTCTGATTTTCTGGTTATATTGAAATTACTTGGGCAATTCTACATCAGAACTTAGTCTACTTTTGGCTAAGATGGGGTATTTTAAAACCCTCAGCATGGGGAGGTTCAATTTGTCTCAAAGAACCCAGTATGAGCATTTTCATTTGGTTTTGGCAGAAGGCTAATTTCATAATATTTTCTAAATTAAAAAGAACATCATGTTTAAAATGCATTTTTTTTTCTACTTGGAAGGTTCTTAATTTATGTCTTTTACTAATGCAGATGGGTACAGTGATAGCATCTGTATAGAAACATTTTAGGAGTTTGCCATTTAATATTCGTGCCAACTCTCCTTTTCCAAATGGCCAAGATTGAGATTGACATTTGAACAATATACACAAGGGCTGATTTATTTCAGTGTGTTAATTTAGTAATTTAAGTTTTAAAACCAGATTTCTGTTTTCCGATCTCAGCAAAATTGCTTCTTATTGTTTAGAGAAGGGGTGTAATTATTTTCATATTTATTCTATAAACAATTTTTATGTCATTAATATATGCCAGACCTTATGTTAAGTGCTGGGGCCTCAGACATAAGAAACTTGATTCCTGATCTCAGGAAGCTCAGGTCAGGGCTCGGATAGAAGACTCCGCGGCCTGGAGGGGAGGAGTTCCAACTGAGGCTGGAGCTCAGCAGCGTTAGGAAGGCTTCTTGGAGCCTATAACTCTAGAGATGATTTTTGATTAATGAGTAGGAATTAGTCAGGTTAGGATTAGGAGATCCTGAGGGCATTTTTAGCCCAAATAATGAATACATACATTATACTTACATTTTCAGGCTTCACTGTACTGTGTGTAGAATTGGTAAGATTCATTCATTTAAAATCTTTAATTTATGGTTAACCTACTTCCAAAAATTACCTGAGGTGGATGATGATGATGATGATGCATGTGCACATTTATATACACTAGGAAAATTTAAATGAAAGCTACACCCCATAGACTAAGAAGGTGTGATGGAGTAGAAATTCTAGGTTAACAGAGATATTATAATTCAATATTAAATTTACTTCCAAACAGCCAACACAGAGGTATGTTTTTATATTTCTGTAAGTCTAATAAAACATGGAAGTTCATCAAGAGAAACAGACTTTTTCTTGGTACTAAATTCTCAAAGTAATGTATTGTGTGGGTTTCTGAAATATCATTTGTCTTCATGGGCTTTTAGCAACACTGAACAGGGGAGAATTCAAGCCTGTATTCTTTGGCCAGTGCCTGCAGGGCAGAGCCTCTCTGTTGATTGAAGGGACATCTGAATTCACCAGATACCAGACACACAGGTGGTAACGCTGACATTTCTCTGTGAAAGTTAAGGAGCCCAAGCTGAATACTTTCTTGTTGGGAAAGCCATTCTCACCTCAGTGTGGAACTGGGCTGGGAAGACATTTTTCTGATGTAGTAGCTTTGGATAGTCTTTGGATCTGCCTCAGTGACTACTCGTTAACACTCCAGTGTTTCACGCCATAGATCATGGAAGAGATGATTGGATTCTGGAAGATGTCAAGGGCAGGCATGGCCAGTTGGCCAGGGTGACCGGGAAGGAAACTTACTAAAACTCTTGTGGAACAATTGATCTCAAGTACTCCTGCCTCCCTACACTGGGAATTAGCTATGCCATGTACCACTGAGTGACCAAATTAGCCTCTAGGGTGGAGTTATTTAATATCTTTTATTTGAACAATGAAGATGGTTTGCCCTAAATCATGGTTTTTGATCCCAGCATAGTTTTTGTCGTGTTTTTCTTTCTGGCAGTAATTAAACAGCAGGCCCATTTTTTTTTCTTGATATCATTTCTTATTCATGATAATAAAACCATGTTTCTCATCCATCTAAAAGATGCATCAAATTATTTAGACATGGATTAGGAAGCAGGGGGCTGGAAAACAGCCTCATGACATGCCATTTGGCATTAAAATCTGATCTATGAGAAAATCATTTCTGCCCCCTCAAATTGTTAGAAAAATATTGTGGTCAAGGTTTTGAAGAGACATTAACAGCTGGCAATCTATACCAAGAGCATATAGTTGGACACATGGGCACTTTCTATCTATGAAATCAGAAGCTTATAATAGATCAGGTAATATGACAACTTAGCCATTTGGAGTGGAGGGTGGCAGCTGTAGAAAGTGAAACGAGTTCATGGTGACTGTTAGTGGAAATATTATGCTTGTGTATTTTTTGTGCAAGAAATCACTCTTGTGAAATTCTTCTCTTCTCTAGGGCTTTTACATACATCAGTGCTTTCGGTTTTCACAGCAACCCTGTGAAGTGCAGAGGGCCATAGGATTATCCTTATTATACATATGATGAAACTGAGATGAAACTCTGAAAGATTAAGTGACTTATTCATGATCACACAAAAAACTTACAGCAAACTGGGGATTTGGACTTGGGTTTTCTGACTCCAAATCAAATATTCTTTCTACTATATCTAAATCTGTAGTTCATTTCAAAGAAAGCTGATGCTGAGTTTGTATGATTTAAAAGTAAATTTACAGAAATTACTTATCAAAATATTAAATTATGATGCATTATGCAATTTCACAAATTCTAAAATTAGTGTAAGTTCAGACTGATCAAAAACGAAGAGCGTAACAGTTTGAATATCTTGCTGAGTAAAATAAATGTAATTAGAATATTGATCTATTTTCCTTTTTTGATGCACTAACATATTTGTGAAGATGCTCTGAAGTCCTTTGAATCAGTGAGGTTTTAGAGGCCAGTTCAGGACTTCTGCTCAATTACGAAAGCTGGCCGGTTCTTTCTGCTTCACCAAACAAGATACCCAATGATGCGATTTTAAGTCATGTGTGGATGGGGACTTGGTAGCCACAAAGAATGGAAATAAGTCTCTTTTGTGCTCTTGAAGTTCAGATTCTCGATGCCTTCCATTCCAACAATTCTGAGAATGTTTAATAACATCCCTGAACTTCAACAACTAGCAGAGCTGTGCCCCAAAGGGAAGCAGTGTGCTCTGTTACTCCAGACAAGCCGAGGCGTCCCTCTGCAGATGTGTGATGAACTGACAGAGCCGCACCTCCGCCCTTTCGCGGGGCACACCCCTCCCTTCTTCAGGCGCCACGTGTACATCCACTGGGTTCTCCACTGGTGTCAAAAGACCCAGGAGCCTTTCATTCGTTGCCTGGATTGTTGATTCACAATCCACCTCACAGGAGGACTCCAGCCTTTCTCCCTTGCTCGTCCCTGTTTGCGTTGCTTCCCCTGCTGAGAAGAGTTGTCACTATTCAGAAATCACAAGCCAATCTTTTTATACTTTAATCCATAAATAAACATTTTTTTCCTTTGAACTTCATTAAATTTGGATTGTTTTCATTTTGCAACAATCTGGCATCCCCATCATTTAGACATAAATGCTATAAAACTAGCAATTAATTTTGGTCTTTAGGAGAACTGGTGTTCTAGAAACAGTGAGTTAAGCCAACAACAGCAAATAAAACCCTGAAACACGTAGACCTAACACAAAAGGAGATTATATCCAACTGTTCCTGATGGGTGTCCATCAAAATCCCCAGCTTGTTTAAAGACTTTTGAAAATGGGAATTCTATTTCCTTAAACATTATTCATCCAAACAAAATAAATTGGCTGATTAAAATCTAAAAATTAAGTCAAGATTTGGCTGATCATGGAAATATTGAAATTATTTACCAATAAATATTGTTAGATTAATTATGACTACATTTAAGAACTGAGCACCTACTAGATGCAAAGCCCTGGGCTACATAAAGCAAGGAAGATATGACAGTTTCTTACTGCAAAGAGCATATAAGCTAGTTGGAGGAGAAAACAATCAAAAGCAATTATTCATTGAATGTAATAGCCAGTCTCGTAGACAACTGTGTGACTTCCAAAGCTGGTCATAAAAGGATTTGCAGCTTCTACCTGGGTCCCTTGGATTGCTCAATCTAGAGAGAGCCGGTGTCAAGCTGAAGCAGCCGGATGGAGATGCCAATGTGGGGGAGAATTAAGGCCCCACCCCCAGCAGCCTGCACCACCTGCCAGTCATGCGGGTGAGCCACCTGGTTGGTGGATCCTCCAGCCTGAGGGGAGCCCTGAGCCAGAATTGCCAGACAAGCTGCTGGGGAATGCCTGGCCCACAGAAATGGTGAGAAGTGATTAATGATTGTTTTTGTTTTAAATAACCAAGTTTTGGGGGTGATTCGTTACACAACAATAGATAAATTCCCTGAGCATCTACCCTGTGCCAGATATTATTCTGGGGGTCAAAATGGTGAGCAAGATTGACAATGTCTATGACCTCCCAGAGTTATAGTCTATCAGGGGAGATAATGAATCAAAGAATAAATATAATAGGGGACACACATGCAATTATTTTGAGTAATAATTTAAGACAGAATAGGAGACATTTAAAATTAATTGTACTTCATTTAGGTAGATGATGCCGGAGGCAAGAGAAGATGGAGATAATTGCTTGGCTTGGCTGATTAGAGATGACTCCTGGGAGGAGATGGAGGTTGAATCGGGCTTTGGAGGAGGTATATTATTTGTATGGGTGAAGCAGAGAAGGGAGGGCTTTCCAGGTAGAGGACAAAAAATAAGCGAAGGCAGCCAGGTGTGAACTACAAAGCATGACTGGGATGTGGTGGGCAAATCAGGAGGGCAGCATAGGGTGGAAAAGAAACTTCAGGTCATGGAATGGAGACTTGGAGGACCGGATAAGGGGTCAGACTTGATCCTGTAGGCAATGGGGAATCACTGGATATTTCTGAGTTGATGTGCGGTAGCCTAAGGGTTTAAAAATCAATTTTACTGCTTCTGCTGGTATTTATTAATCACCTACTATGTGTCTACCACTCTGCTTCACAATGTAGGAAATAAAAAGTAATAATAAATCTTCCCTGCTCTCTGGGAATGTACAGTCTCACTGGGGATACAAAATACACACAGATGAGGGACAGATTATTTTGAGACTGTCTACATGGCATAAAATGATAAGCTAGCAATTACTCACTTTAGACAATCAATGTAGTCAATAATAATAGAAAAAAGTTTATATTGCACTTACTATGTTCCAGAGACTATTCTAAGCACTTTGCATGTATTAATTCAATTGGTATACCTACATGAGCTAACTAGTATTAGTATCCCTATTTTACATTTGAGGAAATGGAGATATGTAGGGTTTAAGTAATGTGTCCAACATCACAAAGCCAGCCAATAGATGGAAGGATTAAATTCAGATAGTCTGGCTCTGGAGGCTGTGACTAATCACTGTACTGTATAGCTTCTCAAATAATAGTTTAGCCTTAGTGAGGGCTTGCGTGTATCAATTCTTTCAATCCTCACTAGCTCCTTTCATTTATAGTCAACATAAATTGTTATTCGTCATCCAGTTTGAGGGTGTAGACGGAGTATCTACACTGCTGAACTCTTGTTTTATGGCATAGTGCTGATAAGGGGTTACTGGGAAGACTTGGAACCCACTAGAAGTTGACTTAACCAAGACTACTTCTTTTAGTGATATGTGATATACATACACTTCTATAATTAATTTTCTAAAACTAGTAGTATTTGTGACAGCATTTATGATGAATAGCGTTTACAGAATACATATACAGAATACACCCACTAAAGCAGAAGGAGCTTGGCCCTAGCAGTCAGAACCTGAGTCCCACTTTTTGGTTGTAAGACCCTGGGAAAGTCGCCTTCCTGACCCTGTTGCTTCACAGCAGAGCTCACATTACCTGCTGTCTGCAGTTCCCAGATGATTGAATGAGATGAGAATGTGGAAGCTCCCAGAAAAACAAGAACGTGGTTTTGGAACTTAACTCCATGTAAAAACAAAGTGTCCAAGAGGAGATGATAATGGTTCGTCTTCTGCAGGATTATTTGGAGACTTCAACAGATATTATAAGTGAACTTCAATGTGCTGAATAAACATTAGCTGCATATCAACTAATGTTATGTGTTAAACACATATAAAGTAACATTATTTTTATTCTTCTTGGTTGTATCTCAACAATTTTCTGAAGAAGACCAACATTTTCAGGCTGACCTGGGAAAGTTCTGAAATACCACAATGAAGACTAGTCTAATGTTTTCTTTCCACCAACTTGCTTTGAAGGCAGACATACTGGAAATATTGCATAAAAACCCAGCCTGGCCAGATTTCAGGACCTATTTCTAGACCAGGGTGGTTTGGATCAGGTTGAATAAGATTCTGAACATTTGGATGCTGAGACAAAACTGAACCTCAGCAAACTAAGAAACAACAAACAAACTGAAATTTTTCAAATTACGGGATGGTTAAGGGACTAAGGACAAATGTCTATTAGCGACTAGGATGCAATTATCAAGCCTTTTTTTTAGACCAACGTCCAAAGGGCCAGTTTTTATTTACAGTTGCTCTCCTCTGAAGTCAAATTCCAGTTTGCCTAGGACCTGATAGCAATAGTAATTAAATGAGCAGCTTATTTTTGTCAGTATCCTGTTAAAAATTTGCTTAAAATTATTACCTTGGTGCTAACTTGTGCTCACTTCATAATAATTCTCATATATTCAAATAGTTAAAGCAATTCATGGGTGAATAATGCATTCATTAACTTATAAAAGTTTTATTGAGTGCTTTTCATGAGCCAGACACAATGGTGAGCATTGAGAATAGAGGTGAATAACACATGGACTTCAGTGAGCCTATACATTAGTAAGAGAGACAAATCGTCAGACAATGGCGAGATGGCATAATGTGTGCAGTTTCGGACGCCACCAATTACTGCCCCTTCGATAAGTGATCTTGGTGGCTACCATTTGTTTAGCATCACGCCTCACCAGGTGCTGCTCAACGCATGTTCTCTGTTTTGTTTCCAATCCTTGCACTAGAACCCTGCAGGTATTTTATAGATGAAGTAACTGAGGCTCAGAGAGGTCAATAACATGTTGCCCCGCTAGGAAGTGGCAAAACTCTGACGTGAATCCAAGAGTATTTTTCTCCAGCTTCTCCCACTCGCCACATTCCAGACATGTGCTTGTGTACCCACGGCTTCCTTTCTATCTGGAAACCACAGAAAGGCTGGTCTGCCCACTTGGAAGTGCCTTAGAAAGGGACACTGATTCCTCTTGTGTTAAGTGAGGCACTCGGGAAAGGCAGGGAGGGCAAGGATAAAGTTTCCCTTTCTCCTTGGCAGGAAAAGCACCAATTTGTCTGCAGAAGGGGCAGCTTGTGCACAAGTGGCCAGCTCCGTCCTGCTAGGAGAGCTCACAGGAGAGTAACATGTCACAGAGTCCTATGAATTTTAATGACTCGGACTTGGAAAAGTAGTTGCAGAAGGCGAGCAAAATACTAAGTTAATTGAGTCCTGCTGCTCAGCCTCCATCTCCCATGTAGTTTTCAAGCCAAATATGGTTGAAATATCAGCTGTCAGATGATGAATATTTTAAAGAAAATCCTATTATGCACCCAAGGTTCGTTCAGCTCAGTAATGAGAGTAATGAGGACAGTTACCTTTAGGGAAAGGAAGTTAGATCACTCTTGCCACTTACCCGAGGCTGGTATGACAGGCATCTGTTCTGAGCACAGCTCTATGTATAGGGAAATCACAGCTGCTTGTCTTAACCTTACCCAGTAGGAAAAAAAAACCCTACCTTACAATGGTTTGGAGCACTTTCCATGGCAGAGAGCTGGCTGCAAACTATTTTTATTGCCTCTGCTGATTGTTGAGGTAAAATCCAGCACCTGATGAATATTCAGTGGGGGAAGTTGGAAAAAAAAAAATTCATCTCAGCTCCCCTGCAAAGCCCTCTGTGGCCCAAACAGAAATCACACAGGCGAAAGAGGAAAAAACCAGACACGTTTCCTTTCCTCTTCAGTATGCTTGTTCTCCACAGATACTGGGAAAGTTCTTATCCTGTGAAAGGCAGAAGGAAAAGGAAGAAGTTTTCAAATTATTTCCGAGAAGTAGCCAGGGAGGAAAAGAAAATAGCCTTGAAATTGAGAGAATACGAAAGGTGAGCCAGGCGTATTCCCATTCTTGTTGCTTTCTCTGGTGGAATACAGGCTGCTTGGCTGTTTACTTGAGTTTGGAATGAGGGATGGCATCAAAGGGAGAGGAGGAATAACATTATGTTGTTATAGGAAAGGAAGCCCTGACAGAATCTGTCAGAAACCCATGACTTCAGCTGCACTGCCTGGAGTTATTTGCCTGGAATCAGTAAATAGCACAGAACACATTTTTTTTACAAAGAAGAAAAATAGAGGCTGGTTCTTTCTCCATGGGCTGTGTTATGGAGCCGGTTTTGCTAGTTGTGTAACTACTGCTTGTCAAGCTGAAATGGAAATAGTTGGTATTTTTGACCATGCTGCTCCAGTAGGATTTGATGGATGGCGTGGCTGCAGAGAGGCTGTAACCAATCCTAGACAAAAGGGTTCAGCAGGCACAATCTGTTTCTCTCATCATTCTGCCTTGTGTTCCTACTCTCCGTGCCACTTCTGTTGTCCCTCGTGCCATGCTCATGGCCACACAGCTCCCTCATCATCCCCCTGTCACTCCTGGCAGGCACTGTAGTTTCCTAATTAGGCCTTTCCTCACGTTTCTAGGTTCCTACTCAGCTACGGGTTGCTTGGTGTGAGAACTTCAAGTCAGAAGTTAGACACAGTGGAAGACTGTAGAACATTCCTGGTAATAGAAACTCCCACAGATACCGTGCTCTCTAGGTGCCTGGTATTGAATAGGCCCATTAACAGGTTATTTGGTCCTCACTAGAATCCAATGTCAAATCTAACATTTTCTTTGTTTTACAAATAAAGTAAATGGGGCTCAGAGAGATTGAGGGACTTGATCAAAGTCACACAGATTTTCTGTGGAGCAGTTGAGAGTTGAACACAGGCCTGTAGGATCCACAGTCTGTGCTCCTGCTTTTTCACCCTTTGGGGAGCTATCAGGTAAGAGGAGGTAGACTGGGCTCAGGGCTGGGGAAATCTACCGGGACTTCTCTCCTCCCTTCTTGGGTAGTTGAGGAGGTTAGGTTAAGTCTTTCCTCCTCTATCTCTGGCTTGTTGCCTTCTGGTCTTGGGTGATACCTCCTGGCTCCAAGCAGCTGTTTGGAATCTCAACCTGAGGGGCTTGGCAATTCCTTAAGGTGAAATGTTTCAAAAATTATCAGATAAACTGTAGATTTGTCCAAGATCCTCTTGGAATCTCAGGTGGCCAAGCACACATAGGGACAGGAAAGGGATAGTGCTTTAGCAAATTCTAGCATAAAATTCCTACCCACATGAAGACAGGGTTGTAAATGGGGATGGCCAGGAGGTTTGGGCGGGGTCTCGGCATGCAGAAGCTGGGAAGATGAGGCTGATGGAAAGACGCACACATTGGGCTCCAAACTCCAAGTGTGGTGATTTAATAACGGTGCCAGAGAGGTCTAGTTTTCACCTAAAAATACCTAATGGAGTTTTTCCAACCCTGTAAAAACTGTTCAGGGTTTGTGACACAATGACATAATGCCTAATGGAAGGGTTGAGTGTGAGTAACTCAACTGTGAGAGCAAAATGGTCTTATCTGCCATCATGACCCTACTATAACCAGTCTCTGCTGGTTCATCTTCCCAAAAGTGTTCCATTTTTTTATGGTACATTCTAGGTTATCTTGACAGTAAACATGCTACTTACAGAGTAGCTGCTATGTGCAGGTGCTTTGCACATATGATTTCCATTCAAGACATAAAACAGTCCTGAAAAGTGATGACTATATCCCCCACTTACAGAAGAGGGGACAGAAGCTCTAAAATGTAGACTGATTGATTGCCAAAAACAACACAGCTAGTAAGCAATGGGATAGGGATTAGAACTCAGACCTGATTCTAAAACATGTATTTCTGCCCGTTCTCTGATTTCTTTCCTATGCCCAGTGAAGCAGTTTTGTAGTATTTTTTTTTTAAAGTCATATTGACCTTTGTATAAGAGTGGCACCACCATGTCCAGCTCAGAGGGCAATTCTCCATCTGTTTTCAACTCAGACAAGGAGTGATGTTCTCTCTCTTCTCCCCCATTTCCACATGGGCATCCAAGTTGCCTGCCCCTGGTTTGGATGACTGACATGTGTCAGTTGTGTACAGGTGACCAGGGTTTCCATGAATAAAGGTAGGTTTCTCCTTTGAGCCCCCTACCATGCTTCTCTCTGCTTGTGCTAGAAGGTTCTCATCTTCTCTCTCACTCATTTTTCCTCTCTCTGTCCTTCCTCCATGCACCACTCTGCTCTCCATCTTTGCTTCTCTGGCCAAGTTTTATCCAGTCCCTGGAGAGAAAAAGTAGTCCTGCGCACACACTTCAGAGAGTCATTGCCTGGTATTTAGGTCAGTTTTTTTTTTTTTTTTTAATCTTCATATGGGTTGGGGAAGAGAAAATGGCCCTTGGGTTTCAAAGAAGAAAGTGAGAGGAGGGGGTAATACACAGAGAACAACCAGATAAATATGTCTAGATTACCTGTGTTAGAACTGACCTAAGCTAATTTAGTCATTGTCAAGTCAGGAGTTTACCCAAGTATTGTAAGGCCTGAAATGTATTCGATTTTGGGGTCCTCTTTAAGAGAAAGACTACAAAACTATAAAGAGAAAATTAGATTCAGAGTTTTAGAAATGATACATGCAAGTTAGGGGCCTTGAAACTGAAACTTCATTAGAGTCACAGCAAATCTGCCCCTGCCCGCAGGTCTGGCTTATTTTTTGGTAGACAAAGAGCCACTGAAGAAATTCGGGAGGATGAGGGATAGCTGGTCCCATCGCCTTGCTACCAGGTTATAATGAAGATATTATGCAGTCATATATTAACCAAATATTCATCATAAGGAAGCACAAAGCAGTTTATACAACCTGGTCTACAAACCAATGAAGTCCTAACTCTTGCCCTTTTAGAGGTTACAACCACAGTCTACAGCAAAAGTTCCTTCAAGAGGAGTACAGCCACTTTCTCGAGGTAGGATTCTGTGCCTTCTGGTCACCATAAAGTGTCCTGGCTGAACCCTGGATTCATCAGGACTTAGGCTTTGACTGCTATCCCTTAGTGGGACGGGGCACAGGCAGGGTGGTCGTCTACACCCAGGTTATGGAAGGATGAGAAGTTTCAGAAACACTCCTCAGAGTGTGACCCTTTTTGATAAAGTGCTGCTGACACACTATAGACTGGGTGTTTTTAATTGCACACAGGAACTAAAGTGAAAACTAACTGGTGCTTACATAGTATCAACAGCTCATAACTTATGGCCAATAGACATTTGATATTCCCAATGTGGCCTGGAAGCCCTTTGATGATAGACACTAAGGCTAGTATTTCTTTATTTTGCTTTGCCTTCTTACAACAGACCCTCATTTTAAAGAGGCAGAGAGGTAAGAAAGAACACTGGACTCAGAGAGAAAATCATGTTCTAGTATCAAATCTTCTGTTTCTCAGATATGGGATCTTGGGCGGGTCCACCATTCCTTCATAGATGATAGCACTTTGTATAGCTCTCATACATAGGGGTTGTTCTTTATGCACTGGTGGTTTTCCGAGGTAGAAGAAGATGTGATTGGCCTCATAGAATAATCCAGATAATGCTGCCCATCAGGCACTCGGGTCCCACTCCATCCAGCAGGGAAGTGGAAGGAAGTCTCTTCCTGGGATGGTTTAGCGGCTTCTACCCTTTTGTTCTTTCTTTCTCAAGTCTGATCATGGCAATCTGGTTATTGGGGTTAGAGGGGGGGGGGAAGGGAAGGAAGCAGGAGGTAGCAGGACGTAGATGGAGCTTTCTTTTCTCTTTAGATTCTATGATGACTGCCACCTCACCCGGTCTCAGCCACTTAGCACTGAACGGCTTCATCTTGCTCTACAATTAATGATTCTTATCAGTGACTTAAGCTTGTATCAGATCAAATGATGAAAACCGGAAAACTCAGGCCCTGGTTGGCAAACTGCAAGTACGTACTGAGGTCTGCTTACTGGGGCTTCCACTCGGATTTTCAGGAGAAAAAAATAAGACATCTCATCTTTGTTTTTAATTAATGCAGTCACCAACTTTTCATGCTAAAGTGTCATATGCAGAAAATCAAAGAAGCCCTTGTATAAATAATGAGAAAAAAGGGTTCCATCTGTCAGTAATGGAAAGCATTTTCAAGAGAGAGCTAGGCGGTTCCCTGGTAGTTTTGGCACTTCCTTAAGGTGAAATCTCTCAAAAATTGTAACATAAATTATAGATTGGTCCAAGTCTTTTCATGATAGGGTATTGAGTCTCATTTTAATAATGTCTTAAGGAAAAAGAAAAAATATACGAAAGCATCGTATCTAGGTCAAAACATGAATCCTTCCGATTTAACTAAAATGAGAAGAACTTTTAGCTTTATTATTGTTATTATTGGCTTTTGTTTTAGTTTAATTTCAGTCTTGCAGAGGAGTCTGTGAAAAAGATTATTGTAGGAATTTGTTTTTGTCCTTTCAGCAGTTTCTCTGGAAAACTTGATCAAGGAGGAGTAAAGGGTGGTTTTGTTTCATTTGACCTGTCAGATCTGAATCCTCAGCTGGACAGCAATGGGAACTCTGAATCTCCTTGAGCAGTTTACCCAATATTGAGTGTTAACTGTTAGTTACAGGGATGGAAGGTTATGAGCTTAGTTCCCTTTGGGTTCGTTGTGTTCAACTCACTGAAATGTACTAGCTGGAGAATGCCATCTTTAACTCCTTTTCTCGCCATGAAATGTATCTCTAGGACTTCCCAGAACTCAAGCTGATATTATCTCAGTGTACTTCACTTCAAATGGCAACACTGCCTGAGTGCTAGTTGCTATTGTACATTTTATTCTTCCAAAACATAATTTTCCACATCACCACTACCCCCTTATGGCCCTGCCAAACCAGGACTTCTTTGAGTTTTTCACCTCTGACTCTTCCCTTGCTTTAGCAGACTTAGGAATAGACTGGGAGCAAAGAGGATGGAGTGACGGGCAATCAGGACATGAATCTAGTTGAATCCCATTTTTTACTTGGAGTGTTGTGCATCAATTGTAATACAGGAATTTCCATGAATATCATCCCCTATCTTTATCACAGTCATCATGAGAGATTGGCAGGGAGAGCGTTCTAATTTTGTGGCTGCCAAGGCAAATACCATGCATTGGGTTTGCTTCAATAATTGGAATTTATTGGCTCACAGTTTTGAGGCCAGGAGAAGTCCAAATCAAGGCATTGTCAAGATGATCCTTTCTTTCCAAAGACTGGCATTTTGGGGATGGCTGCTGGTGATCCTTAGTCCTTGGCTCCTCTGTCACATGGCAATGCACATGGCGAGCTCCCCTGGCCTCTGCCTTCTCTTCCAGATCCCATTGACAATTCAGCTTCTTGCTTCCCAGGGCTTCCTCTCTATCTGCCTTAATTTCATTCTGCTTACAAAGGACCCCAGTAATAGGATTAAGACCCATGTTGACTGTCTTACTTATCTGAAGTAACCTCATCAAAAGGTCCTACTTACAATGGGTTCATGCCCTCAAGAATGGATTAAGTTTAAGAACATGTTTCTCTGGGCTACTTGGCTGCAAATCACCAGAGACAGTTTTTTTTTTTTTTTTTTTTTTAATTCCAATTTTTGCAGATGAAGGTTTTCCCAAGGTGGCATAGCCAGCAAGAGGCAAGCAAAGTTTTGAATGAGTAAGGATTTTCTGACTCCTGGTCTAAAGATCTTTCATGGCTGCCTGTTGGAAACCAGTGTTAGAAGATCTGGAGGAACAAATGGTTGATGTGATATCAAAACCCCTGGATTTGAATGCATATCTGGCAACTTACTACTCTCATGACCTTGAGTATTTAAATACTGCGAGCCCCTGTTCTGTTTTTTGTCACAAGGGAAGTTACTGTTCCTACCCCTTAGCATCACTGGGAGGATCAAATAAAAAAATGCATAGTGACAAGCTTGTGAAGAGTCCCTAAAAAAAAAGAAACCCACAAGACTATTAAAAATTTTGAATTCAGCTTCATTTTGCATCTGAGAGTTAATTAGGCACTCTCCATTGATTTACCATGAGATATTTATATGCAAAATATACTGGCACTATTCCAGGGGCAAGTTGTAAGCAGGAGAAAATCCTTTCTTGCATTTTAGTGTGGAAATAGAGATAAAGAAATGATGCAATTGCACACAAGAAATACTTCATACATGATGTAAACCAAACAGGCTGCTGTCAGCTGGAACCATTGGAAGGTTTCATTCCATTGGAAGGTGAGAGAAGGCTTCTGTGAGGAGGTGATGTTTCTGCCTCAACCTGGATGATAAGGAGCCAGCCACACAAGAAATGGGGAGAACAGATGAGGAAACAGACCCACATTTTGATTATCTGTGCCAATGGAGAGAAACACTGAAGTGCACGTTCTAAAAATGTGGCTAATTCAAAAGTGGGCAATATTTTCCCTTGAATATGTATCCCAGTCCTAAAGATACACACCAGAAGGCAAATGCATGTACACACATTGGAATGGACACACACACATCTCAAAAGCTCCGAATTTTGGTTCTTAGATCCTAGTCCTACCCGGGAAGGCAAAAGGGGCATGTGAGAGATCTGAAAATACACATGTACCAGGCGTAATCTCCTGACTGGAGAAAACCAGTGGTATGATGAGGTTAGTCAGTCTTCCCGAAGGGGATGAATCAGTCTCTGTGTTTAGAAGGTGAGGTGCGGAGAGAAGTGGAGGTACCATGAGCTGAATGAGTAGATGGATCCAAGTTTGACCATATGGGTTAGTAATCAGAGCTGGGAGCCAATGGTTGAAGCAGAGGCTTTCCAAGGGACTGAAGAGAAATGGCCATAGTGAAACGGAAAGGGGTGGTTGTGTGCGGAGGCATTGGATTTCATGGGACAGGGCGGTAGAGAGTCTCACCAGTGCATGGTAATGGATTTTCTGCAGAGGGGAAATCTAAAGATGCTGTCTCCTGGAGGATCCTGGGAGTACTTATTCCCTCTCTTCCACCCCCCCCCCACTTCAGCTCCTTCCCCATCTTCACCTTCCCCCCCACCCCCCAAACCTTCACTGCCCAGTCTGTAAGGCTGAGCTCGTGCCTTACATGTCTGATGAAATATGCTCCTCCTCCCAGATATGTCCAACCCCCTGTCCCTGAGTGCCCAGTTTTATAATGTGAAGGTTGCCATGACAACTGTATAGCAGAACTATCCAGTAGAATTTAAACCCAGCTATGCCAGGAGAAGATACAATTCAGAGTGGTCCAGAAATTAGAGGAACTTATGCACAAACCTCATGCTAAGGTCAGCCTTGAGAGGAAAACAAGAGCTCCCAACTGAGCGAATATAAAGGATCAGGAACCAGGCTGGCAGACAGCATCTGCTGGGCAGCAGTGAAGGATTCAGTTTCCCGGTGTATTCCCCCTTGAAAGTAAAAGTTGCTAAGTCATACTCCTCAGTTAAAAGTTTTCCTATGTTTTCTATAGAGTTCTATTATTTCTCTCTCTTTTTTCTACATATTTGTCTACATATTATTTCTAAATATATTTCTCTATAGTACTATGTAATTCTATACCTTGTGCATTTGTGTACTTGCCCTCTATATCTTTATCAATCTGTCACCCTCCTATTTTTCCTGGAATGAAATTCAGTCCTGTTAAATTCCCCAAATGCTTCCAATCTCCTGCACAGATCAGGAGGAGTAACTGGGTTTTATGCCTCTAAGTGCTGAAGTTGTTTTCTAGAAGTATTTTAGCTTCAGACCTGAAATTTGGAATTAAAAAATAATTCTAGCTACAATGATCACTTTCCAATTGCTTTGCACATCATCTCTTCTTTTCAGACATTCACTCTTAAAATAAGTGGCTTGCTTTTAAAATTCTGCATCTTCATGGCACAGGAATTTGGAGGGAAGTTTAAAAAAGTGAAAAATGCCCAGATAAATTCCAATTATTTTGCTATGCTTGCAGTGCAAATGTAGGTGAGCTCTGACTCTCTAGGAAAGGGGAAAATGCAATTTATAAAGGCTGCTGAGGTCTTCTTAGTAGCTGTTACAGCAGAAATGCAGGTCATAAGCCTTACCTGTAAAATTCACCAGGTGAGTTAATAGAACCTTATCTATAATGACTACAGCAAAACAGCTCATACTATACTACGTGATTGCCAAAGGAGCATGTGCTTGATTTCTGCTGGATCATGGAAAGGTAATGCAAATGAATTACATTTTATTTGGAAAGTATCCACATATTTTATGTAAGCAATTTGGTCTCATTTAACCCCCTGACAAGGCAAAATTATGAAGTAGGCTAGTTATACACCACTCACATCTCCTTTGTGAGTCCTATTTCCTGAATTTCAATGCTGAACCTCCTTTTTTTTGTGCCAGGGGTTCTCATTCTCCCTAAATCCTTGGCAGAGAAATAAATGATTTATTGATTATTTCAACACATTGTTGAAAGCATATTCTGAGCTGGGTGATCTGATAAGTGAATTCACCCAGAAATGAGAATCAGTAACAAGTATATCTCTCTAAGGGCTATTTGCATCCTAAAAATAGCATAGAAAAGATAAAGGAAGGAAGGAAGGAAGGTAGGAAGGAAGGAAAGAAGGAAGGAAGAAAGGAAGGAAGGAAGGAAAGCTAGCTAACTATATCCATAAGGCTAGTCATGGGATCATTAGTTGTAATAGCAAAAGATTGGAAATAGCCCAAATATCCATCCATACAGGTGGGATCAGTTAAAAAACTAGGATATTTCCATATAATGGAGTACTATACAGCTGTACAAAGGAATGAAGAATGTTTTAACATACTTGTTTGAAGTAATTTGCAGGATATTTTATCAAGTGAAAAACTAAGGTAAATAAAACTGAGAATAGTATATTACGTTATAATCTAAAAAGGAGAGATAAGAATACATATGTATGTGTGTGCCTGTATACATGTAAAATAAGCGAAAACCTAACAAAAAATTCACTTGAGGAAAGAAAGAAAAGGATGGAGAGGATAGAGAGGTCAGACTTCCTTGAATATACTTTGTTTTACAACTGCAATTTTGAACTGTGTTTTTTTTTTTAATTTATAAACCAAAATTAAATTTAAAATGCAATTCCTTAAATAAAGTAAGACAAAATGAAAATAAAATGAGCACATGAACATAAGCATGTATCAAATTGGTGGCGTAACTATACAGAAAGGAATTATTTCAAGTGGCTTTAAATACAGTAATTTGCCTACACATCCCTAGAGATATATGCCCTATGGACAAAAATAAATGTTAAAAAATCTTAAACTGTTTTTGGTAGTCATATTGTTTGTGATAATATTGTTGTTAACCTAAAGCTATTAAAGGCATATTATAGGTTAAAGCAATTACATAATTGTATCAATTAAGAGCTAATCACCCATCATGATGGTTCCTTATTGCCAGTCCCTCCCTCCAACATGTTCTCCAACTCTGAGAGTTGGCCAGTCACAGGTGCTCCCACTTGCCCCGTGCCAAGAGGAATAGTCTTGCATATGATGAAAGGCATGCTTGAGAGGTGTCACCTTCAAATTCTTCCTTTGGATTCCAAGATGACAGAGTAGGGAGCTCCAGGACTCAGGCTGTCCCCCAGGGCAGCTAGTAAAAAGCCAGGAGCTGTCTGAAACAATTGTTTTGGGGGCTCAGAAGACTAGAAGCACACGTACACCATCCAGGGAAGAGCAGAAGGAAAAGACTGATAAACTGCAGTGAAGAATTGTGAGAAGATCTCTCCCCATTGCAGAGGCTGGTGCCCACCCCCAGCTCTCACAACTGGCTGCCATCCAGTCCCTGGAATAGAAATAAAAGTCCTCTTCTCCAAGAATGGGGGTGGGGCGAGGATGGGGGCACTGCTGAACATTGATCACAGCTTTTGTTTAGCAAACTCAGATCACTGGGTCCTGGCTCTGAGGGAAGCTATAGTTTAACCCCCCCCGAACAAAAACAACTGGCAGCCTCTGTTTCAACACCACCCCAACAGACATGGAGTGGATTGAGATTTAGTCACAGTACCACCTTGGGACTAGGGGAGCAGTTTGCTGAAGAGTGCCAACTGCTGGGAAAGCCAAGAAAGCACAGATTCAGGAAGCTGTCAAAGAGGTTTGGCGTCCTTTCAGGCTCCTCCCCAGGGCACTTTGGAACTGATCCATGCTGTCTTCATGGGTCCCTGGCTCTGTTTTGACTGGGAAATACTGGCTTGGGAAAGGCCTCTCCAGGGTGACCCTTCTCCTAGAATTTGCCCTCTAGCAAAAGCAATTAGAGACCATGAAAGGAGTGATAAAAACTATAGAAGCATAGAAGCAAATAAAAAACAACCATAACAGATCAACATTTTGGGGAAGGAACAGGGGAAAGGAAGCTTTCCCCTGAGGATAAAACAATTGCACAAATATTGCAATATTAAAAATTGTACCAAATATCCAGGGCAAGAACCAGATGAATAAGAACTGAAAAAATCTGATCCATTAAACATGAGCTTTTCTAAAGGTCTAAAGTAAGTTGAACCAAGTGTCAAAGAAGGGCCTTAGCACAAAGCCAATTAACTAGGCAAGAGAGAGAAACTGACTTGCAGCATAAATTCATCAAGATAATCAGAGGCCTGAAAACCAGCAAAAAATTACGAGCCATGCTAAGAAACAGGAAGATATGGTCCAGTTAAATGAACAAATTATAACTGCAGAGGAGATACAGAACTTGAAACAGCTAATCAAAGGTATTCAAACAAATCTTCTAAGTCAATTCAAGGAGATGAACGAAATGATGGGTAAAGAGATAAAGGATATTAAGAAGACACTGTGTGAGCACAAAGAAGAATTTGAAAATATAAAAAGAAACATAACAGAAATGATAGGAATGAAAGACACAATAAAAGAGATTAAAAAATACACTAGATCCAGGGGAGTGAGTCTCTTGGTGACATGGGGCACGACTCCCAGGAATGAGCCTGGCCCGGGCAGCGAGGGATTGAGAATGCCTTCCTTTCCAAAAGGGGGAAAAGAAAGGTAACAAAATAAGGTTTAAATGGCTAAGAGATTTCAAATAGAGTTGAGAGGTTATCCTGGAGGTTACTCTTACACAAGCTTCTGTTAGATACTCCAACAGGCCATGGTATGCTAAGCCCAAATCAACAGTAGTCCCTCAAATCCTAAAGAATACCAAGGTCTCTATCCAAGACTCTGTAAAGGTTTCACTCACTGAGTTTATTTTCAGAAACTTAAATTGTCCAGAGTGTTCCTATGCCAAATAGGTTCCCAAACCCAGAGGCAACAGCTTCTCCAAGAACATCAACCAGATGCATCCTTTCCCCATAACACTGACACCCCTTTTCAATGTGAATAAGTTAGGGTGGTCACTGCCTAGACACCCCTGAAGATAGAGAAAGTGATTAAATGAGAGGAAGGGTAGCAACAGACAAGATAGGATTTAACAAAGGATTATGAATACTGAACCTTTATATAAATATATTTTTTTTAGTCTCTAGGGTATTAGAACAGGTAGAAAGAAATAACTGAAATGGTGGAACTGTAATTTATAATATTCTTTGAAATTTGCTCTATAATACTTGTTAAATCATACTTTGAAGGTTATCACTTTCTGTATATATGTTATATTTCACAATAAGAAAATAACTGAAATTGTGGAACTGTAACCCTTGACATTCTTTGAAATTTGCTTTATAACTACTTGTTAAATCATTCTTTGAAAGTTATCACATTTTTGTATATATATTATATTTCACAATAAAAAAATGTTAACAAAATACACTGGAGGCCTACAACAGAAGATTTGAACAGGTGGAATAAAGAATCAGTGAGCTAGAAGATAGAGCAGTTGGAATATTACAGACAGAAAAACAGATAGAGAAAATGGAACAGAAGAGTGGAAGAAAAATGGAGCAAGGTCTCAGGGATTTGAATGGCACCACAAAGTCCACAAACATACGTCTTGGGTGTCCAAGAAAAAGGGAAAAGATATTTTGAAGATGGCCGTTGGAAATAATGAGGAAATAATGGCTGAAAATCTCCCAACTCTTCTGAAGGACATGAATATACATGTTCAAGGAACACAATGTACTCCAAACACAATAAATCCTAATTGGCCTACTGTGAGACACATACTAATCAGAACACCAAATACCAAAGATAAGAAGAGAATCTTGAAAGCAGCAAGAAAAGTGTGATTTGTCACATACCAGGGAAAAACAATGAGGTGTGAGAAGGCAGTTGTATATATTTAAGATAATGCAAGAGAAAAATTGCTAGCCAAAAATTCTTTATCCAGAAAAACAGTCCTTCAAAAATAAGGGAGAGTTTAAAATATTCATAGATAAGTAGAAACTGAGATACATCTTCAACAAGAGTCCCACCCTACAAGCAATACTAAAGGGAGTTCTGCAGGCTGAAAGGAAAAGACAGGGGAGAGAGGCTTGGAGGAGAGTATAGAAATGAAGATGATCAGCAAGGGTAACTAAAAGGGTAAACACAGAGAGAGAGAAAAATAAGATATGACATGTGTGCCGCTTTGTATGTTTATGTCCCCCAGAAAAAGTCATATTCTTTAATGCATTCTTGTAGGGGCAAACATATTAGTTCAGATTGGGTTGAAACCCCTTGGTTCAGTGTCCATGGAGATGTGACCCACCCAACTGTAGGTGATAACTCTGATTGGATAATTTCCATGGAGGTGTGGCCCCGCCCATTCAGTGTGGGCTTTGTTTAGTTTACTGGAGCACTACATAAGCTCAGACAGAAGGAGTTCATGCCTGGCTGGAGCTGAGATGGATATTTTGAAGACGGCCGTTGGAAGCTGATGCAGACATTTTGGGGAATGCCATTTTGAAACGCAACCTAGGAGCAAGTAGACGCCAGTCACGTGCCTTCCCAGCTAACAGAAGTTTTCTGGATGTCAATGGCCTTTCTCCAGTGAAGGTACCCTTTGTTGATGGACACTTTATGGCCTTAAGACTGTAACTGCATAACCAAATAAACCCCCTTTTATAAAAGCCAATCCATTCTGGTGTTTTGCATCCTGGCAGCATCAGCAAAATGGAACAACATATGAAAACCAAAGGATAAAATGGTTGAAGGAAGTACTGCCTTGACAGTAATAACATGGAATGTTAATGAATTAAACTCACCAATCAAAAGACAGAGACTGGCAGAATGGATAAAAAATTATGATCCATCTATATGCTGTCTTCAAGAGACTCACCTTAGACACAGGACACAAATAGGTTGAAAGTGAAAGGTTGTAACAAGTTATTCCATGCAAGCAGTGATGAAAAAAGAGCTGGGGTAGCTATTATCAGACAAAATATACTTTAAATGTAAAACTGTTACAAGAGACAAGGAAGGACACTATATGTTAATCAAAGGGGTAATCCACCAAGAAGAAAAAATAAGCATAAATGTTTATGCACCTAAGCAGGGTGCCCCAAAATACATGAGGCAAACACTGGCAAAACTGAAGGGAGAAATAGACATCTCTACAATAATAGTTGGAGACTTCAATACACCACTCTCATCAATAGATAGAACATCTAAACTGGGGATCAATAAGGAAACAGAGAACTTGAATAATATCCTAAATGAACTAGATGTAACAGATATGTACAGACTATTGCACCCCAAAACAGCAGGATGTACATTCTTCTCAAGTGCTCATGGATCATTCTCCAGGAGAGACAACATGTTGGGTCACAAAACAAGTCTCAATAAATTAAAAAAGATTGAAATTATATAAAGCATTTGTCTGACCATAATGGAATGCAGATGGAAACAATAATAGACAGAGAAATAGAAGATCCACAAATACATGAAATTTTAAATAACACACTCTTAAACAGTCAGTAAAAGAAGAAATCATAAGGGAAATCAGTAAATATCTTGAGATGAATGAAAATAAGAACACAACATACGAAAAACTTATAGGACACAGGAAGGGCAGTCCTCAGAGGAAAATTTATGCCCTAAATGCTTACATTATGAAAGAAGAAGGAGCTAAAATGAAAGATCTAACTACCCTCCTGGAAGACCTAGGAAAAGAGCAGCAAACTAATCCCAAAGCAAGCATAAGGAAAGAAATAACAAAGATCAGAACAGAAATAAATGAAATTGAGAATAAAAAACCAAAAGAGAATCAACACCATGAAAAGCTGGTTCTTTGGGTAGACCAATAAAATTGACAAACCCTTAGTTAGACTGATAGAGAAAAAAATAGAGAAGGTGCAAATAAATAAATCATAAATGAGAGGGGGGACATTACTTCTGATCCACAGAAATAAAAAGGACCATAAGAGGATACTAAGAACAACTGTATGTCAACAAATTAGACAACTTTGATGAAATGGACAAATTCCTAGAAACACACAAACAACCTACTCTGGCTCTAGAAGAAATAGATCTCAAAAGACCAGTTACAAGTAAAGAGACTCAATCAGTCATCAAAAACCTCCAAAGAAAGAAAAGCCCAGGACTGGATTGCTTCACAGGTGAATTCTATCAGTCATTCCAAGAAGAATTAGTACCAATCCTGTGCAAAGTCTTCCAAAAAATCGAAGCAGGGGGAACACTACCTAACTCATTCAATGAAGCTCAAATCACCCTAATACCAAAGCCAGTTAAAGATACTACAAGAAAAGAAAATTACAGATCAATTTCTCTAATGAATATAGATGCAAAAATCCTCAACAAAATACTAGCAAATTGAATACAACAGCACTTTAGAGAATTATACACCATGATCAAGTGGATTTTATCCTGGTTATGCAAGGGTGGTTCAACACAAGAAAATCAATTAATGTAATACACTACATCAACAAATTGAAGGGGAAAACCACATGATCATCTTGATTGACACAGAAAAGGCATTTGACAAAATCCAGCATTCTTTCTTGATAAAAAAAACTTTGAAAGATAGAAATAGAAGGAAATTCCTAAATATGATAAAGGGTATATATGAAAATTCCACAGCTAACATTGTACTCAATGGTGAAAGACTGAAATCTTTCCCTCTAAGATCAGTAACAAGACAAGGATGCCCACTGTCACCACTGTTATTCAACACTGTGCTAGAAGTTCTAGATAGAGCAGTTAGGCAAGAAAAAGAAATAAAAGACATTGGAAAGAAAGAAGTAAAACTTTCACTATTTGCAGATGACATGACCGTACATTTAAAAAATCCTGAACAATCTACAACAAAGCTACCAGAGCTAATAAACAAGTTCAGCAATGTGCTGGGATACAAGATCAACACACAAAAATCAGTAGTGTTTCTATACACTACTAATGAGCAATCTGAGGAGGAAATCAAGAAAAAAATTCCATTTATAATAGCAACTAAAAGAATCAAGTATCTAGGAATAAATTTAACCAAGAATGTAAAGGAACTGTATACAGAAAACTACAAAATATTGCTAAAGGAAATCAAAGAAGATCTATGTAAAATGGAAGGACATTCAGTGTTCATGGTTATAAGACTAAGTATCTTTTAGATGCCAGTTCTGCCCAAATTAATTTACAGATTCAATGCAATCCCAATCAAAATTCCAAAACAGAAAAGCCAATTCCCAAATTTATTAGGAAGCATAAGGAGCCCCAAAGAGCCAAAAATATCTTGGAAAAGAAGAACAAAGTTGGAGGATTCATATTTCCTGAACTTTAAAGCATACAACAAAGCTATAGAGGGCGAAACAGCATGGTACTGGCATAAACATAGATATATTGACCAATGGAATCAAATTGAAAATTCAGAAGTACACCCTCACATCTATGGTCAACTGATTTTTGACAAGGCTGCCAAGTCCACTTAATTGGGATAGAACAGTCTCTTCAAGAAATGGAGCTGGGAGAACTGGGTACCATATCTAGAGGAATGAAAGAGGACCCTATCTCACTCTTTATACAAAAATTAACTCAAAATAGATCAAAGACCTAAATATAAGATCCAGGACCACAAAACTTGTAGAAGAAAATGTAGGGAAGCATCTTCAAGATTCTGTGGCACGCAACAGTTTCTTAGACTTTACACCCAAAATGCAAGCAATAAAAGAAAAATTAGATAGATGGGATCTCTCCAAATTAAGTACATTTGTGCTACAAAGGACTTTGTCACATAATTGAAAATGCAGCCTACTCAATGGGAGAAAATATTTAGAAACCACATATCTGATAAGGGTTTAATATCTAGAACATATAAAGAAATCCTACAACTCAACAATAAAAAGACAAACAACCCAATTAAAAAATGGGCAAAAGATTGGAATAGATCTATTTCCAAAGTGGAAATATTAATGACTAAAATGCACATGAAAATATGCTAAACATAACTAGCTATTATGGAAATGCAAATCAAAACCAAAATGAGATCTCATTTCACCCCTACTTGAATGGCAGCTGTTAAAAAAAACCCAGAAAATTACAAGTGTTGGAGAGAATGTGGAGAAATAGGAACACTCATTCACTGCTGGTGGGAATGTAAAATGATGTAGATGCTGTGGAAGGCAGTTTGGTGGTTCCTCAGGGAGCTATAGAATTGCCATATGATATGGCAATCTTGCTACTAGGTTCAAATCCAGAAGAACTGAAAGCAGGGTCTTGAACAGACATTTACACACTGATGTACATAGTGGCATATTCACAATTGCCAAAAGATGGAAGCAACCCAAGTGTCTATCAACTGATGAATGGATAAACAAAATGTGGTATATACATACAAAGTAATATTTTTCAGCTGTAAGTAGGAATGAAGTCCTGATGCATGCAACAAGGATGAACCTTGAGGACATTATGTTGAGTGAAAAAAGCCAGACACAAAAGGACAAATATTGTATAGTCTCTTTAATATTAACTAACTATAATAAACAAACTCATAGATTTAAAATCTAGTATATAGGCTACCAGGAGGTAGACTGAGGGTAGAGAATGAGGAACTGATGCTAATTTGTATAGAAGTTTTAATTAGGTTGATTGTAAATGTTTGCAAACAGAGGTGTATTTTTGTGAGTATAATTAACCGTGCTGAATTTTGGGTGTGACTGTGGTTGAAAGGGGACATTTAGGGTCTTATATGTCGCCAGAAGGAAAGCTAGAGGATAAAATTTGGGGCTGTATAATATAGTGAACCCTGTTGTGGATGATGACTGTTGTTAATTGTACAAATATAAGAATGCTCTTTCATGAACTAGAACAAATATACATAACTATTACAAGGTGTTAATAATAGGGTGGTATATGGGAAAAAACACACCTAATGCAAACTATGGACTAGAGTTAACAGTAATATTTTAATATTCTCTCATCAGTTGTAACAAAGGTAACACACCACTACTAAGTGTCAGTAATAGGGGGATATAACAGGTATGGGGTTTTCTTTTTGGAGTAATGAAAATGTTCTAAAATTGATTGTGGTGATGATGTGCAATTCTGTGATTATATTGCAAACCAGTGATTATACACTTTAGATGGATTGTATGGTGTGTGAATATATCTCAATAAAACTGCCTTTAAAAGAACTAATCCCTGCATAAGTGAAAAGGTATACAATATAAAATTTTAGGGAGTAAGTAAAAATCCTGTTATCTTACATTTTAATTGACACCCTTGCCATGAACTCATGCAGTATTTTCTCTTTGAAAACAAAATGTATACTCTGGTTCTGTTCTAGATCTTGAAATACTGATCGGCTCATTATCAACGAGCACCAATGGTGGCCAGATTGTTGTTTCTAACAAAATTTCTCATGTAAGAGAATTAGCATTCCTTAAACAAATTGCTGAGTCCAGTCTGGAGCAGGAAATAGGAAAGATGAGTGAGTAAGTAAGCTATGAAAAGTTATATAAAATGTTGTATCAAAAGGATCTGGGAAGCAACTTGAAGAGGCTCCCTCTAATAATTGAAAAGACAAGCTGTGCAACTACAAGAATAATTGCAATTGATTGAAATACATCAAATATGAATAAATTGATGAGAACATAAAATACTAATAAAAGCACATTTTGAAGGTTTATGGTAAAATATATTACTATAAAAACCAGTAAATTGAGGCAAAGAGTCAAGCACATTTGTTTACCCAGAGGCACAATTATCCTGTGCCTCTGGATAACCAAATCCTCAATGAGAGGACACTTGTCTCTACGAAAAGTGTTCCACCTAGAAGATAAATAATAGACGTAGAATGTGATTTTGCAACCCCCATATGAAGTAATGGCTCTAGACAATAATCATCCATGTCTGCTAACATTAAAAATGAGAGATGACCAGCCATTAAATGCCTCTTGATGGGAGTACACACCACCACAAAGAAAGTATTTTTGCCAAAAAATGGAACCTACATTTGATCAAATCTCCACAGTTTACTGGAAATACACGGGCAGAGAAATACGTTAACTGACATCATGTGGATTCCATCAGCATATCCAGAATTTGAATGACTTTACAGCACATAGACCCAGCTTTTAAAATAAATATACTGCAAAGATAAATAAAGAGAGGAAAGGGAAATAAACAGATTAAAAATGACTTGAGACATAACCATTTGTAGTGTATGGTCCTGGTTTAAATCCTGATTAAAAAAAAAAAAACAAACTGTAAAAAAAATCACTTGAGATAATTGATGAAATTTGAATTAGTAATGAGATCTTTGTTGATACTGAGGAATTATTATTTGTTTTTGGTGTGATAATAGTGCAATGTGTTTAAAAAAGGAGTGCTTTTAGAAGTTCAAACAGAAGTATTTACTGATGAAATCATATTATGATGTCTGGGATCTGTGTCATAATAATCCAGTGGAGTGGGGGTGGGCAGGGGTGTTGGGGAAAGGGGAGGAAAAGGTAGGGAGAAAATGAACGTTGAAGTTGGGTGATGGGTATATGGGATTTATTATACTATTTTCTCCACTTCGGTATATATTTGAAATTTCTCATAATAAAACAGTTAAAAATAGTGCAACAGAGGGAGGAAAAGCAATTTAACCCAGAGAACAGATCTTGGTCATTTCAGGCCCCGAGGTACTGGGAAAGAACGTCTTCCTGGGGCCTCTCAAAGTGCCCAAACGTTCACCTTTGTGGGCTTTCCTGGTTATGAACTGCCTTCCACAGAGGCGTTTTGCTGTGTAGTTCAGCACTACACTTCTGATTCTCTGGCAATTGCCTGCACAGCCCTGGGCTAACCCCACGTGCACTAATAATAAAGTTTGTTGAACTGCCACCGTCTAAGGGTCATTGATCCCTCTGGACTCTGCTCCAGTCTATTGATTCCTGCCTGCTGCACCGTGGTCTTTTGACCTCCCCAAATGCCCCCTTGCCTGCGTTTCCTGTCCCTCCAGGAGCACGCTCGTCGACCCTGTGGTTCCTTTGCTGCAGGGAATGCCACGTGATGCTGAATAAAATCTACGGAGCAAAAGGCTGGCTCATCCCGCAGAGGAGTTGAGTCTTATCTGCTTTCAGCACCGCTCTCCCTGTGGTACTTAGTCAGACTCGTGGAAGATTTTCAGAGCAATTGGTTTGCAAGCTGTGGCTGCTAACCCTGGCTCCAGCCTCCGAGGTGACCTTTCTCCAGGCTGTATTATTTATGTGTATCCTGCAGCCCTGCTAGGGAAGTGTGTTTTGGCCCCCAAACAAAGATTACTGTCTCCTGTATGACCTCCAAATATTTCCCTGCACATGGCTCTCCACTGGGATACTGTGCTGAAGTTTTTCTGACTTTTATTTTAGTTGCTTGAGATTATTTTATTGCTGAGGTACCAGGGACTCTCTTTGGGGATTTATTGTACCCAGTTCAAAGAGGTTAAAAAAGATGTGCTACAGACAGTGGGTATAATTGTCAAAGAGGAGTTCCAGAAGTCTTTGGAGCAATGGATAGTTGTGCTGATCAGGGTAAAGATGAAAACATTTTGGGTTTGGGAAATAGTATGGTCTAGTGGTTAAGATCATGGCCATTGTCAGGTTGACCTGGGTTAGTGCTACTGTAACTGTGTGAGTTTAAAAAATCAGCTCAGCCCTCAGCTCTCCTATGGTAATTATCCTGGGGGAGGGGCTACATTCTTTCTTCTTAGATGTGCTATTTTCTTAATGCTCACTCAGTAGATTTTCCTAGGGATTTATTTCCTCAGCCATAACTCTCTTATCTGCGGAGGAGCCCTTTGGTCATCCTGGTTCCCTGATTTGAGCCTGGTTTCTGAAGACGCAGCAGGGCCTGGACCATGTTTTGAAGTGGGTTTGGGATTAGGTCAAATATTTCCATCTGCTTACTACAAAAACAGCAACAGAAATGACGACATACTACAACCCCACCCCACTTCTTTTTGCTGTAGGTACATGAAAAAAGCATACAAATCTATTGCCTCAAACTATTCCTCTTCCCCTTTAGGCATAACACCTTTAATTACTTTGAATTATCTTTGGGGGTGGGGGGTGGGGAATTCAACCTCCTACTATAGATTCTTCCTCTGTACATCCACATCTATAGAAACAAAATGCATACATAAACAGAAATGACAACAACCACAGAACAACACACAGTTTGAATCTTTTCTGGCATTTTCTTTTTAAAACCTTTACCACCCAAGTTACTCTTTGCTACAGGGCCATTTCCTGCTGATACAAATCAGCAATTTGTGGCATGGAGAAAGGATTTTTTGAAATTCAGAAAGCTACCTTTAGTAGATTCCAAACTCTTCTCTTCTGGAGAGATTTACCTTACTAGTTTAAGTCACTCCCTTCTATGTTTTCTAAAGGGACACTCCTGGTGTATGTGAAATATACAAACTTTAAAAACAAGCGAAAAAGAAAAGATCCCACATTGCTGTTTCCAAAAGGAGAGAAGTAGTCTGTGCATCTTGCTAATTCCCTCCTGTTAGCATTGCCTCTAGTGTTTTCCTGGGAGGGTCAGGGAATAGAAAAGCAGAGCCCTGTGGTGGATCGAATCATGTCAACCACAAAGAGGCGTTCAAGCCCCAGCTCTGGGTCCTGGGGGTGTAGACTCATTTGTGAATATGATCTTCGAGGATCCTATTTAGATGAGGCTAAAGAGAATCAGGGTGGGTCTTAATTAATCTAAGTCCTTAGAAGCCGAGGAAATTTGGATGCAATCAGACAGAAGAAGTCAGAGTTGGAGACAGAAAGAGACATATGGCCATGTGACAGAGGCAGAGATTGAATCACCACCTGAATGCTACTGACTTTGGAGAAAACATGATCTGCCGATACGATGTGAGACAATAAATTTCTTGTCTTTTAAACTAACACACTGGGTGGTATTTGTTATAGTAGTCCGGGCAAACTAAGACAAACACTAACCATGTAAACATGTGATTTCGATACAACCTTACTGACAAGCCCAGGTGACTACTTCAATGCTTTGCAGGAGAAAGTCCAGGGGCAACATCCTAGTTAGACATATTCAACTAAAGCCAGAGCTCTGCATATTGTGTGTCCCTGCTTATTTTCTATGATAGCACAACTGAAAATAAACTGCTTGTATTGTGTCTGTCATTCCGTCTTGGATGGAATTCCCTTAGTGTAGGGAACACTGGAAGTAGGGCCGGCTGGCTTAGACAAAGTTCATATTTTTGCTACCATCTTACCTTCTCTCTCCTTGAGCCCTGATTTCCTGTAGTCATTCCTCCGGCTCTATCCTGTGTCCAATTCCCAAAGGCCTCCTTGCTGTCAGTTAATAATAGCTTTCAGGGCTGTTATTCTCAGAGTTTTTGCATTTTAATAGGGCCCCCAGGGACTAAAATGCCTCTAGAACCAAAAGAGTGAATCTCTAATGGTGGAAATTGAGGTACCAGTGACAGACGTTGTGGGAGATTTTACAGGGAGGGTTCTCTCAGAAGACAAACCCACTGACAGCCTTCAGCTCAACTTATTGGGTATGGTTGGCCCTACAAAGGAGTAAGGGAGTGCAAGTTAATCGGCAGTGAAATACTGAACTTCATGAAAAAGAAAATCTTAAACTCTGTTAGTTGTAACTATGTTTTAATCAGTTTCCCAGTAAATGAAGACATGATAATATTGGAGGCATTTATAGCTGGGAAAGTTGTAGGCTATCTTAGAGAAATTTCTCTAAGTGAAGGGCAGTAGGGGATTCCAGATTGTTGGGGTGGAAATGCTTAGTAATCAGAGTTCCAAGGCTTACCCCTTCCTGAAGGAAGCAATCTCATTGACACAATGTAAAATCGCTGCAGTAACTCTTAAGTACAGGCCTGAAATGATAATAAGCCTCATACCAAACTGTTCTTCCCACATATATTTTGAACATGGGCAAAAAAAAAAGAAACCAGAATATTCTTCTCACAATTGTACAGCACAAGAGGATGTCAGATTCCTGCCCCTTGTCTGGACTTCTCTATTGCTCTTTTTTCCCCCCTCCTCCTGTTAAGTAAACAGTGGAGCTTCATCCATTATTCAGCTATCAGGGACTGTCAGGATTTTCTGGCTGTGGAACTTGGGAGTTCTTGCCTTTCTTTAAAAATGTGGAGAAATGTATTTGCAAAACTGCTGGAAAGGGAAATGAAGAAAGATATCAACTCCTACAATATAATTAATCCTTGGGAGTATCTCCCCCAGAGGGCTAACTTGAGTTTTTCTTTAGTAATGGGAATTTAGTTTTATTTCTGTTTTGGGTTGTCGTTATTCACACTTAGGTAGTTACCTGTGGCAAGTACTGTGGAGGAGAGAGACTGTTGTAAACAGGTTTGGGGCACAGAGGAAAGGAAGGGCTTTGAAACTATGCCCCGTGAGAAAATCCATAGAACAGCTGTGCATGCTTTTTACCTTAAAGCTAGTAAACACACAGCCCTCCCCACAAACCAAATATTACAAACTCTACTTTTATAGCTTTGGGGAGGCTTTCTGCAATGTTTTCCATGTTGAGTGCTGCAGTTTAAGTCTTCTTTTGGATGGATTTTTCTAGGTCAAATGTAGCAGGTATAAGAATATTGAAAGGAATGTAAAATCTTGAGCATGTAAATATGTATATTATTACTTTTCATGTTTTAAATCAGGAATGCTACTCTTCATGCTCAGAAATTCAAAACAAACATGACAGGGAGGGGACTGAAACTCAAGAGGGTTGAGGAGATGATTTCAGGAGTGCTCCTAAACACTTAAAAATGGACTTAAATCTCCACTTCCAGATGATGGCTTCATAAGCTCTCTAGGTCTCTAAAAAAATCACAGGAACTGAGACGTTGGCCTGTTGTTTTATTTCCACTCTCTTGTGGTAGGTTGGAAGGGATGGGGAAGTCTCTGGATCTAGAGGTAGAAGAACTGGTTTAAGTTCTGCTCTTCCAATCTAGAGTTGACCTTTTCAAGCAGGAAATTCTCTGCACCCTCACATTTTGTGAAAGATTTTTTTTCTACATTGCAAAGCAGTATTGGAATATAAAGTATTAGAATGTTGGAAAAGTTAATCGGATGGGTTAAATCACAACCTGCAGCATGTTGCTAGTTAGGTTATTAACTGCAGTAGGGGACACTCAGAATGGTAATGAGTGATCTTTGTGAGCCTACATTGGTTCACAAAGAAAAGGAAGCCAACATTTCACTTTTTGGAAAGGTGATTAAACTGTTAAGTGTAGTGGATTGCTGTAAACTTGATGCAATCATGATTTTAAAAAAATCATTAAAATTTTTTCTCATAATAGAATTAAAATGTCCAGGTAGAAATAATGATGAGATTGGTAGTGGACAAACAGAAAGCACTATTATAGGTAGGAAGAAATGTTGAATGGAGTAATCTAGCTAGAGAGATTCATAGCTTGTGAAAAACTCTTTGTAAAAAATCATCAGTATATCCCAAAGAGAAGGTAGTGTCAGGGGAAAACTACAGAATCCATGTGTTTGATATATTTATCAATGAATTACATGAAGACAAAGAAGGCTGTTGTACAAATCCAGGTGGAATAACCAATAAGATTGATTAAAGGATCAAGATTTAACATAGAATCCAATGAAAACAAATATCTGAGCACTCACAATTCAGACATTTGGGGGTATGTCTATAAAGACAAACACATTGTGGATTCTCATAATTTAACTGGAATATAGACCATAATCAACTAAAATAAGATGCAATAACTAAAATAGGGTAATAGAGCATGTAAGCCAGAGTTTGAATACAACACGTGCTCAAACACTGGTTTGCATAATCTTGAGCTATTTACACTTAATCTCTAGGAATCTTGGTTTTCTTACCTATATAATGGGATAATAATCCTTACCTTATAGTGCTTAAAAAAATTTTTTTTTTAAACCTACAGTGCTTTTGTGAGGCTTTAATAGGATAGTACATGTAAAATGCATAGCATAGGAACACCCAATACATTATAGCCATTATTATTATTCCTATAATCCTAGTTCTCTCTACTGTGGTAGAGATATTTGGCTCACTTAAGAAACTGCTAATTTAATGGATTTAATGATGGATTTTAACATTTAGGTTAAACAATTGATTGTACAAGTAAGGATTAGAGAAGTTTAGTTTAACAGAAGTTCATGTGAAATGAGCTGGAGTTATAGTTAACAATAAACTTCACTTTAACCAGTAATATGACTACTGAAAAAGGTAATGGCTGACTTAATAAAAGCATATTGCTCAGGTCAAAGAATTTAAAGTCCCTCACCACTCTAAAAGTGTCAGATCCTATATGAAGAACTGTGTTCAGTTCTGGATACCCAATTCTGACACAGATGGATCGGAGACACCTCTCGAGTCTAGACGAAAGTGATCAAGGATATGGGTCAAGGGCATAGAGGGAAGGTTTGGAAGGGACAGGATAGCAGCTTCAATGGGCCAGTAGTGTGCAAACTGTAACTCCAGGGGAAGATCCAGGAACCAAAGAGACAAGTTTGGGGGAAGCAGAATTTAGAGAGAAAATCTTTCTATTAAATAAAACTATTTAAAAGTGAAATGAACAGCTTTGTTAAAAAGTGAACACTTGAACTTGGATGTATTCTGAGATAGGATAACCAGATGATATGTATTTTTGATAGAATTTCTTCAGTGACTGGGAGGTTGTACTAAAGTTCAACTCGTAGATACTATTATTCTACAGTTAATGGCATGCATTGTGTATGAAGGAAATTGCATGGCAATTGTTTCTCTTAGTATTCTACTCCTTAACTTCTCAGGGGTAGAACCAAATTAGAATGGCTAAAATTCAGCATTGGGTATAAATGCGTTTTCTAAAGCATAGTTGTAATAACCAGGGCTCTGACAGGGAGGACTGGAAGCAAGCCACTGGATAAAGGACCCCTATTTTAGTGCCAGTTAAGTGGAAGCCAAATGGCCAGATGCCCAATGAAAAACAATGGGCTGACCTTGAGTTCTCTTGGGAAACTAGGGATTAAAAGGTTTTAATTGGCAAAGTCTTTCTATTAAGTCATTCTTCCACTAGAAATTTAGTGAGCTTTTGCTCTGTCCTGTCCATTAGGGTCTTTACTATGTGTCAGGACCATCTTTTATAACTAGCTTATTTATCCTTTCTCATTTTGGATTTCATTCCTATTAAATATAAAAATATTTTAATGAGTAGTAAAAGTCTCAGTTTCTTCTTCCTTAAAATGAAGGGACTGACTAGACTTGAATGACCTAGATGTTTCCTTCTGACTCAAAAATTCTTTGATTCTCTGATGATGCTCTTTGTGGTACTCTAAAATCTCTACTCCTTTGGGTTAACTCTAATAACATGAGCTACTGTTTGTGTTGTCAGTAGACTATGTGTCTGCAGTGTTGGTGTAGGTGCTTTCATGTCTTATAAGGTAGGTAGGATTGCTCTTATTTTAGAGCCAAGAAGCTGAAACTCGGACATTAGTAACTTGTCCATGATCACACAGCTACCTGGAAGGGACATTAGGAGAAGTTGAGTCTGCATGTGTAACTCTTCCTATCTTATTGCAATGTTCTATATTATATTGATGCATATCAGAAGCCTTCAGAAAATGATGTGGGGAATGCCACTCTGGTTGATATAAAGTTACTGCCTCTTGGCTTAGAAGTATTGATCACTGTAACTGAGATTTGAGAATTGAAGGTGCTAACTGTGGTCCATTTTGCCTCCTTCCCCAATTAAAAGTTGTTTTTTTTTTTTTTTTTTTTTGATGTTCTGGTGGTGTGTAGGGGAGAAAAGCAAAAGGAAAAGGGATATGTTTGAAAAATCTTAGAAAAATTAGATTTCTCCTTTATTTAATTATGCTTCTTGTTTAATCTCTTTTTTGCTCCAGTTCTACTTAAGGTAGAAGGAAACTCACTTTTCACTTCTGAAATTCCATTTTGAGATGCAAGGACAGGCACCTGTGTCACTTTTAAAATCTGAGCTTGGGATGCCTTTCAAATTTGGATATTTTGTGGCTATGAATGTTATTTAAGAATCTTGGACAGGACCTCAGTCATGGCATTTGAACTCTTGCCAATGCTAAGAAACAGGCTATTTCTATCTGGATGGCCTTTAAATGCTTATAGAAAGTATATGAAATTAGCTTTCCTTCTTGGACATGTGTTAACATTATCTCCATTCATTTTTACCAAAAGTGTGGTCACTGTTCTCAAAATGTGTCATTTAACGTATTATTGCCACTACAAAACCCTACTCTACTAATTTTTAAATGAACAAATCAACTATATGGGGTATGGTGCTTTGTAATGCACAAAATTGTGTGTAGGATTCCCTGTCAATGTTGTGAATTTGTGACTCTTAGGCTCAAACGTCTGGATCATAGACACCAGCTAGGGTTAAATGGTTTGTGAGGGTTTGCTTGGAATTAAAACATGGAGAGGGAACTGGGTTAAATCTAAATTATGGGGGTTTCAGTATGTAGATGTGTGTTTACTGTGTATACATTTATTTTCAAACTTTTGAATGAGAGTTCTTCAGACCTAATTTCCACTATAGATTTGTGAAAATGAATTTTGAGGTGTGTGTGTGTGTCTCACAATTTTGGAGGGAGTATGGTGGGGCAAGTGAGGCAATTAGCAAAGAGGTTAGGCAGAAAGTCTTTAAAGTTAGATAACCTCATAAGAATGCCTCACTTTTCTCAATGATAAAATGGAATAATGAAATTGCCTATTTCATAATGTTTCATAAGGTCTACGTAAGATAATTAATGTATATAAAGTACTTAGTATAATGCCTCTCACATAGTAAATACCCAATATGTGTTAGCACTCCTCTTTATCAGCCCTTCTTCCCAATCCTCCTTCTTCTTCTCCTCTTCCTCCTCCTTCTCTTCTTCTTTACCATCTTATTTCAAAAATACAGAATAACCTTAAGCCCTGTAGAAATAACTTTCTTGTTACTTCTAATATCTGGTCTCAGCCAGACTTTAGACTTATCTTCTAACAGATATTTACTGCATTTGTAATAAATTAAATGGTATGTGCATGAGTGAGAGCATGAGTGTTGGTGTATGAGAATGTTGGTGAATGTGTGTGAGTGTATGTGTGTTATGGTGGATCCAATTTTTGAAAAATCTATTTGGGCTTATGAGACTCCACTTGAATTAATTGCTTCATTCTCTGAATTAATGCCTGGTATTAACAGAGAATAGTTCCTTTTTCTCCTTTTAAACACACTGATACACCATTGACTATGTTGTTACAGTGAATGTTAAAAATAAGGACTAATGAACAAGGAGCCAATTTAACAGGAACCTGTAATCTTTCCTTCCTTCAACTGGACCTCCATTGGAAATATATAATTACAAGTCAGTAATTGTAGATAATGGGACACTGTAAAATTGAGCACAGGTCAATGGAAACCAACCCCCAAGGTCTTTTTAATACATGTTTTAAGAAATTAAAGTTATCTTAGGTATAATCTTGCTTTCTCTTTGTCTCTATTCCCCCATTTCTCTTGGCCTCCCATTTCTACCATCACCATTTCCAAACAGCAATTCATAATGGCCAGAGTGCTCATTAAATCAATAACTGCCTTCTTCCCCTGCTTGGAACTAATACTCAGCAACCAGTGGTGTCAGGTGCTTGCTACAGGAGGAGCTCTGTTGGAAGGCAGGTTACAACAAAGTCACACACAGTCTTTCTTTTTCACTAGGTCATAATCATATGATCCATTTCCCTACATTTTGTGTTAATTAAAAGATATGAAATGTGAGGTTTGTTGGTTAGCAAAATATTTAATGTGGTCAAAATAAAAATTTTTTGCTTCTGGCATTTGTAGAACAATTGCTGGTGACACTTTATCTAACAAACACAAAAGTCAAAGCTTTTTATTATATGTTAGTGCTGATTCATAGAGTGGAAAGAGGTTGGGGTTAAAAGTCAGGAGATTTACATTCCAATACTAGTTTTTCCAGTAGCTGGGTGAACCACTTCTTGGGAGTCACAATTTCGTCACTTTAAGTTACCAAGAGTTTGGTTACTAGATAATCTCTACAATTCTTTAAAAATACTGTGGCTTGCCTGTGGCATTTTTGAAGTGATTATAATTGTATATTGATGTAATGCTTCTTTTGTGGTCCCTTCTTCCTCCTTCTTTCCCCTACCCCATCCTCTCTCCCTCCCTCCCTTCCTTTCTTCTTTTTCTTTTCCTTCGCTCCATCCCTCTTCTTGTTCCCCTTCCTCAATCTCCTTCCTCCCAACCCATTAATTGAGCATATATCATGTGTCAAGCCTTGTGCTAGATTAAATGAACAAAATAGACATATTCTTTGCTCTTGTGGAATTTACAGAGCAGACATTAAAGAAAATTTATAAGTAATTAATTTCCATGTTTTAATGGGCAATGAAAGAGAATTTCACCATCCTGTTTGTAACAGGGGATCTAAATTATTCTTTGGTGGATGGGAAAGAAAAAGGTTTCAAACAAGATAACATTTGAGCTGGGTCTTGAATGGTGGAAGAGAAGTTAGCTAAGTGAAGGGAAGGAGGCAAATGGTCTTATTAGAGGGAATAGCACAAATTATATGAATAAAGGCTCATGGCAGGAAAAGTAAGGGGCAGTGAGGAACTGAAAGAGGACTTTATGTTTAGAATGAAAAGAGCTAGGAGGAGAGTGGTTTGTACAGGTCAAGCTAGGGATTTTTATCTTTATCCTAAGAGCAATGAACAGCTATTGAATGAGCTTTTAAATTTGTTGAAATACAGTATTTCAATAATACTGAAAGTTTTAGAATGTTGTAGATGATCTCTGTATTGACCACCCAACTTCATTAAATTTCAACATTTTGCAGTAATTTCTTCTTTTTTAAAGCAATGTAACGTTGCAGTTGCAATTGAAACCGTTGTGTGTACCTTCTTGATTTCATCTTTCTCTCTTCCCAGAGATAATCACCATATAGAATGTGAACCCACCATTTACATTCAGGCTTTTATACTCCTACTAAAATATAGGTAGCCACAAACAATATATAATATAGTTTTGCAAAGTTTGAAACTTAATAGAGTTAATGTCATACTCCATGTATGATTTTGTAACTTTCTTTTTTTCACAAAACTTTATGTTTTTGAGATTTCTACATTTTGGTCTATTAGGTTATTTATTTTTAACTGCTATATAATATTTTGGTGGGTGACAATGTCATTAATATACAAACATTTATTTATGCATTTTCCCATTAATGATAGATACAGGAATTTTCCAAAATTTGTACTAATATAGACATTGCTACTATATGTACTTTGGTACATTTGCTTATTGTGTAAATATGCAACTTTTACTGGGAAATTTTCCTAGAAGTGAAATTGTTGGGTTGAACTATATGCACAACTTGACTACTGTCCACTGATCTACTTGACGTCTAACTGATATACATTACATACCACAGTTTTATAATCAATCTTGGTAACATATAGTAAGTCCTTATTCTAGTTCTTTAAATTTGCTCTTCATATGAACTTAAGGATCAACTTGTCAATGAAAAGCCCTTTTGGACTTTTAAGTGGAATTGCTTTGAATTTATAGATTAAATTTTGAGGAACTGATATTTTTACAGCATTGAGTTTTCCCATCCATTATCAATGGTTGGTCTCTCCTTTAATAATTATTTTTATAAAGTTCTTATACATTTTTGTTAGATAAATACTTTGTACCTATAATTTTGGTAGGAAATTTGTATGTTTTTTTCTATTACATTTTAATTGTTTATTATTCATGTATAATAATGCTATGTTGACCTTGTGTGTAGTAACTTGCTTACTCTCTTATAAATTCCAACAGTTTGTGGGGTCTTTTTGTTTGGTTTAACTTCTGGTAATGGCCACATATGCTCTTATCAGACTGAGCCTCACATATGTAATAGCTATATACATGGGACAATCAATAAAACAAAAAAGAATGCAAAAAGGCAATACTTGAAGGCACTGGAAAGTGCATGAAGGTACTGGAAGGGATTGACACTTGGAGAAGGCAATAGCCTGAGAAGAGTGTTCCATTTTTAGGAAATGTGAGAGGATTCTGTACTACATGAAGTGACTAAAATTCTGATAGAAAACCAACAGTGTTTCTGGCATGAAGAGCTAAAGACAGAATTTGGGAAACCACAGTCTCAATAAAGTTAGGGTGGAATCCCAGAAAGGAGAGAGAGAAAGGGAATCCCAAATTCTTGGTATAATTCTCCCCAAATCTTGGCTGACCCCTGATCCATATATGTGTGAAGTAGGCTCTGAGAAGCTCAGCTAAAGATAAATGAAGTTGACTTATATTTAAGCTGCCACCCAACACACAAAGTTTGCCCTTTAATTCCAATCTCATTAATTTTCTGGTGAACAAACAAAATAAATCCACAGTCTTTGGAGGACTAAAACCGAATCCAGATTCTCTAAAACAGAACATTCTCAATGTACAAGATACAATAAAAAATTACTCAGCTTACAAAGATACAGGAAAACTTGACCCATTCTCAAGGGAAAGAAAATCAACAGTGATCAATCTCTAGATATTTCCATTATCAGGCAAGGGAAGCAGCAATTATAACAATGCCTAATGACATAAAGGAAAATATGCTTAAAATGAACAAAAACATAGGAAATCTCAGCAGAAGAACTATGAAAAATGAAAATTCTAGAACTGAAAAATAAAATATATGATACAAAAAGTTCACTAGATAGGCCTAAACGTTGAATGAAGGTGATGGAGGAAATAATAGCTTAAAGGTAGATCAATAGATATTGTCCAATATGAAGAACAGAGAGAAAAGAAAGTTTGGAAAAAATGAACAGAGCTTTAGAGAACTGTGGAATAATATCAAAGTTGTAACTTATGCATACCTTTGTAGTCCCAGAAGTATAGAAAAGAGATAATGGGAAGAAAAAATATTTTAAGAAATAATGGCAGAAAATATCCCAAATCTGGTGAAAGTCGTAAATGTACAGATTCATGAAACTCATTAAACCCCTAGTAGGATAAATAGAAAAACATACCTAAGCACTTCATAGTCAAACTGATGGAAACCAAAGAAAAAGGGAATGTGTTGAATGTTGACTGCATGAAAAATGGTAAGTTACATGTCAGGAACCAATGATTCAAATGAAATATGACTTATCAGAAACAATAGAGTAAAGAAGTCAATGGAATAGAATTTAAAGTGCTGAAAGAAAGAAAGGAATGGTCAGCAAAGAATTCTATATAGGTAAAATACTCTGAAAAAAAAATAAACACTTTCAGGTAAAAGAAAACTAAGAAGATCTACATTCCAAGAAATGCTATAGGAAGTTATAATAATGTCTTGTGGTGTTTATAAATGTACATAGATACATATGACAACTGTAGCATAAAGGTTAAGGAGAGTGTTAAATGTATCTATATCATTGCAAAATTTCTATACTACAAGCAAAGTTTTACAATATTAATGTTTGTATTTTGGATTTCCTCCATGGACAACTATAGCATCTACAAAGAGGATAAAAATTATATTTTTCTTTCTAGGTTTCAAATTTACTGTTTATTTTTATTGTCTTTTTGAATTGAGTAGGACATTCAGTGTAATGTAGAATACAAATGGTGATATTGGAAACTATTTTGTTCTAGACGTGAATAAAAATTTTCTAAATTTTTACCAGTAAGTGTGATATTTATATAGGTTTTTGGTGAGTTATTTTAGTTTAGAAATTTTCCTATTTTTCTCTAGCTTGAAATATATTTTACCATTGAAAAGGTGTTGAATTTTCTCAAATGCCTTTTCTTAGTTTGGTGAGTTGATAAAACGACCTTTTCCCCTTTAATCTCTGTATTACATAAATAGATTTTTATGATGCTGAAATATCTTTAAAATCCTTATTTACAATTCTTGGTCTTGGTCATGGTTTATTATTATTATTATTTTCACAAACAATTAAATTTGATTTCCTTTTAAAAATTAATTAATTCTTTTAGGATTTTTGCATCTATGTATACACGTGAAATTTATCTATAATTTTCTTCTCTGCCATTGACCATGTCTCTTTTGGGTATAAGTGTTTTTCTACTCTCCCTAATGAGTAACTTTTCTCTTTGTCTATTCTCTGAAACAGTAAAAAAGAAATTATATGTTCATAAAAGTTTGGCAAAATTTTCCTCTAACACACTCTGAGTTCAATGACTTTTGGAGATGAAAATTTCACTGCTAATTATTATTTTTTTAATACAGTTTTTATTGTGAAATTGAACATATATAAGAACAGTGATAACTTTCAATATACAATTTAACAAGTAGTTAGAAAGCAAATTTCAAAGAATGTTATGGGTTACAGTCCCACAATTTCAGCTGCTTCCTTATTGTGATATATAACATATACACAGAAAGGTGATAACTTTCAAAGTACGATTTAACAAGTAGGTAAACAGGTAGTTTCACAGTTTTACAGGTCCACAGTTTCAGTTATTTCCTTATTGTGAAATATAACATATATACAGAAAGTGATAACTTTCAAAGTATGATTTAACAAGGAGTTATAGAGCAAATTTCAAAGAATATTATGAATTACAGTTCCACAGTTTCAGTTATTTCCTTATTGTGAAATATAACATATATATTGAAAGGTGACAACTTTCAAAGTACAATTTAATGAGTAGCTATGGAGCAAATTTCAAAGCATGTTATGGGTTACAGTTCCACCATTTCAGTTATTTCCTTCTAGCTATTCTAATACCCTAGTATAGGTATTTATATTTATATTTATATTTATATTTATCATTCAGTATTTGTAATCGTTTTTAAAATCCTATCTTGTCTGTCACTACCCCTTCCTCTTGTTTAATCACTTTCTCGATCCTCAGGGGTGTCTAGGCAGTGGCCACCCTAACTTGTTCATATTGAACAAGGGCGCCAACATTCTGGGGAAGGGGCTGCACCTGGTTGATGTTCTTAAAGAGGCTGCTGCCTCTGGGTTTTAGGACTTGTCTGGCATAGGAACACTCTAGTGGATTTAAGTTTCTGAAAAATAAACTTAGTGAGTGAAACTTTTATAGAGTCTCAGATAGGGACCTAGGTATTTTGGGACTACTGTTGGTTAGGACTTAGCATACTGTGGCCATTTGGGATATCTAGCCAAAGCTTGCATAAGAGTAACCTTCAGGATAGACTCTCAACTCTGTTTGAAATCTCTTAGCCACTGTAACCTTATTTTGTTACCTTCCCCCTTTAGGTCAAGAAGGCATTTTCAATCCCTCAATGCCAGGGCCAGGCTCATTCCTGGGAATCGTGTCCCACATTGCCAGGGAGGATCACTCCCCTGGGAGTCATGTCCCATGTTGGGGGTGGTGGTGGCAGTGGTTAATGAATTTGTTTGCCGAGTTGGGCTTAGAGAGAGAGGTCACATCTGAGCAACAAAAGAGGTTCTCTGGAGGTGCATCTTAGGCATATTTATAGGAAGGCTTAGCCTCCCTTTTACAGCCATAAGTTTCACAAGAGCAAGCCTCAAGATAGAGGATTTTACTTATTAAGTAGGGGGTTCCTAATTTCACATAGCATATATTTTGTCAAAGGTAAACAATCAGTATCTCACATTATCTTCACTTAGTTGTACAATCATCATCATGCTTAAGTTTAAACAATTATCATAACACAAAACATCCCAAAGCTCTTATTAGCCCTTAATTATTCATCCCTAGTATTAGTATAGTACTGGTAAGGTATTTCTATTAAATATAGTCTATAATATGTAATGGGTAGTTTTTCCATATACCACTCTGTTGTTAACTCTTTGTACCAGTGTCATACCTTAGAAGTATATCATGCAAACACTTGTATATATTTGTGGTACTAAACTGTGAGATACATGCCTTTAAACAACCACTTTTGATCATGTTTGCCTTCAATGAGGCACTGATACTTATATGCACAGACATGATAATGAGGGCAAATTTAAAGGTATGGGAATGGACAGGGGTAATGACTGTTCATTAATGGGGTTGTAAGTATCAGTGCTAATTACTTTTTAAATGGATTATTGGTTTAATCAGAGTCAGTGCTGGTAATTTTTTATTTTCAAAAAACATCATTTTATCTAAGTTTTCAACTTTGTTTTCATAAAATTGTTAATTGAATTCACTCCTGGTTACAAAAAAAAAATAAATAAAATTACTACCTACAATCATGGCTTCCTTTTTAAAAAATGTTATTAGTTTATGTTTTCTTTTTTATTCTTGACCAGTTTTGCAAGGGATTTGTCTATTTCATCATCTTCTTCAAAGAAACAGGTTTTTGATTATTTTATCCATTGTTTCTTCATTTTCTATTATTTTCTTATTGTTATTTCCCTTCTTCTACTTATTTAGATGTATTCTTCCCTATAAGGCTGCTAGAATGAATGCTTAATTCTTCTGTTTTTAAAATCTCCCTTGTTTTTTAAGTTAATACATATAACAGTATAATTTAATACTTAAAGACTCTCATAGCTTCGTCTCACCAGTTTTTACATGTGGTTATTTCATTAATGTTAAGTTCTAACGTTTCCTAATTTATACTGTGAATTCCTGTTTTACTTGTGAGTTGTCTATGCATGCACTTTAAAGTTTCTAATTATGTATGGCTTTTTTATGTTGATGCATAATTAAATTGCACTTTGGTCAGAAAATGTGGTTTATATGATTCTAAATCTTTGAATTTTATTGAGACTTCCTTTATGTCCTAAAACATCATCATTAAAAAAATAACTGATATGAAGAGAATGTATATTACAAGTTCTTTGGGTGCAGGATTATATATAATTATATTCCTTTCTAGTCCCCTTCTATCCCTCTATATTCATTAATTTTTTTGGCCTGGTATTAAAATTGCTTTTAAAAATACATTTGCAAGGCATATTATTTGTCCATTATTTTAAACTTCTGGTGTCTTTTATTTTAGATGGTTTCTTACAAGTAGCAAATAGCAGGAGTTATTTTTTTAAAGCAAATCAGATAATCTTTATGTTAATGGATGGCTCAGTCTTTTTACATTTATTGTAATTACTGATACATTTTAACCACCATAGTTTGAAGTTTCTGTATACCACCCTCTTTATCTGTTTCTTTTTTTTCCTTGTTTTTTTAAATGTTTTTTTTTTTTTTTTTCCTGCTTTCTGCTGTATTGATAAAGCTTCCTAGATGTTCCTTTTTTAGTCTTTACTGATTTGGAAGCTGCAATTCAATTTCTATTTCTATTATTTAATCAGTAATTCTGATTTTTTGTATTTCTATTATTTTGTCAGTTATTTGTAAATTTAAACCAACATCCTTAACTGCAAATTTTTCAAACACAAAATTTCTATCTTGTCCCTGAATATGACATGGACTTAGCACATACCAATTACCCATGGAATATTCTGCCTATCTTATTTTTGTTTCTAGTTTTCTTTAAACATGCACACACACACACACACACACAGCTAATATTTAATTAACCTATTCAAAACATTTTAGCTTTTTTTCTGCTCAGCTTTGTTTTTTAATCTTACACATACTCTCTGTAAGAGAGTATTATTTCTTTTTCCTGAAATAATACTTTAATATTCTTTTAGTGAGCATCTGTGAGTATTTAACTCTTAATTTTTGTCTGAACACATATTTTCCTCCTACAGACTTGAATTATTGTTTATCTGTGTATGAAATTAGAGATACTTATGTTTTTTCTCATCAAGTTGATGACACAGATCCATTGTTTCCTGTTATCTGTTGTTGCTGATGAGAAGTTCCATTCCATTCATTCTAACTGTAGTTTCTTTATAGATAGTTTGTCTTTTCTCTCTGGTAGTTTTAAATATTTTCTTTTTATTTTTTGTATTTTGCAGTTTTACAATAATGAGTCTTGGAAGGGCTTTGCCATTATTTAGCCTGATTGATATTGGGAGTGTATTTTTCATCTGAAGACTTGTATCTTTCTTCGACTTTGGGTGATTTTAAATTCTGAATAGTGCTCTGTGCCGGTTTGGATGTATTATGTCCCCCCAAACACTATGTTCTTTAATGCAATCTTGTGGGGGCAGATGTATTAGTGTTGATTAGGTTGGAATCCTTTGATTGTTTCCATGGAGATATGACTTAATCAACCATGAGTGAAACATTTGATTGGATCATTTCCATGGAGATATGGACCCACCCATTCAGGGTGGGTCTTGATCTAATTACTGGAGTCCTATAAAAGAGCTCACAAACAGAAGGATCTCAGAGCAGCTGAGAGTGACATTTTGGAGAGCAGCTAAGAGAGACATTTTTGAGACGGCTGTTGAAAGCAGACTTTTGCTGACACTTTGGAGATACTAGCCCAGTGTTTGCTCCAGAGAAGCTAAGACAGGACAAAACACCACAACAGCAACATTTTGAAGAATGCCCAGGAGCTGAGAGGAGCTGGAACACAACCCGGAATCAGCAGATGCCAGCCATGTGCCTTCCCAGCTAACAGAGGTTTTTCAGATGCTATTGGCCTTCCTTCAGTGAAGATACACTCATGTTGGTGCCTTAATTTGGACATTTTCATGGCCTTCAGACAGGAAATTTGTAACCAAATAAACCTCCTTTATAAAAGCCAATCCATTTCTGGTATTTTGCATAACAGCAGCATTAGCAAACTGGAACATGTTCCTTCACCATTTCCTCCATTTCCTTGTTTGGGAATTCCTGCTGGACATTTAGCACCTCTCAGTCCATTCTCCACGAATCTTAATTGCATATAATCTCAGTGTGCTCCATTCAGGGACTCCTTAGCACCTTGCAATTGACCGCTTCTCTCTGCATCAGGTCTGGGTTTATTTCATGTGTTGAGATCTTTAACTCAATGCCCATATATTTTTCCATTTATGTCTGTTTTTATTTAAAAATGTCTCACTCTTGAAATGGAAGCCATTCATTTATCTTTTGGGGCAACCAAACATATGTATTTTAAAGTTTTGCCAGATGGTTCCACAAACTTCATTTCCTCTGGGGTACACACATGTTTTAAATGTTGATTTTGCTGTCTGTCTTTTTTGGTATTAATTTCTTCCTCTGTTTTGGAATCTTGCATGGCAGGCTTATTTTGGGTGGAAGGTTTTCATTTTTCTTCTTTCTGTTTCCTTTTATGCTTGCCCCTCTTGGTCCAGCAGTTTTGTACTTGCCCTTGCCCAGGTGCTCAGGACTCCCTGCCCTAAACCTGGTGGTTTATGGCGTTCCTGTCCCAGAACAGTGTTGAGGATATTGCCTCTTGCTTCCTGTCTTGACTGGGGACTGCATCTCTATCTTCCTTCCCAGGCTCTCAGCTTTATAAAAGGTCTAGCTCCCAGGGGACTGTTAGCCAGAGTTTTTAGTTCCTTTTCTGTGTGGGTGTTGGGAGTGGGGATCGGAATTGGTGGGTGACACTAGCCCCAATCCCCACTCTTGCGTGGGGTAATTTTATCCTCTTTACCTCCATGGAACCAAACTGCAGACTGCCACACCTGCTTCCAGTCGGGGAGTCCAGCGGCCCCACAGCTCCCGCAGTGCCTGCTCTTTCTAGTTCATGAACATTATCTTGCTCTTGAGCCTCATTGTACCTTTACTTTCTGTTTTTCTATTTTGTCCAGTTTTGTTCTGCATTTGGATTTGTGGAGGAGGTGTGCCCCATTAAATTGTCTCAATTAGGGAATGATGAATAGTTTTTAAAAAAATTTTTTAAAGAATGTTGTTGGTGTGTGAAACATTATTGGGGGGCCAGGTTGGTAGGCAGTGAGGTTCATAGTCAAGGGGCTGGGGAGGGGTGACCTTGACCGGGACTTTAGGATAGCGGTAGAAACTTGCATTTAACTGGTAGAGACAGTAGGGGTTTTTGATCAAATGAGGTGGGGGGGAGTATCTCCTTCAAGACGTTCCTTTGTTGGCATTTAATATTAATAGAGCCTTCTCAGGTTTCCCTCTTCTCATTTGCTCTTATTCCTATGTTCCTCTTTTTATTCTTCATTCTTCATTTTTAAATATCCCTTCCACGTCTTTCCTCTTGTGAATGTTTTTCTCTTTCATCCCACTCCCCAGGGCTCATAAGGCCAGGTGAGACCAGGGTGTGAAGTTCAAGAACAGGGCCCAGCAGGGGTCATGCTGGGCAGGGCCTGCTAGGGGGTTGTTGGCCTTGCTTTCCTGTGGTTTTGAAGGCTGAGCTATTTTTCAGGCTTTCAGCCTCCTCCACATCCCCCCAAGCTTCCTTTGCTATCTGAGGCCAAGGGGGCTTCTGAGCTGCTGAGGAAAGGCAGGGGTGGCCTGGGAGGAGACTTAGGGAAACTTCCCAGAGGCTGGTTCTCACATTTGCACCACGTTCCAGAGTCAGAGACCCTCCTATTTAGGAAGTCTGCACTGGGACATTTCTCAGGGTCTCAAATAGTTACACAATTTGTATTTGAATGTCCTCCTGAGGAAGCTAATGCTGTGTGAGCTCAGTCCCATCCTAGTGCTTCAAGGCACTGAAACCTGCTGCATTTGGGTGGCATAAAAAGCAGGGGCAGAGAAATCCAGTGCAACATTAAATAAAGTCAGCTGAGAACCCAAAACCATTCACACTCACTTGTAGACTGAGAAGACATGAACTAAGTTTGAAATATTAAAAAAAAAATAGTGTTCTGTGAAATTCGTTATAAAATCCCCAATTTTTATTAGTTGTAAATGAACTGAAAATGACAATATTTTCCCTCTAGGTAGTTATTACACAACACCATTACATACCATTTCCTGAGATCCTCAGAGGGACTCAGGGGGACGGAAGGGCAAGTGTTGTTATCTCACTTTTGAAAATGGAGAAAACTTGGTTTAGTGAGTGGTCCGAAGTCTCAGAACTAGTGACTGGTGGTGGTGGTGGTGGTGGTGGGGAAGACATGTGCCCCAATCTGGAGGGGACTGCCTGGGCGTTCAGATCTGTCCTTCACTGTGATCTGACTTAGATTAGCCAGAGCAGTTCGTTTGGGAGCAGTTGGTAGAGTGATAGGAGATCCGATTCTTTTTTCCCATGAAATCTGGGTAACTGCCTTAGTAGCAAAAATAAATAAATTAATTGATTAATTAATTAAAAGCAAATAGAGGACCCCGGCCTCTTTGCAGGGCAGTTTTCGGCGGGGTCTGGTTCAGTGCTCTGCCCACCGTGGCGGGTGGCATTTGGAAAGTGAGGATGGGGCTCCCATCAACTCTTGAATTTGCATGTTGGTTGTGGTGAGCATGGAGAGTTTTTGTGAGAACTCATGGTGCTTTCTGCTCTTTCTCCAACATTTTCATACAGGCAAAATCAGAGGGCCACCTCGTGATGGAGGGAAAGGGGAATTGGAAAAGGCCAACTGAAGCCTGAGGGACAGAGGCAAGGGGGAAGGGGGAACAGACCCTGACACATCTGCATATTTACTCAAGTCACCCATGGGCTGCCTGCTAGGTTCAGGGCCCTGTGCAAAGTCCGAGGATGCAGCACAGACCAAGAGAAGGCCCTCTGCTCGGAGGAGGGAGGTCCGCAAGGCTGGGAGACTACTCCCGAGGAGGTGCTTGTCAGGCAAGGAAAGCAGAGCAGCATCTGCCTGCCATGGCGAGGGACTGGCTGAGGGCACCGTGTCCAGCCCCAGCTGGCTGGGAGCCCCAGAGCCCGTCCCAGCTGCTTCCCTCACGAGCTTGCTGCTCAGCGAGGGATGCAGGGAAGAGGCAAGTTTTGGCTCTGAAGCCAACATGGAGCAAAGGCTTTCTTAGAGTTACACTCTGGCCCTGGCAGAGCTTCCCTAAGTGCTGCTGGTGTCCAAGATCAGGCTCCCCGGGAGGCGTTTCTTTTCTGCTTGTCTCTGTCACAAGTAGGAAAAGAGGAAGGAAAAGGGGGAGGGAGGGCAGAAAGGCACTCACTGAGCTCCAGCAGAGCCAGATGTGTTAGCCATTGAAGGGTGTTCACTGAGCCCCAGCCCGTGCCCAGCACCTTCCCGAAAAAGCTGTTGAAGAGACAGTCGCACAGATGACATGGCTTCCCCCAACGTGAACGCTAGTGGGGACACCAGGAACACTAATGAAAAGATATATGCGTTATAGCAACACGGGTCCTTAAACAATGTCAAGTGACTGTCTCAGAGTAATCGCAAGTAGGATGTTGCAGGTTCTCTAAGTGATTGGTCAACTTCCCTGTGAAAGCGGTACCTGCCCCACGTGAGAGAGGGGCCGTGAATAAATGTTCCTGCCTCAAAAGAAAAAAAAAAAAAAGGGTGTTGTAGGAATAAATACATTTATGCATTTAATACATTTTATGGGAAAAAATTTTATGGGAGCTGTCCCCACGCCCCTCCCCCTCCCCCAACCCAATATCACCCCTCTGGGGCTGTGAAAATATTTCAGACTTTGTGTATAATTCTGGTAATTTTAGTACACATATTTTCTTAGACAGTGTAGGTTATTTGAAACCCACAAGTCCCAGTTAATTTGGACATTCTGCTAAACGTGATTACTGTTGACGTGCGTTAGCCTTCCAGAGAGAAAATTAAATAATGAAAATGTCATTTCTCCGTAAATAGCGTCAAGGCTGTAAGGAGAAGGCATGTTACGGGGTGGAGGAAGCGCTCCCCGCCCGTGGCTCAGTGGGCAGTGTGGCTGAACCGCAGCGTTCCCTGGCGACGCTGGACAGAAGGGGCCGTTTGCCCTGGGGTGCCCATGGACCAGGGCGTCTACACCTCACGTGCAGCCTGGACGTCCTGACCCTGTTTATCATTCCTGGGCTCGCGCTGGGTTTTCATTCCCAGGCCCGCACTGCACAATTACTGACGTGGGGAGAGAATGCCCTCTTCCATGGGAAATTATGGAAATGCCACCAGACAGTAAGGGTTAATGAGTAGGAACAGGTGTGAGATTAGGTGCAGCTGAGACTCACAAGGGACTGCTGCTTGGTCCAGCTTGAAAGCTGCTGAAATAAAGCAAGAAATTCTGTTGCTTGGGTGATTCTTCTAGAAGTAAATTTATTTTTCTTTTTCACTAACCATTTTCTCTTCTTGCCCATATAGCTAATCGTGCCACTTATTTGCGACTTTCCCTGATGACCACTTTCATCATTGGCAGCGTCACAGAGGATTAAATTGCTCACACCCGAGTCCTGCACTGTTAAGCCAGAGTATATGTTCATTGGCATCACTAAAAAACTGGCCCCACCAGCTTGAAGTAATTTAAAATCCCATTTTTCCAATCAGTGGTTTATAAGAAAAGTGCTCACAATTGGTGGAAACTTTTCATAAAATCTTGTCCCTTTCTACAACATACAACATACATCCCAGAACTTTATTGTGCTTTGTTAACATCTGAACTTCCTTCAGTCAGCAGTGGAGTGACATTGTGCAACTTCTTTACATCATGTGGATGACACTGTGAGATTGCCCTTCCCCCAGTAGGGGTTCAGTCACCAAAAATGTGAGGTGGGATGAGAAGAAGTGGAAGGACACTGCTTTTGTATTTGGGCACACACACTTAAATTAATCAAGGGGAAAAAAATCCATGTCATGTACATGAGCCTAAGCACAGAGTGGGACACACAAGGACTTGTATTCTGAACAAGGAGACACGGCGCTATCATGTAATGAATCTTAAATACATTCATTATCTTCCTGTTGTAGTAAGAATTTGGCCCAGAGTGTGACCTGGCTGCTCCTGCTGTGCTGGTGGGGGTGACAGCACCTGGTGGCATCCCTGGATCTCCATCCAGGTTTGGCTCTGACTGTGAGCAGATTAAGAAACCCGGTTTGGGGAGCTTCTCCAGGGAGAGTTATCAGTTCCTGGGTCTCACATTCTAGCTACCCGAATTCACACCAAGAATGGGGGATTGATAAACTTGATGCCGAACTTATGCTGAGAAAACTAACTGCAAAGAAGATTGGAATCACGTTTATATCAGTCTCACACATAGTCTCAGTGGTGGGTTCTTCCTGGGCAAAGAGCTGAGGTTACCTGCGTTGCATTTCTCAAAAGAGAACATAACTCTTTGGCGTGCTGAGGACTCTCCTGGGAGTGTGACAAATTGAAATCTGAGTTCAGCTGAGTCCTGGCGATAATGTATTTGAATTGTGACAGGAGGGAGAAGAGAGGCAGGGTGCTCAGGGGGCTGAATGTCAGATTCTGGAAAATGTCCTCCAACAGGAAGGCAGCTTTCCTTATTTGCTACCGAGCAAACTCTTAATATATCCATCTCAAGAAAGCACAGAGGGGAGGTTCTGGAAGCTCGTTCTGACACTCCCTGTACTGCCCATGCTTCTCACTGAGGTTTGAAGATTTTCCACAATCAGACTGAAGTTTTAAGTGCAGATAGTGGTTGAGGTGATTACCTGAAATTTAGTCGCAATAAATTATAATCACTCTATGGCTAAGTATACTTGATTAACAGCAGATTTGCTTTTTAAACTTTAAATATAGGGAAGGAGAGAGGAATTCAGTGTGGCTCTGGGAATCTGAACTCAGGGGAGGGACAATCGAGAAGCAGAAGATGAACTCACATCTGAAGTGATGATAGTGGAAGAAACATTTATTGTGTGTTTCCTCTGTGCCAGGCCTGTGCGTAAGCACTGAATTCCGTTCAGTCCCAACACCATGAAATAGGGATTAATTTCTCCCATTTTATAGAGGAGAAAGCTGAGGCTTGAGTGGCCACTCAGTGAAATCGCTCAGGTTTTGTGCAGCGTTTTGTGTTGCCAGCTGCAGACATTTGTAGCACAGCATCCAGAGTTGATAATAGTCTTTCTCATCACTCACATGCTTTGATACAGAGAAAGTATCATCCCTAGAGCATTAGTAATTGAGATTTTCCTTTGTGGTCATACATTCAAGACTTCATGGCAGTGAATGCTAAGTGTTGGGAGAAAGTTGTTTATGACAAATCACATGGAAGTAAAGAAGTCAGAGAGGTCACCTTGTGCTGAAGTTCTTGGGGGGTGGGCTGGGGCTTTGTGAACGGGGAAAAGTGTGAGCTGGGTCTGGGGCAGAGAAGACGCAAGGGAGGACACAGGCTTCCACAGAGGGGGAATGGGAAGGAGAAATGGCCTCCAGAGACGTTACAACTGAGCGGACAGAGGAGATGGGCAGCTACCTTGATGGGGTGGATTGAAGGAAAGGAAGAACCTGCAGTGATGAAGATTCCTGCACTGGTTGACGGGAGAGTGGTGATACCATTTCCATTTTCATACTGGAGTCAGATTTAAGCTCTAAATTTATTCTTTAATTATCGCAACCTGTGAATACACATGTATCTTAGCATCTATACATAATATATATACTAGAAATGTGTTCTCAGCATGTATATATATATATAGTATGTTTATATCAGGAATATATTAGAGAGAGAGAATGCATTTAATCCTGTTTGGTTCTAGGTCCTAAGGATACAGCAATGAACTAAAAATTTATATAAAATACAAAATATACATATATCGAGCATAGCACTTAGCCCTGTTTTTTATTTTTATATCTTTTACTTTTTAAAGAAAAGGGGAAATTCTGCACAAGTGGTAATGAGATAATTTATTGTGCTAATCATCAAGTACCTTTGGAAAAGAGTGAAGGAGGAAAAAAAGATTTAGGACCAGGAAAAGAGAAAGACCAACAAAGTTGATCTAGGTCTTGCTTGTCTGGGGCTGCCTGGGAGAAGGGAGTCAGGTGATTTCGTCAATGTTTCTGACACAGATGCCTGAGGGCGAGAATCCTAAGGAACTCGACGGAGCTCATACTGAATATCCCAGTGGTGTACGTCACTAAATGGGGCAGAAGTGAAGGTGAAATTAGTCATCTCACTGAACCTTGATAGAATTATAGAGAACCAATACTCCTACATATATGATACTGCAGTTCCTAGCAGAACACAAATTGAGATCTTTGATAAGGAGAAATTTAGGAAGTTGTATGTCTTCTTAAATGTCCCTGCATTGAATTAAAGCTACAGAGAAAAGCTTTCACTACAAATAAGCACTACTTGGGATGAGAATTAAACTTAGCCACCTGATCAAATATATTGCTTAAAGATGCCACTGAATACTTGGTTTAAAAATGCTTGGGAATTAAATAATAAATTCTTCATTTATTCATCACATATTTTTTGCATACCTATTACAAGCCAGGCACTGCTCTAGGCATTGGTATACAGTTGGGAACAAGACCATGCTCTTTTTCACTAGGAGGTTATTTTGGAGTGAGGAAGACAATGACAAATGAAATAATTTCTAATAGTGAGAAGTGCTTTGAAGAAAATAAAGAGGGGATGAGGCTCCCATCAACTATCTGACTTCACCTATGATAATTCTCCTACTTCCTTGCATTCCTCAAACAAGCCAGGCACCCTCCTTCTTTGAAGACTTTGCAGTGGCAGTTCCCTCTGCTTGGAATGCTTCTCCCCACCCCACAGCCCCCCATATCCAAATGGCTCACTCCCTCCCCTCTTTGGGTCTCCACTCAAATGGCTCTTGTGGGTGAGGCTGCCCCTGACTGCCCCTTTGATAACTGTAACCCTTCTCTCCCCCACCCCCTGCTGCATCCTACCCTATTACCTGTTTTATTGTTCTCTTTAGCATCTCTCACCTTCCATCACACTTTATTACACTTATTTATTTTGTCTATTGCCTCTCCCCACCCCATCTAGATTGTAATATCCATGAGGACAGGTATATCTGTCATTTTGGTTCATTGCTTTATTCTTAGAGCCTAGAATCGTGACTGGTAAATAAACATTTGTTTAATAAATTGCGTTTTATAAAGTTATTTTCCATTCTCAGCTTTTCAACATAAATAGGTGTTGAACTTTATCAAATCCAGTTCTGTATCCATTAAAGCACATAGATTTTCTGACGTTAAGTTAACTGGCATTTCTAGTAGACTTTACTTGATTGCACTGTATTTTTATTTTAACACACTGTGGGAGTCAATTAGCAAGTATTTTGTTTTGTATGATGTCTGTGTTCCTTAGTAAGATGGGTTTATATTTTTAAAAGCATTTTTCTTATCTGATTTTTGAATTAAATTTATATCAGACATAAAATGGATCAGTAGTTTTCTCCTTTTTCTATTTTCTGGAACAACTTGTATAAAATCGGGACTCACATGTTCTTTAAAAATTAGGTAGAACTCACCTGTATTTTTAACTGGGCTTATGGCTTATTGGGGAGTGGTGAGGTGAAAAAGGCTTTTATTACCATTTGGATTCTTTAATAGTTATTGGTATATTGAAGGGTCCTATTTCTTAAGATCAGTCTTGTCAGAGGTTGTCTTATTAATCTTTTCAGAGAATCAGACGTTAATCTTTTCCATTTTGTTTTGTTGTTTTCTAGTTTTTGATTAGCCTTCTTATATCTATAATTTCCTTTTTTTCTTCATATGTCTTTGGTTTAATTTGTTTCTCCTTTTCCAATTTCTTGAGTTAACACTTGGGCTATATGTTTTCAATCTTTCTTATTTTCTGGTAATTGTATTTGAAATTAGAGATTTCCTTTTGAGTATTACTTTTGCTATATCACATACATTTTGACATGAAGTATTTTTATTATTGTTCAATTTTAAGTTCTTCAGAATTTCTTATAATTTCTTCTTTAAATAAGATGTATCTAATATGTGTTTTTGTTTCCATACGGTATTTTTTAAAATTTTATTTTCTGACTAACATTTTTATTAATGATTTCCCGTTCCACCTGATTGTGATAAGTGAACACAGTACATATAATGCTAATTTTGCTTTGTAATTTATTGATGATTACAATGTGGTTTGTATCTGGTCAGTTTCTGTAAATTATTACATGTGTGCTTTGATCTATTTTTTCCTTTAAAAGAGTAAATGTTATTCTATATATGTCTTTCTTTTTCCTTCATGGTGATTTTCACATTGAATTCTATTTTTTCAATATTAAAATTGGTACCATAGTTTAATGCATATCTCTCTGACTTTTCTTTTTAATTTGTATATTTTCAAACTTTAATCTTAACTTTTAAGTGACTCTTAATAGAGAACACAATTTGTCTCATCTCTTTAACCCATTTGAGCAATATGTTCTTTTGATTAATGAGTTGAAACAATTTGTGTGTTAATTAAAATAATAAACAATTATGTAGTGCTTTCTGTGTGCCAGGCACTATTCCGAGGGTTTTACATATGACACAGGTAATCCTTACATTGACTGTGTGAGGTAGGTGATATGTTCACGCTCATTTTACAAATGGTAAACTGAGGCACAGAGAGGCCAAGTATTTTGCTCAGGGTTTCACAACTAACCTTGTGTAGAGCCAAGGGGGCAGGATATGAGCTCAGGCAATTTGGTTTTGGAGTAGACCTTCTTACTTATTATTCTATGGTGCCTCTGGGTTTAAATGGTGTGCGAATAGGACATTTCTTCCCTCTTATTCATGTTTTCTACTTACCATCTACCCCCTGCCCCCTGCCCTTCTGTCATGCTTTCTGTTCTTAGATCACATTTTTTGTGCTAGTTTGATGGTTGTACATCTATCTCTTCTTTGGTATTTTAATGTGGATTTAGGGTAAAAACCAACGTCCCATGTTAGTTTACATCCAGTAAGGACCTGGGATCTAGCTGAGCTCAATTGCTGTTTCCATCTTATTTCTACTATTCTTTAATATGAATCCTCTACCCTAGCCTCATTGACTATTCTGTTTTCCATGTACCTTTTTAGTCCCTGCTTCTTTTTTGTCTATTACTGTCTGGAATTTCCTTTTCTCTCTTTTCCAGTGATTCAAATCCTGCCCAGCTTTGAAGGCTTGGTCCAAATACCTTACCTTCTCTAAAGTCTTCCTTGACTTAGTGTGTCACTGTTCTTAGAGTCCCTCTAGCAAGTTTAAGTAGAACGAGATTTATTGGAAAGTATTAAATGGCTTACAGAATCTCCAGCGGCTGGTCGGAAAACCAGGTTTGTATGGTACAGAGCTAGTAAGAATAGAAGTCAGGAGAAACACTGAAATACAACATAGGACTGTAGTGAAAACTCCATTGCCACAGCCTCGTGCTACTTAGCACCTGTGGTACTGGGGAACGAACACTAGAACTTTAACCAGAGCCACTCCCCAAAGCCCACATTTATGCCACTGAGTTTGTAAGAGTAACTCATTTGTATAACTTCTTCATGGGGCAGACTTGTCAAGTTGGTGCAGCTGTTTGGCAGCAAACAGACCACATCCAGAACCCATAGCTACAAAGAAGTCTGGGAGATGCAGAGTTTGACTTTCTAGACTCTGCATTTTAGGAAGACATTCTAGAAGATGGTTACAAAGAGAGTTGGGCAAGTAAATCTGTAGTAATTGCCATTATCTCATTAGCTCAATTCCATGTGTCTCTGCCTACTAGGAACTCCTAGAATCTTGTGATCTTTATATCTTTTTTAAAAAAATGTATTTGTCACTTGTTTTCATGTTTCTTTGGTCTCTAGTACAGATTATTTGTTGTAATCTTCAACTAGAGTGTAAAATACTTGAGGATTTTTCAACCTTAGAGTACCTGGAAAAGTACCTTAAAATATAAATATTCAATAAATGTTTGTTGACTGAATAATGTGATTTCAAGAGATTGAGTTTATAAAGTTATGCCCTGTATCAAGAAATTTTTGTAGTTAAAAAGATGAATTTATAAATCTGAACATGCCTATCAAGAATGTGATTATTTGCTTTACAAAATAATTCTTCACTTTTACAAAAAAAAAGAAGAAAGGCTTCCTGGAAACAAATGTGTCCTTAGAGGAATTAAAATGTGGAACTTGTAAACATTATTTGTGGAAAATCATATTGCATGTGACATATATGAGATGCAGCTGTGGCAGAAGGTACTGTGTACCATTAGAGTATTTTATGGTAGAGAAGAGTGCATGTCACCACATCCTGAAGATAATGTATCTGACAAAACTGAAACAGCATTTTTGGATGACCTGAAGTCATAAAACCATCTTAATGATGACTGCTTATCTTATTTATATTGTGTACTTATCAGATCTCTGAAATCAATTTCAGCATGGTTTTTCTGAGCATTTGGACCATGGGTAGTTATCATTTCTACCCGTTTGTTCACCTACCTCTGGATGGGTGGTGTGATAACCTGTATGGACATGATATCTACTAAATATCTTGTGCTTTCTGTTTTCTTCCATTGTCATTGCCAGTTACCCTAGTTAAGCCCTCTTGTTTCCCTTTTGTGTTTTCTTTCTTTTTACTTTTTTTTTAATTTACTTTTTAATTTTTTTGGCTTACATGTGTGGTAGTCTCTTAAGTCTCTTAGCGTCCTTTCTTTCTTCCCTTGGTCAGTTGGGGAATGCGGCTGGCTACAAATAATAGGAAAACTTGGCCTGGTGTATTGGTTTGAAGCTGTTATGTACCCCAAAAAGGGCCATGTTCTTTTAATCCATTCCTGTGGGTGTAGATCTATTGTGGGTGGGACATTTTGATTAGGTTATTTCAATTGAGATATGACCCACCCCATTCAAGGCGGGTCTTAATCCCCTTACTGGAGACTTTTACAAGGACACACAGGAAGAAAAAACAGAGATCTCAGAGAAGCCCCAGGGAAGCAAAGAGATGAAATTAAGAGAAGCTCATGAAAAAAAGCCCCAGAGAAGCTGAGAGAAAAGGACATACATGGAGAAGCCAAGAGAGACAGATGCTAAAAGAGAGAGACATGCAGCCAGAAGCTGGAAGCAACAAAAACCTGGGAGAGAAAGACCAGCAGACACCGGGCCCTGTGCCTTCCCATGTGACAGAGGAACCTCAGATGCCAGCTGCCTTTCCTCAGAGTCCAGGTATCACCCTGTTGATGCCTTGAGCTGGGACATTTTCACAGCCTAAGAACTATAAACTGTAAGTTAATAAATCTCCATTGTAAAAGCCATCCCATTTCTGGTATATTGCCTTTTTAGCAAACCAAAACAACTGGTTTAAATTTAGAGAGTTTATTATGCCAAAAAACTGGGAGTACAGAGGTAGAGCTGACTCGAGAGACAGTATCATCAGTAGCTGAGTGATGACATTAAGACCCAGGCTCGTTGTGCCTCTACACCTGCTCTCCTCAGGATCCTTCATTATGCTTCTCCCTGTGGCTGCTCGTGGCAATGGGAACTGCATGTTCAGTAAAGTGAGAGGAGGGGGGGGCGGAGGAGGAAGAAGAGGAGGAGGAGGAGGAAGAGGAGGAGGAAGAGAAGGAGAGAGAGTGTGCCTGAGAGAGACAGAAAGAAACAGAGTTCTCCTTTAATCATGGAATACATATCCTTCTCTTTAGGCTGACTGGTCCAAATTAAGTCTCTTGCCAATCCTGGACCAATAACAATTGTTAAGGGAATGCCATGTATTGATTGAGAATCAGGATTGCCTTTTGGAAGTAGAGATGTGGTAATAGACATTCTCTTCAGGAAAGAGATGGCACACTCCATCCCCAAAGAGATAAATAAAGGGGCAAATTACTGGGGTGTTGGCAGTGTTAAAGGGTCCAATAAAGAATGATGAAGCTCTTGGGGAGTAGTAATTGCGGGAAGCTTCTGCCGTACCTGAGCTTGAAGAGGCATGGGGGAGGGAACGATGTTATTGGAACATGTGGGAGCTGTCACCACAAGAGAGTCGAGCAGACAGGCGACATGGCCACGGAGGAACACAGGCACTGTCAAGCCATGGGCGGGCAGGAAAGCCTGTAGGAATAAATACCCGAACCTCTCTCTTCTCCCAGCTGCCTGTGATTTCCCCTTGGCCAAACCCAAACACAAGCCAGACAGCAAGGAGGTCCCGCAACACAGTCCTTAGAGGTCAGCCTCCAGCACACAGAACAGGGCAGAGGAAGACGGAGACTAGGTCTGGAGGGACAAATACTGAATAAAAGGTACAATAACTGAACAAAATCTGTTAGGATCCAAGAGGGGCAAATGATAGTGGGTGGCAACCGCTGTGTCTAACACACCCTCAAATCCATTTTCCATCCTTGGGACAGCGAGATCATTCTAGAATGGGAATGTATTCATGTCATTTTCCTGCTCTAAATCTTTTAGAGCATCCCTTTGTGCCTTCAGGATACTCTCCTTAGCTGGGCATACAGAGACCTTCACCATCTGTCCCTACATCCGGTTCTAGCCTGCCTGAGTTCAAGCCCGAGAGCTCCTCAAGGGGGCAGATTCTGCTTTCCTTCCCCATATCAATGACGATTTGTTGAATAAATGATTGACTGTATTGATTTCCTTCTACTCATGGAGAACAGACTTGGTCAATGGCCAGAAGAGCACAGTGGACAGAACTCAGCACCTTACACCTGGGGTCATGTTCTGGTTCCACCCTGTTGTTGTCACATGACCTTGAGCAAATCCCTTACCTTGCTAAGAATATTTTCTCACTTGCATAATGGAGATAAACAAAACAGAACAAACAAAAAAATGTTTTTTTTTTGAGACTCAAATATAATAATTCTAAATCTTCTTATGCTCACTGCCTGGCTCATAATTCTTGCCACCATTGTGCGCCCAAACTACCTGTCTCGGTTTGCCAGGGCTGCTGAGGCAAATTCCACATGCCAGTTGGCTTAACAGCAGGAATTTATCAGCACAGATTTTGGAGGCTAGAAGTCCGAAATTGAAGTCTTGGTAGGCCATGCCTTCCCCGGCGGTCTGTGGCTTGCAGGTGCCGGCTGACCATACTCTTGGGGGGTCCCTCCTTGCATCTCTGCCTCCTCCATTATATGCCATCACCTTCATTCTCTGGTTTCTTCTAACTTCTGGCTTCCAGTGACTGACTACATCTGCGTTTCCTCTCTTTGTAAGAGCGTATGGATTAAAGCTCACCCTGATTCAATTTGGTCTCATCTAAATAGGAACTTCGAAGATCCTATTCACAAATGAATCCACAAATTAACTAACGATAATATCTTCAAAAGCGTCATTTACAAATGGGTTCACTCCCACAGGAACCGAGGATTAGGGTTTGAATGTGTCTTTTGTGGGGGGCATGAGTTAATTGCCAACACTGACCTAGCACAAATGTACATGCCAAGGCTTTCACTATAGACCATCTTCATCGGTAAGATAGAGATATCTTTGCTACCCCCCCTCCCCCCTCAAGTGCAACCAGCTCAGCTTCCAGATTCTGCTGCCTGGGAGAACCTTTTTCCAATGTAGCTTTCAGGCCAAAGTTCCCTTCTCTCAACTTCAACTATAGGGAATTACTTGAGGGAATTAAGCCAGAAAGCTGGTTTAGAAATCATATATTTTTTTTAAAAGGTGATGGTGGTGGGGCTTTTTTTTTTTTTTTTTTTTTTTTTTTTTTTATGCTAGAGGCAAGATGGTTATTGGACATTAACTCTAGTTCAGATGCTTCCACAAAACAGAAAAATGAGTTCTCAAGCCAAAAAGTGTAAAGAACCAGTCATTGCCATTGTAAAATTATTACAAAAGTTTTTATTACTCTGTATATCAATTTCAGTTTGCCATTTTAACCACAATTACTTGAGAAGTGAAAGAGTAAATAAGTTGTGTATCTTTGCAATGGCAGAGCTAGTTGATTAGCTAGCTTGATTCCACTGCCAACCCTTTCTCCTCCCCCACGTCCTCCTCTAGTGTGTGTGAAGCTCTCCCGGTAGCCCTTCCCCATTATTTTCAAATTATTCTCTTGCTTTCTTTGATCTTGCTTCTTGCATAGAAACAACTCTATTTAGAGACGGTCAGCCTGTATAACATTTATTTTGAAACTGGATGGTAGTGTAGAATGCAAATTCCATTCTACTTCACTCTAAGTTTTAGAAAATGGAGCAGAAAAGATTCCAAAACTATGAAATATTTGAAGTGAATATAGCCCTACCCCCTGCCCCCTCCTCCTTCCAACCAGATGTATAGCAAATAGTCCAAGCGATAATTGTTAGGCAATTCTAACATCCGTTCTTCGGTGGCAATACCGAGTCTAGGGAGAGCCGCATCAGGTATTTACATAATTGCACACATTAGAGATACTGCAAAATGAAAGGTTTCCTGGTGATTTTTTCTCTGCCCTTTCATCTGCTGGTTACAAAATTACGAGCGCTCCTGCAGCGCCGCAGTTGTCTCCGCTCCCTGGGCCGGGTCCCGTGAATGATCGCCCCAGCTTCCGTCTAGAAACGGCGACCCGGGGGCACAACATCGGGCAGCCTCTCCCGGGGAAACGGGAGCCCGCAGAGTTCGTGTTTTCTGGGCTGGGGGAAGCCAGATGCCCCGGTCCCCGCGCCCCGGGCCGCTCCCTTCTGCCCAGCCCGGCTGTCCCCGAGCGGGAGCCGCGCGCTCTCCTCTCCCTCCTCCGGCCCTCGCCCCTCTGTGTGCCGCCCCACACCTCCGCCCTGTAGCTCTCAAGTCTGCAAAGCCACAGGACTAGAGATTAGACGGAATCCTGGACGACACATATTTATTAGGTTGCTTATCTTTTCCCTACCTTTGATTATAAATTGTCCTTTAAAAAGTCCTGAAAGGTTAACTGCTCAAATATTATTTGCTGGAAGCACCTTCTGTAGATTGAATGTAGATTGAAAACAGTTAATTTCGGAAAGTTTTTAGAGCAGGGTTAACTAATTGGAATAGCAAATCCTGTTTTACTTAAAAGAAGAATTTGTTTCTTTTTTCAGAGGTGTTGGTTGGTGGAGCGGGAGGAGAATTATACTAAGTCAGGCAACTTGATTTTAGCTGTGTTCCTCTTTGCAAGCTATTTACTCTCTAACTTGTTTTCCCACCTGTTAATTTGCAAAATATAATGCCTGCTCCACTTCTTCCGTGTGATTGCTCTTAGAGATAGGTAAAATAATGCACTATAAAAGAACGCTATATTAATATAAAAGTATAAAACTGGGTAGTAAAAAAAGCATGCATTTTGGAGTTGGGAAACCCGGATTCAAGTGCCGACTCAGCCACGTGCTATGTGATCAAATGCAAGTCAGTTCATCTGATCAAATGGGAAAAATAGGTACAAGTGCTTTGTAATGAGTAAATGATATGTAAATACTGCCTACAAGCCAAGAATCCTGCTAAGTGTACTCTGTGTATTTTAATCCCCATAATGGTCCTTTGAGGAAAATACTGCTATTATCCCATTTTCCAGTTAAGGAAGCCAAGGCTCAGAGAACTGGAGTAACTGAGTCATCTTCACATGTTAGTTAGTGGAGTCAAGATTCACACCCACCAACTGTGACTGCCAAGCATGTTTTTAACTACTGTCCACATAGCTACAGATGAGCCATTTTGCTGCTTTTATTATTTTAGTAAATGACTGTGATATAAAAAAGGGATGGTGGATGTTATTTTTCTCTGAGATGGGTATTTTTAGTGGTTGACCTGATAACATTCCTTCTAGGGTGCACCTTATATATTCCTCATTTATGATTGCACTAAGCAAGAGATGTTAAAATAATAACTCCTCAAAAGGCATGAGAAGAAGGGAGAAGGATTCAGTCAGTTGATCCCACTGTCTCATTAATTAGCTCTATTGATTGATTCATCCTTGCCAGACATGTGCATTATATCCTGGATAGAAGTTAAGATCTCTGGGAAATGAATTTATCACTTACAAGATCCCTACTTTAGGACAGTAAATGATATCTCCTCTCTGCTGCCTTTGGTCATTTGTAAACAGGGGAAGAAAGCAAAGGGAAACACAAATGTGGTATTTTAGGAGCTCTGGTAAAAGATTTTGGTCAGAGAAGGCTTGGTTTCTAAGCCGAATACAAACATTTGTTATTGACTGACATATGCATTTATTGATTCTTTTTGTCTTCAGAGTATTCGTTTTCTTGTTATTTGATGCTAGCTATTATAAGAGGAATCTGTCATTCCCCCTGCTTCTCATTACACCTTCTCTTATGTCTGAGAGCCTTTGTGGGTAAACAAGAGTTGATTTTCTAAGTAGAATAGAGCTGATGACTCTGGATTGAAAATAGTAAGACCAGAAATAAGAGGGTTGGGTGAAGAATGAAAATTATTTAGGAAAAGGGTTTCATTTGGTGTAAGTGGTTTGTACTCTGGGACCAATACAAGCAACCACTCATGGTTGAGAACCTCCAGCAGTCGAGGCCTTAGGGGTATCAAAAGCTCTTGGTTGACCTAATGTAAGTTAAGGACAGTAGCTAATAGTACTATTTCTATAATCTTTTATCAATAGTAACAAAGGTAATTATTGTTAAAAAAAAAGTACGATGATAACACAGTGGTATCAGTTGTACTAAATGTTCCACACCAGTGCAAGTTGTTGTTGGTGGGTGGTGTATGGAAAGCCTGTATTTTATGTGTGATTGTTCTGAAACTCACAACTTCTCTAATTTAAAAAAAACAGCTCTTGATTGGCGTTTCCTTTCTGGTGAGAAAATGGTCCTGGATGGAAAGGGAGAGGAAGGGGCAAGGGCTATAAATTGCCCGTTGGGGCCAAACGGGGAGCCATGACTTTGCGGGGAGAAGAGAAGAGGTCTCTTTCACTGAGAGAGTTTTTCAGTCAAGTCGTTGGCTGGGAAGTGGTGGTAATCAGATTGGAGGAACTCAGTAGAGCCCTCTCCTCAGGATAAAGAGCATCTTGTGTCTATTATAGGGGCAGGCAATTAATTTGTCTCAAATGCAGTTTATACTCTGATTCACAGTCACATCCTTTATGAAAGAAGTCTGATCAGAATAGGTGGTGGCTGTTCTGACAGTTCATTTGTAGAAACTGGACTCAGCAAGGGGTTGGAGGAAAGTGGGATGTTGTGACAGGAAAGAGCCCCCAGACATTGCTGCAAACATGATCATATGCAGGGAACTCTGCTGCCTCGTGGTGGTTCAGTCCTGTTGTTCAGCCTCCAGAGTGCCAGGCCATGGCATAGGTACAAATTAAGTCATGTAAGCTCTTCCCTTGTGTGCTGTTCCTTGACCTCTCAGATAGGCCTGATTTGGGGAGGAAGAATGAAGAAATGCCCAGTTAAACTTAGTTGGAGATCTGCTTTTTAATTTTCTACAGCAGTCTTGTTGCTTTCCTCTACTCTAAGAAATCTGCTATTTGTGTCCGGAGGAAATACACCATTGATTTAAATGCCAGCCAGTCAGTCCCCTTAGTCTCCTTTTGGGTTTGGTACTTGATTCATGACTTCATGTCTAGGAAAAAAAATCCTCTCTCAATTTTTCAAACCACTGCAGACTTTTCTCAGAGCAGTGTGAAATCACAGTTATCAGGTTCAGCTGGCTTTTTACAGAGAGCTCCAGCAAGTAACTTTCTTCTCCTCAAACTTCAGACCTCTCGTGTGTATGGTGACCCTGTTTTCTGAAGCAGTGATCAGTGGCCCACTATGATCCCATGATCCAATGCCCTCTGAGCTCTTCCCTCAAAACCCCCAAACCCCACCTCTCTTTATCCCATCCCCTGGCTCACCCAGGAACCCTCCTCATTTCCCCATCCCCGGACCCATACTCCTCCCAGCAAGCATCAGAATTGGGGGAAATCAAAGTCAGTTCATCAGGAAAAAGTTGGCTGAAACTAAAGGGAGAAGGGGAGAGGAAAACAGAAGTAAAGGCATCATGGATTTAACGGCTCCCAGAAATAAATGCTCAGAGCCATAGTCTGCATTTACAATGAGATACAGAAGAGCAACTCAATTCATTTTCTACCCCTTCCCATTGCCTTCCCTTTTTTTTTTCCCTCTCTTATGTTTTTCATTTTTTAAAACACATTTGTTGTTCACAAGGTACTCAGAGAAGAGTACATTTATTCTTCTAACAGTTTCTCTGAAAAGCTGAGTTCTAGTTACATGTTACAATAGTGTTTTCCGTCTCAACACAAGTGGAGGCTCTATAGTCAAGTTATTCATTCATAGATTCATTTGTTCATTTATTTATTGTGCATATACTTTTTTTTCTAACCCTGGTGATTTCAAAAGAATAAAACAATAACTAATATTTGTTGATTCTTTTCTATTAGCAGGCCCTAAACTAAGAGTTTAACATTCAATGGGCAAAGTACTCTTACTCAGTGCTTGCAACAGCTTAATTTTTACTGCCTGTTTTCCAGATAGAAGCTGAGGCTTAAAGAATATAACTGGCCCCAGGTCAGCAGAGCTAGAGTTTTCCCCATGACAGTCTGGTGATAGCATCTGGCTATGCTATATGCTCTACTCTTTCAAGGCCAGCTGTTCTCAAACTTTAGCTGCATCAACGTAGCCTGGAGGGTTTGTTAAAAACACATGTTGCTGATTCATAAGCCTGAGAATTTGCATTTCTGACATGTTTCACTGCTCCAGGCTATACCACCTTTCTGAAGCAACCCTCTGAGGTCGGGGTTGCTTCTGGAAAGGTGACACAGATGCTTGGCGAGATTCATTTGCAGCTCAAATCCCTGCTACCAGTGAATAGAAGAGCCAGATTTCTAACCAAGACACCACAGTGGCTGCCTTTCTCCGGTGCCACCTCCACGTCTTGTGTTCTGTTAGTCCCTCAATGCTTCCTAGGTAAATCCTCCGGGGAGAGAGCCGTTTCCAGCTGAGGTGCAGGTTGCAATTAATGACAGGCTAAGGAAAATATTTAATACGTCCCAACCTGTGACGGTATCACAAAACATACAGGCATCTACATAATCCCTGACTTGACTTCTTGTCCATGTACTAGTGTTAGAGTCTAGTTATTCTAAGAACATCATTCTGAATCTTCAAAACAGACAGGAAAACAGCAACTGTTCAGAGACCGTTTATTTACTTAACCCCTCGTGTAAACACTGTGGATTGTGATGGATCATCACTCCGCCCTGTAAGTGACTGTGCTCCCCCAGAGGCTCTCGCCTCATCCGAGCCCACTGGCCTTTTCCTGTGTCTGCAAACAGTGGCGAAGAGGAAACAGAAGGGAAATAGGAGTGAGGAAATGGTGCTGAGTTGCAAAACATGTATAAAACAATTGGCACTGCAATTCCCCGGACAAGCAGGGCCTCACCAGACTGCCGAGGCACAAACTTCTAGCAAGTTCCATTTCCAGAGGGGGCGGTTCTGTTCTCTGGCACTGAGATCTGCACATTTTTGCAGCCTTGGGTTCGTCTTGCCTCTAAGGAAGCTATTTACAGTTTTGCACAGTGGGATAGTTTTATGAGCCAACCCTCTCATTTTTATGAGGGTCCCCAGGGTAAAGCAGTTATACAATCTTACACCAGCACACCGACTTCAGTGAAGTACTAACAATATAAAGTAGGCCAGCCAGGCCCATAAAGCGGGCAATGCCAAGCAGTCGTGATTTAACTTCAGTTCAGTGGTGACCTGGCTTATTACGATAAGATAGAGGAATGAACAGATCCTGAGCAGGGAGAGAGAGCCAGTGAGAAATAAATAATTAATTGGGCTCCTTCCAGAAGCTGTAAGCTGAAGGGACAGAATCTTGTTATCAGAGAAAGGACCCAAATTCGATTGCTAGGATGTTCTCTCAGATTATTTCTCAGATTTGTTGATTGAAGGAAATGACACCTCCTTCTACCGAAGTTTGGTCAGCAGTCCATCATCAACAAAACCAAGCTTTCAGATCTCAACATGGTGTTCTGTCACAAACCCACTTTTCCTGAGTGAAACAGTGGCGAATGAGGTCTCTGGGAGGGCTTGTATTTACAAATGAGTTTGCTAAGCTTTGACTTCATTAAGAAGACAGGGTTAATTATGAACTAGACTATGGATCTTAAATTTATCAGCCGGCTAAGTAGCTGGTGGCTGCCCCGATCAGAGTTGGCTTCAAGGAAATGAAACAGGGCTTATTTACATTTAGAGTGATGCTCAGCTTCTTTAATCACCTCAAAGCATTTAGAAATTAACTTTATTACCAGCAGCTCAAGAGGCATAATGAACCCCGGGAGGGTGTTTTGCCACCCTTTCTTGCTTTTTTTTTTTTTTTTTTTTAATTGAGCTGCCTATTTATTATTTTAGTTAGTGTTCTTGGCCTGCCTTTTTTGCTAAATCCTGGAAAGTTTTTGTCTGATTCAGTTTTGCAGAATAATCGGTGGTTTATTTGGTAAACTTCTGGTAAAGCAGTTTTTCTGAAACCTGAGCAGAAATCACTGATGGTTACCAGCACTCATGAATGTGCGTTATAAGAGACAGGGATCATTCTGGTAAACTCTCTTAGATATGAAATGTTTTCGTTAAATTGTTTGGTTCCCAAAGGGTTACTGTGGATTATACAAGCTGGACGGGATGGGTGACCAAGCTGATACTTTTCAAATTGCCATTTAGGCATTTTTCAGTGAACACTATTTTATAATGATGAGATAAATTTTGGATTAGAAATTGCTAGTCCGTCAATGAAAATGACCAAAACAACCAGGTTGGTAGCTGCATGTATAGATGGCTGTCTCAGTCACATTTTGGTTTAACACAACTTACTAGGCAACTTAAAATTCTTATTATTTGAACCTACACCCTCAAATTATTTCATGTTTTTGAAATCAACAAAGAACTGTCAGATTTGCTGCTGGAGTGTGATGACATCAACACCTTCTCTGCCTGACTCGGAGTTGTAAAAATTTATAGATTTTTTTTTGTAAATTGAAATGAGCTGGGCTAACATAAGATATGTTGCCATTCTATTGTTTAATATTTTAAGAACATGTTTACCTATTGTTTGTGTTCCAGTTTTAAAAATTGACATTGTATGAAATACTATCCCTTTAACATTATTGAAGGTTTCTTTATGTACAATAAACTACAACGGGAAAACATTGTTTTAAAGAAAATTGCTCTTTTCTAGAAGGCATTAATTTAAAAAAAAATGAATGTAATTGAGGAATTATCAAGTGTCTTTCTAATTATACAGGAAAGAATGAAATATTTGCATGTAAAGGATTTGTGTGCTTTATACTTAGGAATCCATTATGGTATATATTGGGGTAGGAACGAAGCCCTTCCTTCTTGCTAGTTACAGCAGCTAGGAGGTTGAGGGGTTACTTCTGCAGCCTATAGCCACAGAAGCCAGTTTACCTACTGCAATGGATGGAAGGAGACGGGGGTTGTAAGAGGCCGTTTTTGAAAAATAAGTAGAGACTAGTAATTCTGACTCTGTATCTTTATTAGAGGCACAACGTCCTGTTCTCCTCTGTTCTCACTGTAGGTAGTCTGCTGTGGGAAGATTGACGGCTACACCTCTTGGACTTTCCCATAACAAGATGTTGATCTCTTGAGGCTAACCTGGTGAGCTGAGATGTACATAAATCCATTCTAATTAAATATGCTACTCTCCCCGGGGAGATGCCTTCATTATAGGGACTCATTTCAGGGGAATATAGATATGTGCAAATCTATATTTTAGGGACAGACACCGGTGTCTGTTTGCAGGCAAGGGAATTTACCATCCCCCTCTTTTCCCCTCTCATCTTACATTTTGTTCTCTAGAGACTCATACAAAACAAATCCCTTGGGGTTGAACATACTTTCAAATATGTGAAGCTAAAGCCTTCTCAGACACATGCTTCTTTCCATTACCAGTACAATGGGAAGCTTTCTACAATTCCAAATTTCATGGTGCCATCTTTAACTGAAGCACCTGGCCCAATTAGGCGTTAATAAGTACTTTCTGATGATAAAGATAATAAGCTCTTACAGCAACAACTAAGCAGCTTTACTGCTTTAATTAAAAAAAAAATTTATAACATAGTTCAGGAAAGAAAAGTAAGTCTACAAGTAAGCAGTCAAAACATTGGCCTCCTCTTGCTTATTCTTAAAAGTGAAAAATTACCTTCTGAACTTAGATGCTGAATCTTATATGAAATATTATACTCACATCCCAAACTGACTCATTAACCAGAATGCTGTTTCAGAGGTAAAAGAAGTCTGCAGAAGTAAATTACCTTCTTGGAAAGTGCGGTCGGGGTTACTGCTTCTGGGGGGAGTGGCGGCCGGTAGCCGAGCCCTCAGCTCTCGGGGCTGCTTAAAGGTTACCGGCGGCGGGGGCTCTTTCCCGGAGGCGAGGGCGAGGCGGAGGACGTTGGCCAGAGTCCTCGGCGAGAGGCGTGCAAGGAGGGCGGCGATAAGGACAAAAACACTCTTCATCCAGTAGGGGTATGCGCCAAAGAGATTTATTCAGGGGTGATTACAGGTTATATAGGCTGGTAAGAGGGGCAGGGCTGGAAAGGAGGTGAAGTAGCCTAAAATGGCAATATTGAAGGGAGAGGGGCTAGGATTGGTTCTGAGAGGACGCAGGAGCCGCTGCAGCGGGCGGGGGTTGTTCTGGCCACGGTGCATGCGCACTGGCGGTGGCAGGAGTGGCCTTGGCACCAGGGAGTGAGTGGGTAAGATAAGGCAGTGGGGAAAGGGCAGTTGGGAGAAAGGCGGTTTCCTCCGGCAAGCCTCCCCTGCCAGTGGCATTTTGGGTGAGGAAAAGGGAGCTGCCTTGACCTCGCTCCTCAGGCTCGGGGGGGCTGCAGAGGGCACTCACGCCCGTACCTACTACCCTCCCCAGGGGGTGATATCAAGTCCCCTGGCCCAGGCCTGGTAAGTCGAGGCACAAGCTCAGCTACCCGCAATTCCCCTTTCTTTTCTAATTAGAGGAAGAGGCTTTACCGGAGAGGTCCGCTAAGGGTGAGGGAAGGGGGAGGTCAGGGAAGGGAAAAAGGGGTTGACGGTGGCTCAGCGAGGCTGGAGCTCAGTGTTGGTGTGGTGCCCGGGCGCTTGACAATGGCTCCGCTGCAGCGGGCTGGGAGAAGGTGAGGGGTTTAAAGTTCAGGGGTTTAAAGTTCAGGGGTTTAAAGTTCAGGGGTTCAGAGAAGCTGGAACTCGAGGCGAGAGCGATGTTCAGGTGATTGAGAAGGGCCTCGCGGTCGGCGGGTTGACCGGTGGCGTTGAGGTCGCGGAGGGTTGGCTGTCATCTTGGAGTGGGGGGTGTCAGAGGTGGTGAGTTGCTGATACTGGATTTGCACGAACGAGGAAAAAATGGCATCTGTTTGTTTTCTTACAAGCTGGACAATTTTGCGTATGATGCAGGGTCCTAAGATGAGAGCTAGAATAATTATTAATAGGGGGCCAAGAAAAGGAAGGATGTATGGGAGGATGGGAGTGAAAAAACTGGACCAATAATTGGTGGCTTCACGATCTCTTTTACGCTTTTCCAGTCCTTCTCGGACCCTTTTCAGGCTGTCCTCGACGAGACCTGTGGAATTGGCATAAACACAGCACTCTTCTCCTAGGGCGGCGCAGAGGCCTCCTTCTTTGAGGAGGAGAAGGTCAAGACCTCGGCGGTTTTGGAGCACGACTTCAGAGAGGGAATTGACAGAATTTTTTAGATGGTAAATAGCGTTTTGTAGGTGGCGAATGTCCTCGTCAACAGCCGCCCTGAGGTGAGTTAGGGCGGAGCCTTGACTGGCTAACGCAGCGATTCCGGTGCCAGCGCCGGCAAGACCTAGGAGGGAGGCAATTGTAAGGACGGTGATGGGCTCTCGCTTTTGCAGAAGGGCAGGAGCTGCAGTTCTTTCCAGACGGAGGAAGAAGTCTTCTTCGCTATGATATAAGACCCTAGGGATAAGGACAATTAGGAGGCAAGTTTCTTTATATTCGCTGATGATATTCGTGCTGAGACAGGGGGTAAGTCCTGTAGAGGAGCAGAGCCATTGGGAGGAGTTATGAGGAATGAGAAATTTTGCCGAGCTACTGGGAGATGAGTAGCTGGCACAGGCAGTGAGGTCGGGAGAGTTACTGGAGCGAGGGCGGACGCACTTTCCTATATAGGAGACTGAATGAAATGTTAGGGGGACGGCAGAGGTATTCCAACTGCATTCCGAGGGGCTGTCTTCTGTGCTTTCTGAAAAGGAGAGGTTGGAGGCAACGGGCTCGTACAGTGAGGAAGAGGTGGAGAGGCAGAGCCAGCAGGAGGAGGTAAAATTGGGGTTGGAGGAGTTCACTGAGGCAAAGGCGGCTTGGATGAGGCTGAGGAGGGGAGAAGAATAACGAGAAGGGGGCAGAGGAAGCTGGGGTGGTGAGGTTTGAGATGTAGTTGAAGTGCGTTTAGTTGGAACTAAGGTGCGGCTGGAGAGCTGTGGAAAAAGGGGGTTAATGACTTTATTGGGACCAATGGCAGAATGCAGTATTTTAGTATGGTTGGCTTACAGCCTCCTTTTTTATTAGAATAAGTGATCCTCGGTCGGCTCCTTTTTCATAGATTCTGAAGCCTCAAGTTTGACCGAGTAACCAGGAGGGATTAGTGGGGAGCTGCACTGTAAGATTAAGATGTGTGCAGGATTTCTTACTTTCTTGGCCGAGCCAGTTAACTGTAGGGAGTTTGCACCCTGTAGGGGCCCACTTTAAGGTAAGGTAATAATTAGGAACAGGAGGCTTCTAATTAGTGGCTAATGTTTCACACCCCCAGTATGCACAGTAGTACTCGTTGGGGGAATTACAGTACGATTTTCCAGGATTTGAGGATGGGCACATGTAATATTGGGCCTGGGGATTACTTACCTTTCGAGCGCAGGTTTCTTCGACTCTGGAGACAAAGGTGGCGAAAGGTTTACTCGGCTCCTGGAAGAGCTTGGTAAATTTATTAGGCCGACAGGTAGAGCAGTTGGCAAACGCTCGTAAGGCGATGCCTCTGAGGATAGTCCAGAAGGTAGCAGGGGTATTAATATAAGCAGACGCATTTAGAAATGCTCCAGTGCCCATATAGGCTTCGGGGGGATGATAGACTCCAATGGCTGCATCTTGCTCACTCTGCTTAGCTGCTTTTGCCTGGAAGTGAGCACGCCAGTCAACAAACTGACTGGGGTTAAGAATGGAACGGGCAAGCGAGGCCCAGTCTTGGGGGATGCAATAGTTTATGGCGAGATTCTGCAGTATTTGGGAAGCATATGGGCTACCTAACCCGTCCTCCTTGACGGCCTTGCGAAGCTGCTTGATAGTATTTAAGTCAATGGGATACCAGTCATGCGGCCTCTGTGGGGTGGGGGCAAGGTTAAGAGGAAAACAGCGAAAAGCACGAGAGAAAGGAGGACACGCTTGCAGAGGACTTGGCGCGGGAGTGGGGGTAGGGGGAGCATTGCCCCAAGGATTGCCTTGAGGTGCAGAAGGCAGCCAGGGGTTGTTAGTTGGCAGGGTGGAAGGAGCGGCGGCAGCTGCCGGTAGCGGCTCCGAAGGGGAGCTCGCCGGAGGGAGAGGCGGGAGTGGGAGGCCCCAAGCGTCGCAAGATGGCGGCGCGGTAGGCGTGGCTAAGACACAAGATGGTGGATCAGCCCCGCCCTGTGAAAGGGTGGGGCCCAAGGCACAAGATGGTGGACTAGCTCCGCCCTGTGGAAGGGCGGGGTAAAGCATATGCGGTTTCCGGCCCAGCTTAGGGCTGATGTCATCACCGGAGCATTTCCTCCCCTCGATGGAAGAAGAAGGAGGAAGTTCGCCATCTTGGCGTGGCGCAGTGTTATTTTGCTTTTTGGGAGTCACCTCGAGCGCGTTGTTAATCTGCTCGACTAAGGACTCCGTGTCCGAGTCATGATTTGAATTAGTATCGCTATCTGAGTCTGTTGGCTGGGTTGATAGGGCCTCTTTGGATTTAACGGGGCCTCTATCAGGGGGGAGGGAGCCTTGAAGGCAGGAGCGGACGGTTATTAAGGTGGGGAGCAAGCCGGGAGGGAAACGCTTGCTCTCATGTTCCATGGCATTAGTGACTCGATCAATAAGGCGATCATAAGTAACAGGGTCCCAAAGATGGCAAGTGGTGAGCCATGGGTTAAAGGGCAGCAGAAGATCCCAGTATATCTGCAGCTGCCGGACAGACACTTTACAGCTATGCGTGTCTAGGAGACCCGCTAGAGCACGAACTTGAGGTGCCTGACATGTAGATATACGATTACCCATAGCTGAGGGGAGAGGAGGGGGAGTTGTTCCCGAGCCGGGCCGGCCGGCTGGCAGGGAGGAGAAGGAGGAGTAGTTTATCGAGCAGAGAGAATGAGATAAACTGTGGCTGCAAGGCCGAAGGAGACGGCGAGAGCGGAAAGCAGTGCCCTTTGGCAACGAGAGCAGTCAGGGGGGGCAGTTGCAAAGAGGCACACGGCACCAAATGAGGAAATAAAGATACAAAGAACTACAGCAAAGTAATGGAGGGGAAGAGGGAGAGTGTTAGGAGGAACGGGGGTCATAGAAGTGCGCATACAAGAGGACGAAGAGAGCGTGGGGGAAGGGAGGAGTTCCTACTGGATGAAGAGAGCGTGGGGGAAGGGAGGAGCGGCTTCGGAGCAAGGAACCTCACACGGCTCCGGAAGCGGCGAGGGAGAGGCGGCCCTTACCTTGCAGGCGAGGAAACGGGAAGCTGGAGGGGCGTCCGGGCGAGCGGGTGACCTGCCAAACTGTCGTGTGGAGACGTTCCTCACACGGGGCACCAGTTGCGGTCGGGGTTACTGCTTCTGGGGGGAGTGGCGGCCGGTAGCCGAGCCCTCAGCTCTCGGGGCTGCTTAAAGGTTACCGGCGGCGGGGGCTCTTTCCCGGAGGCGAGGGCGAGGCGGAGGACGTTGGCCAGAGTCCTCGGCGAGAGGCGTGCAAGGAGGGCGGCGATAAGGACAAAAACACTCTTCATCCAGTAGGGGTATGCGCCAAAGAGATTTATTCAGGGGTGATTACAGGTTATATAGGCTGGTAAGAGGGGCAGGGCTGGAAAGGAGGTGAAGTAGCCTAAAATGGCAATATTGAAGGGAGAGGGGCTAGGATTGGTTCTGAGAGGACGCAGGAGCCGCTGCAGCGGGCGGGGGTTGTTCTGGCCACGGTGCATGCGCACTGGCGGTGGCAGGAGTGGCCTTGGCACCAGGGAGTGAGTGGGTAAGATAAGGCAGTGGGGAAAGGGCAGTTGGGAGAAAGGCGGTTTCCTCCGGCAAGCCTCCCCTGCCAGTGGCATTTTGGGTGAGGAAAAGGGAGCTGCCTTGACCTCGCTCCTCAGGCTCGGGGGGGCTGCAGAGGGCACTCACGCCCGTACCTACTACCCTCCCCAGGGGGTGATATCAAGTCCCCTGGCCCAGGCCTGGTAAGTCGAGGCACAAGCTCAGCTACCCGCAGAAAGAGTTTTGCTTCTCCCTCCACACCCCTCACCCATGTCCCCTAAGACGATTTTAAGCATGAAGGGGATGCTGCAAGAAAGGGATGATATGCAAAGAGCGGCTAGAATATTCAGATCAAGTTTGGTTTCCTTTTCACCTTCACTACATGATGAGTGAAAGGAGAATGGAATATTGCATCATCAGAACTTGGGTGTTACCGTCACCCTTCTAACACAAGGATTTATACAGCTGTTGTAGAACAAGCTCTAGGTACCTAACTGGACAGGGGAATGAACCTCGGGGTGCATGTTTTAAAAAATATTTTTACATACAATCTCTACTCAGGTCTTCACCTAGTTACCTAAATAATGCATAAAACTTCTTAGTTATACAAAAACAGACTTTGGCTTTGATGTGTAGAATAATTTAGTTTCTTGTTTATGTTTTTATGTTGTTTTCAAAGCAAATATGAAGTAAACTGGAGTGATACACACTCAGGTAAAGAAAAAATTATTTTATGTAGACTCCTGAGAAAGGTGTTGATCCAATTATCCATTTAAGGTCTAGTATCCATTAAGATACTAGACCTGCTGTTACAGTATCTTTCTGGTTCTATGAATTTAATCATAGCTTATGCATTTGCTTGGCATTGATGAACTTGTCTCTCGTATATTCATATGGGGTCAAGTTGAACTTTACAATATATTCTCATGTTGGGATTGGTGGGACTCATCAGAAGGGCCTTCCTTTTGATTGATAGGACTGATATTTCTGGGTCCTTGACAATGAGGATGCATATGGAAGACTTATTGCAAGTTGAGATAACTATCTTTTTGTGTATTTTTTACTTTCCTTTTTTTATAAATTTGCCTTGGACTTTGAGTCTAACACCCTTCCTTCTCGATCAAAATAGTATCCTGTAAGAATTTCTATTTCTGATGACTGAGAAGTAAGTCAAGACCAAAATGATCTTTGTGAAAAGACTTCTTTGGTGAATTAAAAGGATAAAGCTTTTGATTAATTCTCCATGGGATTATTGAATTTCTTTTAATTTATTGGAAGTCTATTAAAATCTTACACTATACCCTAACATTATAATGGCATGTCTCTTCTCTTCTAGATGATGTGTGGTACATCAAAGGCTGTATTTAGAGTTCCTGTATTGAATTTTAAGAGGGCACTCCACATGCCTTTGCTAAAATTCTTGACCTAAACATTTATGTTGGCAATTGTAGGATAAAGATTTAGCAAAACCTGACATTATGGGTGGTGGCCAGGCATGGGTGCAGTAAAAATGTGTTTTTAAAATGACGGCAGCACTGAGCATTGTGATGGTTCATTGGTAGAAATATAGGAATTTGTAAATGAGGGCATCTTGGCAACAGCACAGCACAGGTGTCTTTTACTGACCTACAGTTTGGAGGGCACAGGGCTGACAATGGTACCAGGTGCTTCTATTCCTGCAGGACAAATGGTTCCAAGAAAGTCACAGAGAAGCTCTTTGGGATGGCTTGAGTCAGAATACTGTAGGGCTCTTCCAGGAGGATTGAGCTAGCTTGAGGTCATCCCCGGTCTCTACTTTGTTTAAAGAGCTAAGCCTGTACCTGGATCATCTTACTGGTGAGTGTTTAAGCATTGTCAGGAACAAATTTTGTCTTCAGGAGTGATTCATTGCAGGTTGAAGCTTTTTTCTGGCTTGATGGAATGTTATGGACCAAAATTACAGTAAGTGAATGCTAAGCCATACCCTACCAGGTTAGACTGGGATCACTTTTAAAGCAAGGTGATTACCTCAGTGAAGCTAAGCAAGGAATAAAAACATGTAAAAGCAATTATGGTCCTTATCCTTGAGAGTCTTAGAGTCTAATGAGGAGATGAAACAGAGAGAATGGAAATGACTTAAGAGCATAATCAAATAGCATATCAGTAAATGAAAATATATTTAATGAGACCCTAAGAATTATCCTGATTTTCATGTAAAAAGACTGACTCCACACTTGGGCAGAGGAGGTCCCTGTTCTCCAGCTTTTTTCCCTGGAGTCTTGCAACCACTATGGCTCTAAGAGTTTGCTGAGTTGGGATATGAGAGCCAGGCAGACTGGGTTCTTATCTTGTCCTTACCACTTGCTAGCTGGGTGAATTTGGGGGAAATTTCTTAGACTTTCTAGGGCCCTGCTTTTGTTTTTAAATCTCTAAATGGAACTAAGAATGAGAGTAACTCATAGATTGTTGGGAAGCACTTACAAATGTAACCCCTATAAAGCTCTTAGCACAACTCCTGGCATTTGGTATGCCCTAGAGAATGTTCGCTTTTGTTACTTAGGTAGGCTGGACCCACACCCACACCTGCTCCTCATCTCCAACTAATCGGGGAGTGCTAGTTCTGGGGATGAGGTCTTCAGGACTTCCAAGGAGAATCTGGCTTAAATGTCTAGCAGCTGGCACCCACTCTGGGTGCAAAAGGGAGGTCTCCATGGTTGCTTGTGTTAAAGCATCTCTTTTGGGAAGCAACTACTTCTCCTTGCTGGGACTCTGCATAGAACATTCCAGCCTTAATCTAAAGGAGTGTGCAGAGAGGACACTGCGAAAGGAAGGAGGACTCTGCTGGGACGTGGAGGCCCCTGCCCTGGGGGAAGTGGCAGGAATTGGTCAATTGAAATAAACGAAGGTGAGACACCAAAGACAAACTATTTGTTTCTTGGCAGACACCCTGGGCCCAGCTTGCCTCTTACTTTGCAAACTCCTCTTCCCCTGCTGCGAATACGTGTGGCCACAAGGGTAGGAAATATCACTAAGTCCTGATGCCGCACAACTTGAGAGCTCTGAATTAATGCCCAGGGAGGAGTAAACTCTGGGGATTAGGCCAGAATTCCAGCTAAGCTCCAGGAAGGTCTCTCCTGAGACTCATAATATGACGCTGACGTCTGCTTCTGCCCTCATGGGGAATTGCTTTTGACAGCACTTGTTCTTGCAGTTTCCAGGCACTAACGTGCCTGCCAGCCCATCCCAGGCCTTGGTGGGCTTCGGATGTCCCTCTCCCTGTGCTGATCTTAAAACTCTGCTTGGGAGACCTTACCTTTTAAGATCTTTTCTCACCCACACCCTTCCCTGATTCTTAGACCTATTTCATAATTGTGATCAATACTTACTCTAAAATAAGAGTGTAGCTGAGAATACTAATGTCATCTAATTGCCAGTTTAGGAGGGAAATTCCAGAAGAAGTATTAGCATACTTTTGGATGTAGGGATCCACACATACCAAAAAGCTATGATAAATACTACCCTGGCAGGTTTAAGGGACTCTGAAAGCTGCCTTTTTATTTTTATTTTTATTTATTTTTTTATTTATTTTTTCCTGGTTTAAGATAGGATGGGGAGTGGCAAACTGAAAGAGGACCAGAGGTCGTAGTTTAGGATCATGGGGCTCCCAGGTATGGGACCATGATTTTGTTTGGTGGGGGGGAGGTCACCGCAAATTGAGTGGTAACCTTATTTCAGAAAAAAAAAAAAAATTCCTTAAAGCGCACACCACAATAGTCTCCCTTGGAGAAGCAGCTGTCTGTGGGAGGTATCTGAAAGCTGCACAACAAAGACATCTGGCCCACTTTTACCGTGCTCTAACCTCAGTGTGAGTTGTACATCTTCTCCTACTGTTTGTTTCTTCTCTTGCTTGTGCTGCTTAAATGATAAATCAACTTGGCAGGAACATTATGTTTCTATTCATTTGCTAGAGCGCCAGGCACACGGTGCGTACTTGATACATGTTAAACGATAACGCTGTGACAATAAGGCAAAGCCTGCGAAACCAGGGGTGGCGTTTAGAAAGCCAGTGGGAAGTAGGAGTTTGAAAATACTTACAAGCTTGGGCAAATCACTCACCTTTGCCATATAAGTGGCTTCCAAAATATACTGGGTCCTATGACAGATTTGAATGGGGGCATTATTCATGAGTGGTAAAGTATGTGCAAATTGTAGAGAAATCAAGCTGAGAGGACAGGAAATAGCATTCAAAGGAGCCAGGCAGTGCAGGCAGCCAATGAGCAGCCTAACAGTGTGACAGATCCCAGGGGCATCTTGGAAGCTGCCAGCATAATTATCCATGGACCTTGTCACCTTTGCCAGCTTGGCACCTGGACCAGTGGAGAAGGATGGAGTGGGGGACTGGTGGCTGGAAACTGTCTTTTATGGGCTGCTCTTTTTCCTTTGTTTGTTCTTATCCCAGGATGAGTGATGATCGCTCTTGTTAACCCAAACAGAAAAGATGAACTTCACAATTTTTAAAAGAGATCGTTTTGATTAGCTGTGTAAGCAGATTTGCTGCCATGCAAAAAAAAAAAAAAAAAAAAAAAAAAAAAAAAAAAAAAATTCTGTAATTTGAAAATGCATGTTCACATCTTCTAACGTCCCGGCTTGGTGCTTTGGGTCACCTGCTCTTGGAAATTTAAAAGGCAGCACACTGCCAACAACAGGCCTTTAGCGAGCTGGAGCATATTTCTTCAAGGGCCTGGGATGTGCTTTCTCCCCGGAGCCCCCCAGCAGGGCATTGACCAAATATGACCCTGTTGTCTCAGGAGCTTTGCCATGAAAGAAAAGAAACAAGAGGGTGGCTAAAGCACCATGGTGCAGGGAACCGAGGACCCTAGGGACTCCTACAGAGCCTGCAAAGCCCTGTCTCTTCCATCCCACCTTCCTCAAGGTGACCCAGTCCAGACAGAGGTGTTCCCCTTTTGGTGGGTGCCCGGGCCTTGGAGGGGCTTTTGGGAGGGAGGTAAGAATGGCTTTAGTACAGGTCCTGGACCATCCTGGACTATCCCAGTGTTCACTGAGTGGATGAGCTTTCCCATCGGATGACTTGACAGGGAGAACTTCCGGATCTTTGCAGCAGGAGCTGGCAGTGCAGGATTCTGCCTCCCTGCTCCTCACACAGCTGGTGCTGGGGCTCGCTGTCCCCATCTCTGACCCCCACAAACCAGGTGTCTGTCTGCCCAAAGCCTTTGGAGAATGAGGCATCTCTAAAGCACAGGCAGCCCTCTGAAGCCATTTGTCAACTGGCTTCTTTCAGCCTCTTGCTTCTAGTTGCCCACTTTAGCTGCTCCTGTAGTAGCTAATGAACATTCTGCACAATTCCATAGCACTTCAGAAGTTTAAAAATCCTCTTGGATAAGTTATTTGGCATTCACAAAAACCTTGTATGGCAGGTATTATGCCTGCTTTAAAAGTGAAGATACGGCGGTAGGAGAAGAGAGTTTAGTTTGTGTGTTGGATGTCCACGAGTCAGGAATAGAACCCACAGTCTGTAACTGCAAGCTCAGAGTTCCCACTTTGGAGCCTCTGCTGTACAGCATGGTGGTGAGGTTTGGGCTCTGCAGCTGGGCTGCCCAAGTGGGAGCTCCAACTCCTTTACCTCCTAGTTGTGTAACCTGGGGCAGGACTCTTCACCTCTGTGCCTCAGCTTCTTTATCTATAAAATGGGAGCAAGAGCTAGTACTCACCCCAAAGGGTTTTAATAACATATGTTACTAACGCAAGTTAACTTGCCTATAATAGCAAACTTTTTTTTTTTTTTTTTTTTTTGTGCTTACAGCATGCCAGGCTCTGTGCTCTGTGCTCGGTATGCATCAGTTCATTTAATCATCACAGAGACCACAGGGAACAGGCAGAGGTGAAGTGATTTCTTAGCTGGAAAAAGTGTATTCTGACCCCAGAGACCTGCTCTTAACCAACAATACTGGACTTCCTCTTCCAACAGAGTGTGGCTCCTGGTAAGGTGCTTGAAAACACTGACTGCTTTGTAGTAGTTGTAAGTGCTGGATGGAATGATATCAGGGTCCCACCACCCCGAATACTGTCTTTACAAGTTACTTCACTGTGGCCTGATCCCCCGGAATGAAGTCAGGGCTTCAGTTTGGCTGAATAGGAGTTTTGTTCCTTTTTAAAATGCAAGGTCTCCCCGGGATGGTTTGCATTAAACCTTAACATGCTTCTGAATCTTGGCATCAGTGAGTTGGGGAGGCCTTTTCTGAGGGCAGGTTGGATGGGGGAGAGGGAGAGAGATCCCGAGGGTAACTGCTCGGAGATGAAATGGGGGACATTGCTCCTGGTATGTGTGTGTGTTTTGGGAATGGGGCAGACATGACATAAAAAGGAAAGATGAGGGCTCGCTTGTCTGATCGTTTTTCCCAGCTGCATAAAGCGATCCATATTGTAGAACCTTAACTGAGTTCATTTTCTGAGCACTCCTCTCATGAGTTGTTTTAGTGCCGTTATGTGTTAAGGATCCTGTGTTGACCTGGCTTTAAAATCCTTTGACAGATGAGAAATTCAAAGACCAAGGTCACAGAACTGGACAGTGGAAACTCAGCCGTAGAACCCCAGAATCCTGCCTCCCTGTATGAACACGATTTGTTTTCTTATCCCCTGATATACTTTACAAGAAGATATTGCATATGGTCTTTGCAATAACTTAAAAATGTCAGTGTTGATTGTTCTTCTTGACCTCAGCGTGGGAGTGTCAGAAGTCCTTATTTGCTAGTTTTGGCAAAACACTGAGCTTTTTCTGGTGGAGGGTTTGCTGTTTAAATTCCAATCCCCTCTTCTGAAACCCAGGTTTAATGATATTTCCCTGCCTTCCAGGTATGTCGCGAGGGTTAATTAGGTAATGTTTGTATAGTGCTTTGAAGATAAAAGCACCATATAATTGTTCTTACATATCGTGTCTTCCAGAAACCAGGAATGCTTCGACTTCAGGCAGCACTGGACGTGTCTTCACCTGTAGCACTCACTTTGGGATAAAGCTTGTCAGACACTGGCGAATTAATGATCCCAAGTAGAGCAAAGAGGATCAAACGGTCAAAACAAACAGCAAACACTAAGACCTCCTTAGATCACAAGGAAGCAGCATCAGTGGCTTTGGTGATGAAACGTGCCCACCCATCAACTCAATAGCTCGGGGCAGTTCTCCCCATTACTGGAGGCTCAGCACAAGGGAATATGGTTCATTAAGAAAACGTCATGGCTCCAGAGACCAGGAAATGCTGAAACAGATGGGGATAGACACAGAATGATATTTTGTAGGAGGTGGGGAATGGCATGTCATGGAAGAGGGGGATAAATAGCATGAAAGACCCTTATTACAAGCCTTGAACATTATTTAAAGAGTCTCTGAATTACCATCCCAGATCTGGAGTTAATTCCAATATATCAATCCATGTTCCTTCCAGTGTTGGCTTAATTACATTTTTCATCATGCCACATCTATGCATGCAAACCTTCAGGCCTTCCTCTTCTCTAGAAAATGAAGTCTAGTCCTTTGAAACCTTATTATGACTTTCAAGACCCTCCATCATCTGCCTCCTACTGATTTTCCTGATCTTTTCCTTCACCCACTTCCCTGTGTGGACTCCCTCTTTCAAATTAGCTCCTCCCACCTGGGGTAGGTTGACCTCTGAAACATGTTCTTGATCTCAATCCATCCCTGTGTGTGTGAGCCCATTATAAAGAGGAACTTTGAAGAGGCTATTTTTTGTTAAGGTGTGGCCAGCTGAATCAGGACGGTCTTAATCTTATTACTGGAGACCTTATAGAGAAGGCCACAGGGAGAAAGCCACAGGGAAGCAGAAGCTGGAAGTCAACAGAGCTGCAAGAGGCAGTAGAGGATCCCCAAGTGCATTGCCATGCGAGAGAAAAGCCAAGGACCCCAGGATCACTGGCAGCAGCAGCAGCAGAATATTACAGACCTTCCTGACGCCTAGAGTTTTGGATTTCTCCTAGCTCAAAGCCATGAGCCTATACATTCCCATTGTCTATACAAATACCATACAACACTGTATTTGTTTTAGCAGCTAGGAAACTAAGACACCAGCCCGTCACACTCTGGCTAAAATGCATCCAGTCTTCATCCCCTTTGAGCACATTTTACCAACTTGAATCCTTTTTATTTAGCCTGGCCCCTATTTCCATAGTGAACTTTCCCTGATTGTGTAGGTCCCCAGAGTGCTCTCCTTCTAGTAAATTCTATTTATTCATTTTATTAGCACTTATCATATATTTGTATATATCTGTTGTTTATATGGATATTTCCTATATTGTTATTTAGAATGTAAAACCATGGGGGTCACGGGTTGTTTTCTACATACATATGGAATACTGAATCAAGTTTTAAATTCCATAAGGTAAGAGCCACTATAATACCTAATAAAACACCTGATATGCATTAAGTATTTGTTCCGGTTATCTATTGCTGCATAAAAAAATCACCCAAAACTTAGCGTAAAATAATACCAATTATTCATCGTTATTATCGCTCATATTTCTTTCTTGGGGGTCTCATGTGATTGCAGTCAGCTGATGACTGGGGTGGCATCATCCTGAAGACTTCTTTGCTCACATGTTTCATTGCCTGGACTGGGAAGACTCAAACAGCTGGGGGCTGGAAGAGCTGAGTCTCCTTGGGTATCTTCTCTATCTCTATTTGGTCTAAGTAAGTGGCTTCTCCATCATGTCAGCTTCTTACTTGACTCAGTGCTCCAAAGATAAGTGTCTTAAGAGAATCCTGCAGAAACTGCATGAACTGTCCTGATATATCATTGAAGTCAAGCAGGTCACTTCCTCTGCATTGACATCATAATGCCAGTGCCTCCCTTCAAGGGGAGGGCAGTTAAACTCCTTGATTGGAGAAGTGTCAGAGAATTTGTGGACATGTTTTAAAACTGTCACAGTATTCATTAAATACTTAACTGATTGATTGAGTGACTAAATAAAAGAATGAGTGGCCATTTTTACTGGTTCCAATGTGAAAGAAAGGCAGTGATAGCAGACTGAAAAGTTCATATGTTTCCTTCAAACTACCAAAAATATTTGTTTACTTTTTAGCATGTTTAAAACTCATGGGCAAATATGCTTATGTTATTGATTTGAATTAATGGGCTTTGGTTTTCATTTCTTTAGATGGTAATTTCTTTCTGTTTTTGTACCAGAAATATCTAATAGCATGATGTTTGACTAACCTTTGGTGACACTTGAAAAATGGGTGTGATAGTTCAACATATTGGTATCTATTACTTTTTGTTCATCTCATGCTAATGCACTGTTTTGCTGGGGCAGGGTAAGCAAGGTTTTGAAAACTTCTTCCATGCTTCTATGTTGCTCTGAGAGCATCTTAACAGTAAAGCAGTTGATAAATGACAACTCTGATGTTGAGAAGATGTAAAAAAGTACCCCCCCATCTTTAGTCCTCTATGTCTAGATCCTTTTTACTTCTAAGGAAACTCTTAGTATCAGACATTGTTCTCAAGAACAATGGGACCTCAAAATTATGACTTTGTATTTTGAAGGCAAGGGTGGGAGTTGGTAGAATGTAAGGATTTAAGGATTTTACATTCTTCCTTCCTCTGTCCCCACATCTGAGCCAGCATCGTAACTGTGGCTGGAGAAATGTAGAGAAAGCCATTATGATTAGATGATGCTCTGTCATTATTCACTGATTCAATAATATTTCCTGCTTCCCTACCATTTGCCAGGAAGTGCACACCTGGACTACTCCATAGAGGAGGAAACATGGATTGGAGCTGTGTTTTGTTTGATGAGGTGGCATCCAGCAAAGAAGTAGTGGACCACTGGGGTGAGGTGGCTCTAGGTGCAGGCGACAGACAGCTCGAGTGAATTTATGTGAGTGTGAACAGGGCGTGAGTTATGTGAGGGCAGGTCCCCGAGAAGGAGCGGAGGGTGTTAAGGGGATAATGGCAGTAAGTCTAGGGAGATGGTGAAAGGTCTTGGATGTTCTGCTAAGGACCATGCTCTTTATTCTTCTGGAAATGGGAGGCCAAGTCAGGTGGAAGGAATTTTAACTGGAAAATGATATGGATGACACCTGAGATTTAGAATTATTATGTCAGCAGCATTGTGGAAGAATGAAAGGATATTTGAATGGGAAAGGAAATAGAGTGAGCGTTGTGGTCTGGGAGAGAGATCACGAAGGCTCCCACCAGAGCTATGGAAGTGAGAAGAGAGATGGGAAACAGAAGGAGAGAGTGTGAAGGCTGATTTTGAGAGGACTTGGTGTCTGGTTGTGGGGATTGAGGGAGAAGAAGGAGTTGAAAATAACTGAGTTTTTGATCTTGAGGATTTGGGTGACTGACGATGCCATCAACAGATCTAGTCACTCGGGAAGGGGCAGGACTGTGGGAGAAAATAATGATTACAGGGCTGCACAGGCTGAGTTTTATGCACCTCTGGGAAATGCAAGGGATTCTTTCCCCTCTGGCATTTTTTTATTATGCCTTGAAGCCTGGTGACTAGGTGTGGGCGGCCTGTCAGCATTGCCCACACCTGGGAGCTGGTTAGAAATGCAGCATCTCTCACCCCACCTCAGACCTCCTGAATCAGACTCCGCATTTTAGTAAAACGCTGTGGTCATTTGTATGCACATTAAAGTTTGAGAAGCATGGCCTTAGAACACGTGGGTCTCTCTTCCTCCATCCTTCTTGCTCCCCCACATCTTAGTAGTAACTCAATGGAGACCGCAAATGGGAAATTTCCTTCTTATCTTCAGTTGATGAGACTCAGTCCTGGTAAGTGTTTGAGTTGCTATTATGGATGCGCTATTAAAATGGCAATGAGAGACCCACTGCTGACCCATCGGGATCATGGAGAGAGGAAAAGCTCTGGAAGTCACACCACAGTTGGGTCAGCCATTGTCCCTTCTAATAAATGCCTCCTGCAGAGCCAGCCCAGCGGAGCAAGAGGTGTGGCTGATTTCTAAAGGCAATCTTTTGCCCACTGAATATATTTGGCCCTATGTGCATTTCTTCCTGTCAATACTGGCATAACTGGGGCTGCTGCTGCTGAGAACCCCCATCATTTACTGTCTATTCTGTGATTTAGACAGGGCTGTCCTCCATTTCTCCGAATCTCCTACAACTACTACCAACAGGGTGGATTGAAACCTGCCAGGTTAAGGTGCCAGACACACTTATTTTCCCTGCAATCTGCAACTTTTAACACTCCTAGGTTCTTCTAGCCTTACATAAATGGATGTGTTGCCTTTTACTAAGGAATTTCTTCTTTTCGCAGTATTGACCGGCAGACCAGTGGGGTAAGTAACTATTTTATTTTGACAGCTAGATAGGGGTTCACATCCTGCAGCAGGTTAGGTGGAGTTAAGAATATTGAATTTCATCCCTGTGGGCTGGCTGAGCATGCATTAAATAGTCTTCTCCCTTCCAGTACAGCTGAAAGATTAACTGTTCTCTTTTCAAATACCCATGGAAGTATCTTGATTTGAGATTATTTATAAACCAGTCACATTTAGGCTTGATTATTCTTATTCTGTAACATATCTAGGAGGCTACAGGAAACTTCTAACAGGGATCCTGGCCACTTTTATAAATAGTGGCAATGAAGGTGGCAATTTCTCTCCTGGTTAAAAGACCTGCATGTAACAAACGGTGCTACTGGTTTGCTTGCATGATCCCAATAAATTCTTACCCTGTGTCCAAAATTCCTTGCAATGAGTAGAAAATGGTTTCTATGTCATTTTTGAGGTGAAGAATGTTTTTAAATATAAAATGACAACTTCTCAGTACAAGTTACATTCCATTTCTTAATAGCACATGTCTATCATACATCTTTTGTGGTCTCCATATTTTTAAAGAAATTGAGTTGCCTAATAAATACAAAAAGCAAAAATCTTATTTTCTCAGTATAGTTCAATTCAAATGATGTTTCAAATCACTTCTCTTTTTATGACATTTATGTCTATTAGAATTCCATGATTTCTTCTTAAAACCTTGGCTTAGAATCATTAAAGCAAACGAAATAGCATCAAAATTTAACCAACCATACTCCTTACCTTTCTTTCTCTCTCTCTCCCTCTCTCTCCCTCTCTCTTCCTCTCTCTCTCTCTCTCTCTCTCTCTCTCTCTCTCGTGCACTTGCACACATACACATCCCTAATCTCTCACAAAAAGGTGGCAGGCAAATTAGCTGATGCTGTAGTGATTTAGCATATAGTCCTACATCTTACATCTGTTTGGACCTGACTCATTTTCCTGGTGCTTCAGCTGTTAGCTTGCATGCAAATACCTGCTTGGTGGTGAGCGAGGTCTCTGCTGCTATGGGCCTAAATTGATTGCTGAAGTTACAGGACTGAAATGCCTCAGGTAAAAAATTCAGTCAAAAGAAAAACATTAAGTCGACAGCTATGTAAAGTATGCTGCCTGACAGTCACTGGGGCTCGGGGGATGAAGGAGCGGCTGCAAATAAGGTCAGTGGAATTAACACTCAATCATCCCTTCCCCATGAAAGGGCTATCAAGGCGTGTTGCCTATCGTCCAAATAGATTTTTGACTTCTGTGGATTTCAAGTTAACCTCTGTCTTTATGTGAACTGCCTATAATTTAGAGACAGATAATTTGCTTTCCCTTCCCCCCATATAAAGATGTTCTCTTTAGGTACTGTTTTGGTCTTCAAGGGCAGAAAATTGTATTAATATGATCAGTATTCCTCCTTGGTTTATGTTGCATTAAAAGAATTATTCCAGTTTCACACCCTTTTATTTTTTTTTTTTTCCCCTTTGTCTCCCAACCTTATTACTGATTTTCTGGCTACCCATGGTGTGCTCATTCTCATATGCTGAATTGGCATCTGTCTACCTTCTCTATATCTATGAAACATATATAGTGTTGTTTTCAATGTGCTTTGAACTTGATACATGTTGTACTTCTTACACATTTTCTTTCTCAATATTGTTTTTGAGCTCTTTCTTTGGTAACTGATCATCTTTTGACCCCTGAATAATAAACCATTGTATTCTTAAGCCACACTTTATTTTTGTCAATTTAGCTATAAATTGGTGCCTCTAATTTGGAATTCTCTGATTACCTACCAGTGAAGATGAACAGCTCTTCCTATTATCAGCCATCCAGGTTTCTGTTTCAATGTTTTGTGTATTTATACCCTTTGCCCATTTTTTTTTCTATTGGTCTGCCTGTCTTGTTTTTATAGATTTGCAGGAGTTTCTTAAATATTTTGGTAATAATTCTTGCTTGGTTATACACATTGGAAATACCTGTCTGTTAACTTTGTCTTCAGTCTGTTTTGTTGAGAAATCTTTAATTTTGATGTAATCAGATCATACAGCTTCTTCCTTACCAGATCGTACAGCTTCTTCCTTTATAGGTAGTGCATTTTCTGACATATTTAAGAAATACTTTCAGATCCCAAAGTCTTAAGGCTGCTCTCCTACCTTTTTTTTCCCCTCCCTAATAACTTGTTTTTCACTGAAGTTTTAATCCATTTCAATTTATTTTGGCTTATAGAGTGAGGTAGGGATATAATTAATTTTGTTTTCCTTATAATGAACTAATTTTCCCAGCACCATTGATTAAACAATCAGTCTTTTCTCTGCTTCTGTGTGATGCCACTTCTGTTACAGTATGGGTCTGTTTATTAGACTCTCCATTTTGTTCCTTGATCAATTTGTCTATACCTGGACCAAAACTATAATATTTTAATCATTAAGGTATGTACCATGTCTTAATATCTGGTAGGGTTATTTTGCCTACAATATTCTTTTATTTTTCAGAATCCTGCTGGGCTTTTGATTTGTCTTACATTGATTTAATATCATCATTGGTAGCCTTTTATCTTGTCCCCCTGTACATATGGAATACTATTTCCAAATAGCACATGAACTCTGCAAAGTTAATTTTGGAGTATCCAGATTTCTAGAAAAGAAATGACTTTCTGTACTAAAATCAAGTTTCCAACCTCTTTAGAGGCATACCCCTAAAGATGGTTTTGAGAAACGCTTCCATCCTGGGTTCTTATTTATTCCTACACACACTCACCCACTTTCCAAACAATAATTGAGCACCTATTGTGTATAAAAAGAACAATATTAAATGTTGCCAGTGAACATTGCTGAGTTCCACGTCACTCAAATGTTTTTAGATGAACCAGCTGTACTCCTTTGTTGTTCTTGGACTTGACTATTGCTTGTACAAGTGAGACTTTTAGGGAATCTGTATTTTCTATTAAAGAACTCCGCATGTGTTTTTCAGTAAATGGTTTTGACACCGTCAAAGGTTAATGTTGTCAGATTTGGATCCACGTGCTGACAATTATTCTCTGGAGTTCTGGACTTTAGTCTCCATTCTGCCACCAATTAAATGCTACCAGTTAACTTTTCTGAGCCCCTGTTTTGTTTCCTCATTTGTAAAATTAAGATATCGGACCACCTGGTTTCCATAGTCTCTTTCAGCTCTGAAATGAATTTTATGATTCTTTGACAAATCAGGCTGTAGACTCTGATAATACATGCAAGGGTACCTGAGGGTCTGGAGTAGTAAGGTGAGTGGCATTTATTAGGATAACTTTATGAGGAAGATAGAAGTTGAGCAGAGTGGTAGAATGTGGTTTATGGAAGAATATGCAAGTCAGGGATAATGGCAAAGAAATGCAATTACAAATGTGGGAGTTGACAGGTAAAATTTTTCTGGTTGAAAATGTGAATGTGAGCTAAGATTGAAGATCAGAGAGAGGTGAGGGTATTAGTTGTTGGTAGACTTACCACAATTAGTAATACTATTATTTCTAGCAATCATAAACATTTGTCTACTTAAACAATATAAAGTGATGTTATTTATGTTATCCATTTGATTTTTAAAATCCCATCCTGTGTGCGTATTGAGTAGTTTTAGCTTTATTTTGTGCATGGGGAAACTGAGGCACAGAAGGTCTGACTCCGTAAGGCTGTGTTATTTTCATCTCATTGCATCACATGAACCAGAGTTTTAATTTGATGTGATAAGCAGCCAGAAAGGGTCTATACGCATTTTCTATATCCAGAGACAGGATAAACTATCTCAAACCTAGGTTTCTTTGGTCATCTTATGCAGCCAGTTCTCTTATTAAGGAAGAATAACCACAGCCCCCTTTTATAAAAATCCCAACTAGTTTTTCAGCTAGACCCAGTCATCCCCAGGGCTTCTCAGACTCTTGTCTGACCTTTACAGATCAGATATTCAGAGTGAAAGTGTGGCAGGGGAGAAAAAGCCTCGAATTCCTTTCTTCATATTTTTGTTCCTGTGCTTAGCAGTATCCTGATTTCATAGCATAGGAGAATTCAGTTGGTATGCATATAATTGACACATTTTTGAGTTAAATGGCCAAGATGGGCTCCTATTTGTAGAACAGCATTAAAAAAAAACAGATGGAAACAGACTTTGAGCCTGGCAAGTTCTATCCAAGTGCTTGGAAAGCCCCTTTTTTGTTAGGTAGGGCCTAGTTGGGAGCCAGAGTCTGTGTACACCTTGTAGCTTTTATACCGGGGCTTGTAGCTTGTCTTGTAATTTAATGTCCAGGAATATTTGGGAAATTGTGTTTCTGTGTTTTTCAGAAGGATGGTTTTGATGGTTATGAGTGTGATGTCACTTCCCTAGACCTTTCAGGGATTCTGTCTGTGCTCATCAGACCTTCAGATGCCTTGATTTAGATTTTATTTTTTTATGCTCAAAAGGTTTCATTTTCTTCTTCCCTTAAACCAAGTCTGTCTCCCCTTTGAAACCACATTAACTTTCAATATCCTAAGAAATTATTTCCCAAGAAAACATGAGAAAGAAAACAAGAGAAATTTGGTAATTTGTGTCTGTTTCCCAAATTTGTTAAATCATTAGTCAGTTGATTGCATCTATGGCTGATTGCATCTACAACCAACAATGAAGATTGCCTTCAGTAATGAGAGGAGTATCTCCATCCTATCAGTTGGAGGCCTTAAAGCAGGAACTGAGGAATTGACCCATCAGAAAGAAGAATGTCTATCTCTACTTCAGCCAGCCAGCTTTTCCTGGGGAATTCAACGTCACCTTCATCGAGTTCTCAATTTGCAACCTGCCCTACAGAATTCAGACTTGCCAATCCCCATGGTCACATGAGCCAATTCTTATAATACATCCTATCTATCTACCTATCTATCTATCTATCTATCTATCCATCTATCTATCTATCCATCTATCCATCCATCCATCCATCCATCCATCCATCCACCTACCTACCTACCTACCTACCTATCATCTCCTGTTGGTTCTTTTCTCTGGAGAAACCTCACTAATACAAGACCACAGAGGAAGTGCTGTTTCGTCATATCATATCAAGGGTTCACACTGTTAACATGACTTGTGATGGTTGGTGTTGACCTTGATCACCTGGCTGACTTAGCATTCATCAAGTTTCTCCACTGGAAAATTATTTTCCCCCTTTCCAATCCGTACTATTTGGAAGGAAGTCACTAAGTGCAGCCTACACTGCAGGAGTGGGAAGCTGTGCTCCCCCTTCTTTAGGGAAGAGTTTTACATAATTTATTTGGAATTTTTCTGCCTGGGAGTTTTGTCTCTTCTCCCCCATTTATTAATTTATTCAATCATTTATTTATATCGGTATGCAGTCATGGATATTTATTTTAGAATTTTGGTTATAGTCCAATACTACTTTATTTATTTTGTTGCTCAAACTGTTCTAGTGCTTGCCTCTGGGAGCTCTTTCGGTCGGCTCCTGTGTCCCATCAAAGTGTTTTTTTCCCCTAGCAGTTTCTTACTTTCTGGCACTACAAGATGCTCCAGGCTCAGCTTGTATATTTCTTGCCCCAGTCTTAGAATTAGCTATTTCTCCAAGGAGCCCGGGTTCCTTTTATTTATTGGAGACTAGTTTTAGAAATTAAGACCTGGGTTCTTCTAGGTTATTTTTAAAGAAAATTGAAATTGCACTGTGCAAAACACCAATCTATTCAACTTATCCTGGTAATGTGTTCAAGTTAACAGAGTATTTTTATTAATTGGTATTAATCCATTTATGCCATGACATCTTGAAGGACAAGAGTTTTCCTTAATTACTTGCCATTTTATTTAAGTGTGAATTGTGATATTTGTTTGTGAATGATATGCCCACAAATATTTTCAGAAAGTGGATATAAGTTAGCTGGGACGGTTACATTTAAGGCTCAGTCTATTATTTATTTCTGAGGTTCACTTCCATGTGAATAAAACATATTCTTGTTCTACCCACCTCCTATCCTAATCGTGATTCTCCAACAGTGATGTAAAATGAAGTTTTTGGACTTCTGGGCTAGAGTGGGAAACTTTGTGATACTATTTTTGATACCTGACCTATATTTTAGTAAAAAGTGACACGTTATTGCAGTGTGACATGTTGATACTCAATAGTTAGCAGTACCATTTGATCATAGCTCTATGAAACTATATGCACAAGACCTGAAGAAAATATACCAAAATTCGAAGCATAATGACTGGTTTTGACTGAGATATAAGTGACTTTTTTTCTTCTTTCCATTTTGAGTATTTTTTTCAAATTACAAAAGAAATGACAATAAACAAAAATGATAATTGAAAAAACCCTTTCATTTAAAAACCAACCTATTTGTAGACATGAAACCAATGTTGACCTCCTGCTTTCCAAAGCCCCACCCTACTGGACTGCACACCTTCAATCAGGGCTTGCTCTTTGGGGCTCCTGTTCCCCACTCAACCCCACTGAACTCAGGGCTGGAAACTTGACTGTTAGCCTCAATTCTTTCAGCATAGTTTTGTGTCTTTGAAAGGGAATTTATCAAAAAATTAATGACTAACTCTTGGAATGTATGGAGGAAACATATCTTAGCTGGGAGTCCGTGCCCTTTGACATCTCCATACCCCAAATAGAGGAATTCATGCTAAACTGTTATAGACCCACTCTGTACCTTGGACAAATCATTTAACCTCTGGGCTTTTGTCTTTTCATTTTGACTTGATAGGTCTCTAAAATTGTTTCCATATTAAGACTTGATGTCAAAGAGAAAAATCAAATTTTCTATGCTATTTTTACATTTAGTGACTATCTCTAGGTTTTGGGTGATTATTATTCTCCTCCAGTCCTTGATATCTTTCCTAAATTCTTGATAAAATATATTTCATAATTGTCTTCCCTCACCAGACAATAGTTAACCTTATACTTTATTTGAAAGAGACAATAGTTTATTTTTTCACATTATATACTTGTTCATTTGTCCTTTATGTATTTCAGCATTGTCTTCCATAACAGAAGTTTTTTTTAGGATGGTAGTTTTTTAAGATATTTGGTTTGAGGATTATACTACTGACACCAAAGACAAGAGACCCAATCCATTAAATAACGAGGGGGTCAGAAAATGGCAGGCTTTCAATGAGTCACAAATTAGATGTTAACTGTTTCCAATAAGCCCTTACTTTAGATCAGGAACACTGCTGGGGATTGAGTCTTGTCCCCTAAAAAAGGCATGTTCAGGTCCCAACCTCTGGTCCTGTGGGTGTGAACCCATTCATAAATAGGACCTTGAAGATGTTATTAGTTAAGGTGCCCAAACTAAATGAGTAGATCTTAATCCAATATGGCTGAAGTGCTTATAAGCAAAGGAAACTGGACACTGAAGAGGAAGTCACAGGGAGCAGCTGGAAACTGGAAGGTAACAGAACCCGGAAGAGAAAGGAGAAGATGCCGCCAGGTGCATTGCCGTTTGGCAGAAAAGCCAAGGACCGAGGACTTCCTACAGCCAGCCCCATAATGCCAGTCTTCAGGGAGAAAGTATTTCCTTGCTGACACAATGATTTTGGACTTCTCTTGGCCTCAGAACCCTGAGCCAATGAATTCCCATTGTTTAAGCCAACCGATTACATGGAATTTGTTCTAGCAGCTAGGAAAGAAAAACAAATACCTACAGAACCTTATAATTTAGACAGCAATAATAACACATGAATTGATAGAAGAGGACTTCTTAGAAGGGATCATCTTATCTGACTTTCTCATGTTGAAGACGAGGAAACTGAAGCTGCAGAGGTTGAGCAGCTCATCCAGGGTTATCTATGTGATTAGCAGTGGAATTCTTACAAGCCAGGCTACTTGAATAGTAGAGTGTTTGAGACTTCATCTGTTTCTGTGTGTTGAATCCATTTATAAATAAGACTTTAAAGATGTTGTTATTTGCGGTCGGGGTTACTGCTTCTGGGGGGAGGGGCGGCCGGTAGCCGAGCCCTTAGCTCTCGGGGCAGCTTAAAGGGTACCGGCGGCGGGGGCTCTTTCCCGGAGGCGAGGGCGAGGCGGAGGACATGGCCGGGTCCTCGGCGGGAGGCGTGCAAGGTATGGAGGGCGGCGATAAGGACAAGACACTCTTCATCCAGTAGGAGTATGCGCCAAAGAGGCTTTATTTAGGGGTGATCACAGGTTATATAGGCTGGTAAGAAGGGCAGGGCTGGAAAAGAGGTGAAGTAGCCTTAAATGGCAATACTGAAGGGAGAGGGGCTAGGATTGGTTCTGAGAGGACGCAGGAGCCGTTGCAGCGGGCGGGGGTTGTTCTGGCCACGGTGCATGCGCGCTGGCGGTGGCAGGAGTGGCCTTGGCACCAGGGAGTGAGTGGGTAAGATAAGGAAGTGGGGAAAGGGCAGTTGGGAGAAAGGCGGTTTCCTCCGGCAAGCCTCCCCTGCCCATGACATTTTGGGTGAGGAAAAGGGAGCTGCCCTGACCTCGCTCCTCAGGCTCGGGGGGGCTGCAGAGGGCACTCACGCCCGTACCTACTACCCTCCCCAGGGGGTGATATCAGGTCCCCTGGCCCAGGCCTGGTAAGTCGAGGCACAAGCCCAGTCCCCGCAATTCCCCTTTCTTTTCTAATTAGAGGAAGAGGCTTTACCGGAGAGGCCCGCTAAGGGTGAGGGGAGGGGGAGGTCAGGGAAGGGAAAAAGGGGTTGACGGTGGCTCAGCGAGGCTGGAGCTCAGTGTAGGTGTGGTTCCCGGGCGCTTGACAATGGCTTCACTGCAGCGGGCTGGGCGAAGGTGAGGGGTTTAAAGTTCAGGGGTTCAGAGAAGCTGGAACTCGAGGTGAGAGCGATGTTCAGGTGATTGAGAAGGGCCTCGCGGTCGGCGGGTTGACCGGTGGCGTTGAGGTCGCGGAGGGTTGGCTGTTATCTTGGAGTGGGGGGTGTTAGAGGTGGCGAGTCGCTGATACTGGATTTGCACGAACGAGGAAAAAATGGCATCCGTTTGTTTCCTTACAAGCTGGACAATTTTGCGGATGAGGCAGGGTCCTAAGATGAGAGCTAGAATAATTATTAATAGGGGGCCAAGAAAAGGAAGGATGTATGGGAGGATGGGAGTGAAAAAACTGGACCAATAATTGGTGGCTTCACGATCTCTTTTACGCTTTTCCAGTCCCTCTCGGACTCTTTTTAGGCTGTCCTCGACGAGACCTGTGGAATTGGCATATACACAGCACTCTTCTCCTAGGGCGGCGCAGAGGCCTCCTTCTTTGAGGAGGAGAAGGTCAAGACCTCGGCGGTTTTGGAGCACTACCTCAGAGAGGGAATTGACAGAATTTTTTAGATGGTAAATAGCGTTTTGTAAGTGACGAATGTCCTCGTCAACAGCCGCCCTGAGGTGAGTTAGGGCGGAGCCTTGACTGGCTAGTGCAGTGATTCCGGTGCCAGTGCCGGCAAGACCTAGGAGGGAGGCAATCGTGAGGACGGTGATGGGCTCTCGCTTTTGCAGAAGGACAGGAGCTGCAGTTTTTTCCAGACGGAGGAAGAAGTCTTCTTCGCTGTGGTATAAGACCCTAGGGATAAGGACAATTAGGAGGCAAGTTTCTTTATATTCACTGATGATATTCGTGCTGAGACAGGGGGTAAGTCCTGTAGAGGAGCAGAGCTATTGGGAGGAATTATGAGGAATGAGAAATTTTGCCGAGCTGCTAGGAGATGAGTAGCTGGCACAGGCAGTGAGGTCGGGAGAGTTACTGGAGCGAGGGCGGACGCACTTTCCCGTATAGGAGACTGAATGAAAGGTCAGGGGGACGGCAGAGGTATTCCAATTGCATTCCAAGGGGCTGTCTTCTGTGCTTTCTGAAAAGGAGAGGTTGGAGGCAACGGGCTCGTACAGGGAGGAGGCGGTGGAGAGGCAGAGCCAGCAGGAGGAGGTAAAATTGAGGTTGGAGGAGTTCACTGAAGCAAAGGCGGCTTGGATGAGGCTGAGGAGGGGAGAGGAATAACGAGAAGGGGGCAGAGGAAGCTGGGGTGGTGGTGTTTGAGATGTAGTTGAAGTGCGTTTAGTTGGAACTAAGGTGCGGCTGGAGAGCTGTGGAAAAAGGGGGTTAATGACTTTATTGGGACCTATGCCAGAGGGGTTTTTTAGTACAGCCTCCTTTTTTATCAAAATAAGGGAACTTGGGTTGGCTCCTTCCAAATAGATTTTGAAGCCCCAGGTTTGACCGAGTAACCAGGAGGGATCAGTGGGGAGCTGCACTGTAAGATTAAGATGTGTGCAGGATTTCTCACTTTCTTGGCCGAGCCAGTTAACAGTAGGGAGTTTGCACCCTGTAGGGGCCCACTTTAAGGTAAGGTAATGATTAGGAACAGGAGGCTTCCAATTAGTGGCTAATGTTTCATACCCCCAGTATGCACAGTAGTACTCGTTGGGGGAATTACAGTACGATTTTCCAGGATTTGAGGATGGGCACATGTAATATTGGGCCTGGGGATTACTTACCTTTCGAGCGCAGGTTTCTTCGACTCTGGAGACAAAGGTGGTGAAAGGCTTATTCGGCTCCTGGAAGAGCTTGGTGAATTTATTAGGCCGACAGGCAGAACAGCTGGCAAAAGCTCGCAAGGCAATTCCCCAAAGGATAGGCTAAAAGGTGGCAGGTGCATTAATATAAGCAGACGCATTTAGAAACGCTCCCGTGCTTAGATAGGCTTCGGGGTGATGATAGACTCCAGTGGCTGCGTCTTGCTCACTTTGCTTAGCTGCTTCTGCCTGGAAGTGAGCACGCCAGTCAACAAACTGACCGGGGTTAAAAATTGAACGGGCAAGCGAGGCCCAGTCTTGGGGGAGGCAATAGTTCATGGCGAGATCCTGCAGTATTTGGGAAGCATATGGGCTACCTAACCCGTCCTCCTTGACGGCCCTGCGAAGCTGCTTGATAGTATCTAAGTCAATGGGATACCAGTCATACGGTTTCTGTGGGGTGGGGGCAAGGTTAAGAGGAAAGCAGCGAAAAGCACGAGAGAAAGGAGGACGCGCTTGTAGAGGGCTTGGCGCGGGAGTGGGGGTAGGGGGAGCGTTGCCCCAAGGATTGCCTTGAGGTGCAGAAGGCAGCCAGGGGTTGTTAGCCGGCAGGGTGGAAGGAGCGGCGGCAGCTGCCGGTAGCGGCTCCGAGGGGGAGCTCGCTGAAGGGAGAGGCGGGAGTGGGAGGCCCCAAGCGTCGCAAGATGGCGGCGCGGTGGGCGTGGCTAAGACACAAGATGGTGGATCAGCCCCGCCCTGTGAAAGGGTGGGGCCCAAGGCATAAGATGGCGGACTAGCTCCGCCCTGTGAAAGGGCGGGGTAAAGCGTATGCGGTTTCCGGCCCAGCTTAGGGCTGATGTCATCGCCAGAGCATTTCCTCCCCTCGATGGAAGAAGAAGGAGGAAGTTCGCCATCTTGGCGTGGCGCAGTGTTATTTTGCTTTTTGGGAGTCACCTCGAGTGCGTTGTTAATCTGCTTGACTAAGGACTCCGTGTCCGAGTCATGATTTGAATTAGTATCGCTATCTGAATCTGTTGGCTGGGTTGATAGGGCCTCCTTGGATTTAACGGGGCCTCGATCAGGGGGGAGGGAGCCCTGAAGGCAGGAGCGGATGGTTATCAGGGTGGGGAGCAAGCCGGGAGGGAAGTGTTTGCTCTCATGTTCCATGGCGTTGGTGACTCGATCAATAAGGCGATCATAAGTAACAGGGTCCCAAAGATGGCAAGTGGTGAGCCATGGGTTAAAGGGCAGCAGGAGGTCCCAGTATATCTGCAGCTGCCGGACAGACACTTTACAGCGATGCGTGTCTAGGAGACCCGCTAGAGCACGAACTTGAGGTGCCTGGCATGTAGATATACGATTACCCATAGCTGAGGGGAGAGGAGGGGGGGTTGTTTACCGAGCAGAGAGAATGAGATAAACCGTGGCCTTGAGGCTGAAGGAGACGGCGAGAGCGGAAAGCAGTGCCCTTTGGCAACGGGAGCAGTCGGGGGGGGGGGCGGTTGCAAAGAGGCACACGGTGCCAAATGAGGAAAGAAAGATACAAAGAACCACAGCAAAGTAATGGAGGGGAAGAGGGAGAGCGTTAGGAGGAACGGGTGTCATAGAAGTGCGCATACAAGAGGACGAAGAGAGCGTGGGGGAAGGGAGGAGCGGCTTCGGAGCAAGGAACCTCCCACGGCTCCGGAAGCGGCGAAGGAGAGGCGGCCCTTACCTTGCAGGCGAGGAAACGGGAAGCTGGAGAGGCGTCCGGGCGAGCGGGCGACCTGCCGAACTGTTGTGTGGAGACACTCCTCACACGGGGCACCAGTTGCGGTCGGGGTTACTGCTTCTGGGGGGAGGGGCGGCCGGTAGCCGAGCCCTCGGCTCTTGGCGTTGCTCGGAGGGTACCGGCGGCGGGGGCTCTTTCCCGGAGGCGAGGGCGAGGCGGAGGACGTGGCCGGGTCCTCGGCGGGAGGCGTGCAAGGTATGGAGGGCGGCGATAAGGACAAGACACTCTTCATCCAGTAGGAGTATGCGCCAAAGAGGCTTTATTTAGGGGTGATCACAGGTTATATAGGCTGGTAAGAAGGGCAGGGCTGGAAAAGAGGTGAAGTAGCCTTAAATGGCAATACTGAAGGGAGAGGGGCTAGGATTGGTTCTGAGAGGACGCAGGAGCCGTTGCAGCGGGCGGGGGTTGTTCTGGCCACGGTGCATGCGCGCTGGCGGTGGCAGGAGTGGCCTTGGCACCAGGGAGTGAGTGGGTAAGATAAGGAAGTGGGGAAAGGGCAGTTGGGAGAAAGGCGGTTTCCTCCGGCAAGCCTCCCTTGCCAGTGGCATTTTGGGTGAGGAAAAGGGAGCTGCCCTGACCTCGCTCCTCAGGCTCGGGGGGGCTGCAGAGGGCACTCACGCCCGTACCTACTACCCTCCCCAGGGGGTGATATCAGGTCCCCTGGCCCAGGCCTGGTAAGTCGAGGCACAAGCCCAGTCCCCGCAGTTATTAGTTAAGGTTTAGACTTTTCTGTGAATAGTATCTTCAGAGGTCCTATTTAGATGAAGCCACATTGAATCAAGGTGGGCCTTAATCCATATAATTGGAGGCCTTATAAAGAGGTGAAATGTGAATGCTTTCAGTCAGAGGAAGCCAGAGGTCGGTAGAAGCCAGGATCCAGAAGAAGCCAGAGAGGAGAGAATGCCATATGACAGAGGACTGCTATCACCAGAGCACTCCTGACCCCAGGAGGAAGCATGGCCTTGCCAACATCTTGATTTTGGACTGCTAGCCTTCAAAACCAGAGACAACAAATGCTTGTCATTTAATCCAACCCACTGTGTGGTATTTGTCACAGCAGCTCTGGCAATCTAAGATAGTAATGTAACACTCAGCATTTATTCCATTAATATTTATTGAGCACTCAATACATGCCAAGTTGTGCTAGATGCCAGAGCTACATCTTGAACTGAAATGGGGATGGCCATAGTCTTTTTGGGATGACAGATAATTAACCAAAGAACTACAAAAGTACAAATAGGATTACAAATGTGACAAGTGCTCCAAGGACCCAGAAGAGTGGGAGGTGACAAGTCAGGGAAGGCATCTCTGAGGAAAAGAGCTGTGCCCTGAGATGTCAGTGAGGAGGGGCCATGGCCTGGGAGAAAAGAGGGAGAGCCCCTCTTGTGTGTTTGTTTACCTGGAGAATGAAGATAATCTTTGAAGGGTTATGGGAGGGAGTGTGAGAGAGTGCGTGTGTGTGAGAGAGAGAGGGAGAGGGAGAGAGGGAGAGAGAATCTGAATTGACTTTTCAGAGTTCTTTAGTCTGTAGGATGGTGAATAGTCTGGGAAAAAGCCAGAGTGGATGTGGTTAGAGCCCTGAGGGGACTGACGTAGACATTCAAGAGCAGATGAGGGAGTTAGAGATATTCAGGCAGCTGGTGATGGACTGGACGTGGGGAATGAGGTGCCAAGTTCTCCTCCTTATTTCTGCCTTGAGCCAATGGTGACTTGTGGTGCTGTGTGCTCTCTAGTGTAGAGAGAACCAGTGGAGGATCAGGTCTAAAGAGTGGTGGACACCAGAGTGAGGAGAAGGGTATTGAAGAGCACAACGAGGAAGGATTTAGGATTTTCTGGAACAATTACCTAGACTTCCCTCAGACATTCTGGACATGATCTTAAGATGTTTTGAAGTATTTTGTAGAGTTACACACAAATTCTTTAGATTGGGGCCATGGAGTACAGTTACATTGTGATAGATCTGGGAGGCAGGCAAGGAATCATCCTGTTTATTTTAGAGGTGAGGAAACTGGAGGTCCAGAGAGCTAAGGTGCTGTACTAAGGCAAGTTAGTGACTGAGCCGGAAGTAGAGCCCTCATTTCCTTCCTCTCAGTACAGGGTCTTTGCACTGCACAAACTGACTCTTAATCTCCTCATTCCTTACTGCCGAATAAAATTTGAATTTGCAGCATTTGGCATTTGGGTTGAATTCAGGTTTGGGAAAATCCTATGAAAAAGAAAGAAGAATCCTTTCCCCCTCATTTGTACTTAAACCTTCCTGGGTGTCCTAGTTTGCTAATGCTGCAGAATGCAAAACACCAGAGATGAACAGGCTTTTATAAAACGGGGGTTTATTTCACTACACAGTTACAGTCTTAAGGCCACAAAGCATCCAAGGTAACACATCAGCAACCAGGCACCTTCACCGGAGGATGGCCAATGGCGTCCGGAAAACCTCTGTTAGCTGGGAAGGCAGCTGGCATCTGCTCCAAAGCTCCGGCCTCAAAACGGCTTTCTCCCAGGACGTTCCTCTCCAGCAAGCTTGCTCCTCTTCAGAACATCACTCCCAGCTGCACTCTCTTTTCTCTCTTTGAGTCAGCTCATTTATATAGCTCCACCGATCAAGGCCCACCCCGAATGGGTGGGGCCACACCTCCATGGGAACATCTCATCAAAATTATCTCCCACAGCTGGGTGGGGCACACTCCAAGCAAATCTAACCAGCACCAAAACTTCTGCCCCACACAAGACTACAAAGATAATGGCATTTGGGGGACACAATACACTCAAACCGGCACACTGGGGAAGGTGGAGGTTGATGAGAATTATTTTATGCAAATTGAGCATCTCTGTCTGGGGTCACAGACTTTAACTAGACTCCAATAATTTATCTCATGTTTCAGAGTCACACTCCAGAAATGCATCATGTCAGCACACTGCCTCTAGGCTGGGACTCTGCCAAATATTCTTTAGTCATGGAGGAACAACGAGAAATGCTCTGTTTTGTTAGTATTGTGAAAATACATCTACAGCCCAGATTTTTTTTTTTTATTTTGACCATACAATATTTACACTGTTTATCACAGTAACATTATTATGCTAAGAAGACATATTTATCTTCTCTTCTGGCTGTGTATCAGTTTGCAGATTGGAGAGAGGTAGAAATGTCAGGCAGTTATCTAGATAATTCTGTGGAAAATGTATTTACTTCCACAATAGCTGAAATATTTTATATGTAATAAAAGCAAAAATCATAAGTTATAATTCTATTCTTTCCTTTATTTTAGTAGTATATAGTAAACCTACAGAGTCAGGCCAGAACATGAACTGATTATTTTAAAGACAACTCTAATCGATTGATCCAGTTTGATTATCCATATAAAAGAATAAAAAAAAAATCACCCAGACAATAGATAAATTTCTCATGCTCCCACTTTACCTCAGTCAAAAGGAGAAGGTCCAGCGTTTATAGACGATTTCATTTGAACTATGTGGGTGTGCAAACGTTCTTTGAGGATTCTCCTTCTGGCCTCAGATTAGGCAGGAGCGGTCTACACACGTTCTCCAGGGACAGCTTCACTGGAGGCTGAGTGGACAGTTGAATAGTGGAGTGACCTGAGGGGCCCTGGGAGGATTCAGGCCCCCCAAATCTCCCCCACTTCCTGTCCCCAGGACTGCACTGTTTGTGCTTTGTTCCTTTGTGTAGTTAAGAGTGTTTTAATAGAACCTAACTGGTTGGTATGGTATCTCATGCCCTAATCAGATCAAAGGGGAGGTAGCAGCTCATTAAATATAACATGAGAGCAGGTGATCGATGTATGGACCCCACAGCTGGTCCTGGAGTACAAAAGGGGTCATCGGGAAGCCAGCAAAATATAAATTTCACCTGTGTCCCTAATTTCCCCAACATTGACCAGCAGAATCTACCACTTGAAAGTTCAGTTTGGGCCTTCATGTTGGTATGATGCCACAATCATATCAGAAAATATGCTTATTTTTACTTTTTGCTGAGAGAATGTGGAATTACTTTGTACATATCTTTTTTCCTTACACTGTCACTAAAGTTAGCAGAAATAATTTTTTAATGGTTTTATTCACATACCATACAATCCATCCAAAGTGTACAATCAGTGGCTCTTGGTATAATCACAGAAATTATGCATTCACCACCACAATCAATTTGAGAACATTCTCATTGCTCTGAAAAAAAAAATTCCCATGCCCCATAAAGCTGTGGGGGTCTTGTGGATTCCGTAATTCTAGTGTCTTAAGGTTAAGAATAGAACTTTGAATTTCTTAGTCATGTAGCCATTTATACTTTTTCTTATCACAGCAACTCTATATTGCCTCATTTTATATCAAAGTGACAGTGATTACATATATTTTTAAATATTAAAATTGGCACATGACTCACTAGTTGGTCTCACAAGAGAACAGAGTATTTGCAATACCTTGCAACAGATATGTTCAGGTGTAAGCAACAGAAAAACTCAAATCATGTAACAATAAGGAAATATTATCTTCTCTCATAAAAAGCCTAGAGGAAGAATGGTTCTTTGGGAGGTTAATTCAGTGGCTCAACAGCATTAACAAGGGCCACGTTTATTTTTTTGTTTTTATTTTCCTTTTTTTTTCTCTGCTACCTTCGACACGGTGGAGTCTGTTCTTCACAGTTGCAAGACGGAAGTCCAAAGTGTCCTTTCCTAGTACAAAGGCCAGAAGAAGTGATGAGAGCTCATACCTTCCTCATGTCCCACTTAAACAGGAAGGGAAAAGTCCCCAGAAGAACTGGCAGATGTGTCATGTCTCATGGGCCAGAATTGCAACTCACCCATTCCTGACTCGAAAGCTGGCAAGCGGAATGGAATAACCTGCCCCATTGAAGGTCCAACCTTTTCTGAAGCACATGGCCACACAATAACAGAAATAAATTGGGATTACTTAGCAGAGAATGAAATGGAGAAGTGACTGTTGGTGGACAAACAACAGTTGTCCACCACGTCCTTACAAGTATGGAAAGCTGGAGAAGTCCATACTATGGTCAAATTTTACATGACAGCCTCACTACTAAGAGCTTCCATTTTGCTTTACATGAAGCAGCTTGGGGAAGAGATGAGTTAGCAGATGGGATGTTGGGTACCAGCTCTGCTACTTGGTTAGGCCATATGACCTCTCTAGGATTTACTGACTATTTAGACAAAATGAGGGGCTAGAATATAATCTCTGCCATTTCCTTCTTCACTATTTTGGTCCTTTATTCTTGTTTAAATTTATATAATTGATAATGAGGTCCTGGAGAGGTCAGTCTAGTGGCTCTGGCGTGAACAATGAAGGGTGGATGGTGTATTTTCCACCGAGGCTCTGCTGTATGTAATGGAGTTGGTTTTTTAGATCCAAGTTTTCTGGCTCATCCTTCCAAGCTGCTTCAACTTTGCAACTTGACCTTTCTCAGTGAGTCTGATATGGTTAATACTGAAAACCTGCTAGTAATATGTGAGGTGTGTGACCTGGTGGGAAAACCTTGTTGAGTTCAGTTTTGTGGAGGGAAAGCTTGTGGGGGAGAAAGCTGAACTGTCTCAGACCAATGGGCTAGATGGACTCTGTAACCCTGGAAAATTTCCATTTGTATAATTAGAGAGCATGTTGGTAAACACTGTTAAAGAAATGTGAATTAAATATAAGTGGATCTAGATTTTTTAGGATGAACAATAGATTGAATTCTAAATATTCAAATGGAATTAAGAAAGAAATAAACTATCTACAATTTTTATATTCTTTCATCCTATTTTCCCGTAAGGAAAAAAAAAATCGAAAGAACAGAATTAGAAAGCAAACAAACAAGCAAAGAAATGAACACAGATTTTCCAGTAAAGGAAATGTGCAAGAAGTAGTTATGGTAATGACTAGAATTCTTTTAACTTTTTTATGTTTTTGGTACACATTCCCAGACACAATGCTTAATAATGATTATCTTGGAAGGAGTCAGGTTTTTCTTGTCACTGCTTTGCTTCTTTCCATAGCATCTAGGGGAAACATCTTAAACTGGATCCTTTACTTCCTAAAAATAATAAAACACATATTCCTAAGTCCCTTTTATTTATTTTTCTGATACTAAGTAAACATGTGTCCTTATATTGCATCTCTAGTTTGACTGGGGCTGCATGCTTACATGAAATTTTCTTTTAAAATGACAATTAAAAGATAATGTATTTATTAAGTGTTAAAACATTTAATAGGATGTGGAACAAACATCTATCTATATATGCCCAAAGTTTTAAACTTTCTCTGGGTGCTTGACATTATTGGGTAGATGTCCCTATCTATAAAAATATAATATATTATAAGCATGTATTGATTTTTTGCATAGATCAAGTCTAACACACAATAGCCACTTACTAAAAGAGTGAAGAACAGTTTCAAAGATAGAGGACACTCATCAAAATATTCATGAATACATGCAATGTGATTAGTTAAATCTAACAGATTATTGGCTTGAGTTTGGAGAAAAAAATACAGTCACTAAATTCCAGGTCAACGAGAAGAATGACACTGCTTTGCCAGGCCTAGAAGTTCCTGTCTGTCTGAAGATTGCCACAGCTGCAGCTTTTTTGCCTCTGACAGATTTCAGATGGACTTTGATAGACAGTCAGATGAACTCTAGTATCTTTTACATAGAGACAGATGTTCTATGTAACAAAAAACCAAAACCAAGGCAAAACTGACTCAAACACAATTCATAAATATTGCCTTTACTTATTGCTAAAATCACCTATGTTTTTGTTATATACTGCTAGGGGGTAGGGTTAAAAGTTCTGTGAAGTTCATGTTTAATAGCTGGAAAATGCTCAAAAATGGATAAGGGGTTACATTCTCTATTTTCTCGTTCAATAAATGATACATTTTCTACTGGACGAAACTGAAGAACTGATCATGATGCTATTATTAATTAATAACTGTCTTGTTAGCAATAAAAAATAATAGTTTTAATTTGAAAACCTTTTCTTAGTCTTTTCCAAGACCCTTTATAATTTGCGAAAGCAGATAGTTGAAAAATAAAAGACAATCAAATAATTATCTTGCCTATATCACATTCATCATTTTTTTTCCTGAATTGAATGATTGTTTTGATGCCAAGAGTAATTGAAAAGCTAAAACAAATTATTTTTGCAGTCTATTATGAGCCAGAGGCTTTCAAATGCACCTATTGGGTACATAGCATTATCCTTAGTTTTAAAGTGAGGAACTTAAGGCTCAGCCAGATTAAATTGTTTATCTAAATGTACACCACAAATAAGTGACAGCCCTGGGCTTTGACCCCACATTTTCCTGACTCCAGAGTCTAAACTCTCTTGACATACCATCTAGGCAGAGCATGAAAAATATCTCTTCTATCACCAACACTCTGAAAGAAGCTCAACTATTTAAGTCAAACATAAGCTACTGTGTATTAATTTTCTTCCAGGAATCTCACATTACAGATGAACAATCTGGTGTGATTGTTACTATCTCATGCTTATTAAACAGAGTCACACAGTTTTCTCCAAAGAACAATGCAGAGCTGAAGGACATTACCAAAGTGCAGTAAAGACCTTCTCAGAAGCTTGTTGAAAGGAAGATTATGAAGCAGCCCTTTACTTCCCATCAGCAAAGGTACAATTACTAGGGTGTACAATCACCCCTTTCAGACTTTTTTGAAGCCATGGTCTGTTCCAAAATATGAAAAATCATGTAATGAAGTGAGAAACAGTTTACTCTTTCTTTAGGGTCTGAGAGGGCAGTGCCCAGCTGTCTAATTTCAGCACATGTGAAAGTTTAGGGAAGGAACAAAAACAAAATTTTTGTAACGTGTAGATCAGACCGAAAAGAATAGCTATAATAAGGCTAACATGAGATGTGTGAAGCAAAGTCTCCTGCGAGTTCACACGAATCAGATGTACCGTAAATAAATCCAGTAATCTCAAAGTTTCTGTTCTTCATCCTTGAGCATTTTAATGATGGATTCCAGCCATTTCCATGTGCTTGTGTGTGTGTCTGTATACGTGTACTTAGATCACATTGTGTTTCTCAGTCTCTCTTTTTGAATCCAAATGGTCTAGCAAATATTTTCTTAAATAGTTTGAAGCCAATTCTCTGAGGAAAAGCCTTGCTTCCTCTTGCACTGGGAAGGCCATTGCATAGGAAACTATAGAACCTGCTCTTATCCCATAAATGTTGAAAATTACACACGTAGGCATTGCCGTGAGGTGGATGAGCAATGGACTTGGAGTCAGAATTGCTGAGTAGAGCCTCATTTGCCACCCTTTCTCATTGTGTCAGCTGCACACAGGTCTTGCTTTCCTCAACCACAATGCATGATCCCTCCTAATGTTAGCATTTCATGAATTATGGCTGTGTGAGGTGGGTGGGAGAGAGAGGAAGCTGTAAGGTAAGTCAGCTTTACAAGTGGCTGCTGAGTTTGTACCTGATGATCCTCAGGGGGTCTAAAAAGCTTACACTCTAACTTTACTAAACTTACAAATTTACAAAAGTGACCCATAACATCTTTTGCTAAAACTGAGATTTTGTAATCATGCCCTAAAATGCATTAAGTTTATCTTCTGTGAATTTAAAGCTCAAAAATATTTAAAACTATTGAATCAATAAATTATGAATTATTTATAAATAAGAAAAACCACTTGCATAATACATCACTATTACAACTCATAAAAGATGAGAGAATCACATGGTGAAGACATTTTTGCTTTACAGTGGCCTTCAGAACAACGTTTTCTTAGATATATGGAAATAGAGAAAGTTCTTTTTTTTTTTAAATTTCAAATTCTTCTTGGGAAAATAAAAATCATATTGATATTTGCTTTCTACCCACTGCAGGTGATGAAATAACTGAGGCAATAAACCTGTTTTAGCATACCATACTCTTGAGACACGTTAATAAAATAAGATTGTAATATTATATAGCATTTTAAGCTTTGAAAGCGAGCTTTCTGTAGCAGATGCTCAAGAAATATTTAGGTTTAAATTCAATGTTTCTGAAATTTTTTGAGTGTTTATTCAGTGCTAGGTACTAGGTAAGAAATATTTAGAACCATGATTATCTATAATTTAGATTTTTTGGTCCCAATTTTGCAGTTAAGAGAGTTAGAAAAAATGAAATCTAAGTGACATGGTTTGCTTTAGCTACCAGGAATCTTAGCATCTAATTTAACACTCCACTTTGTGCCCATAGTAGTATATGTTTTGTGTTTTATCCATTTTGTTTATCCTTTCTTACATTTATTTTCTCTTCTCCCTGATTCCCTTGCCCATGTTATTTTTAAACTTTTATAAGTATCTCTGTCAATCACCTTAATTCCTTTTTTTAAATTTTGCTTTTAAAGGAGAGGAAATTAAATTCATGGAATCAGTGATATATAATGGTATTATGAACTTTGGCTCTTGTTTTGTTGCCAGGGACAGCACCCAGGCCACCCAACCCCTTCCTCTAGGGCTAGAGTCCGAATGACCAAGTATCATGTGGGATTACTTTTTTAAAAACTACAACTCCTTCTTTGAATAATCCATGAACTGTTTAGAGAGAGTAAAAAGTAATACAGAAAACAAACATACTAATGGACCAAGAAACTATTCAAGTAGCATTCAAGGGCAAAGAGGGGGATGATCACAGACGTGTTTCCCTTTCTTTCTTCAACCCCTTGAAGTGTGCAGCCTTGAAGTTAGAGACCAGACCATCTAAATGGAGCTGGAGGAGAGAAGGCAAGTCTGGCCATGCATTGCTCCAAATCAGAGGGAGTGTCTTTCAAATAGAGTAGCTTGGTTAACAAGTGGCACTTTTCTAGACATCAAAAGGCAGACAAAAATGGAAAAAAAAAAAAAGCACCAAACACACTAAACCAACGTAAGTGAACGTATTTTGTCAACACACTTTTGTGAGTCCTGCTCTGCACACCAACCATGTCAGGCATCAACACGGACTTAGCCAAGGCAGCTATAAACTCAGAAGGTGGTGAGATGATTCTATTAACCACACCTCAAATCCAGTGTCATTCATTTACAGTCATTCCTCTGTAATTTGCACCTGTGTGTTTGTGCAACTGTACTTACATCAGACAAAATGATTTTCAGTTTTTTGACACTCTCCGGGGTAACATAGGAGAGAAATGACTGTAAAAAGTGCCTTCCACATCACCTAGGTGTCTATTAAGGGTGTGTTGAATAAATGAGTGAATGAAAAATAAATGACAAAGCAAATAAAATGGATATTCTTGATCAAGTGCCTGGATGCAAGAATGTTGTACAATTTTTTGTCAGAGAGAGGAGATCCTAATTTGGCCAGGGATATAATTGAACTTTGTAGTGCAGATGTGCTGTATAACAGACTTTTACTGGTTGCAGAAATTTGGAAAGTGATGGCCTTTGATATTATTTTCGCTACAGAGAACCAACATGATATGGGGCAAATGATAACACTGAGGGTATTTCTCTCTTTAATATCTATGGTTTCAACAGATCAGCAAATAAACAAATATTGCTGAAAGTAGTATAAGCCAGATTGGTAGGTTATATGAAAGAAGTATAAGATATGAGCTCTGCTCTCAAGCACAGACAAAGCTGAAATTTACTAGATAATCAGTGGAAAATACAAAGCAGCAAGCAAATAGAAAGTGCTGAGTTGCAATTGCTGTAAAGCTATAGGAATTCAGAGAAGCAAGTAAGTCAATAAAACACAGGTGGAATCTGAGTGGGGCATTCCAGAAGCAAAGGAGGAGGGGGGTTGTGAGAAAACATTTTAGGGGAATGGTTGGTATGACTGATTTAAGGAGAGGATCTGTATGGACATAATATAAGTTAAGTAATAGAGTAAGTAGGATAAGACCCAATTGTAACAGTACATAATTCTGTATGTTTTGTTGCAATGAGATGGACAATTTGGGCTAAGTGGAAGGACTAAAGATTATTAGTGGATCCATAGCCATTTCTTTGTTATCTTAGTAACATGAAGCTGGTAATAATTTAAGGGATAGAGAAGACCTAAATTCTCAGTTTAGCCTAGATTAAACAGCTTTTCATTCATTTTTGACCAAGATTTCTTAAACATAATAAAATCAATGGGCCAAAGTATCATTCTTTTAATCATTTCTCCTTGAAAGGAGACAAAAGAGTTCAGAAATTTTGGATGATGGAGGAATTGGAGGGGGTTTGGAGAGATGGAGAAGATGGGGAAAGGGAATTGGGAACCTGGAGAAATAAGCAACCAGAGGATGAAATTAAACATGGCTGAAATCTACCATGATCAAACAAAGTGTCCCTTTGGTTCATGCATTCATTTGTTTTTTCACTCATCAGATACTTATTCTACCCTAACTATGGAAACACACTACTCTGAAATCTATTAAGGATATCGCAATGAATAAAGAAAGAATATCCAAGGATGCTGATAACTGTGAGACAATTTAGATAAATTTACATACTTAGTTTCCTGGATCACAATTTTTTATCAAGCAGAATGTAGAGGCATTGTTTGGCAGGTGCATTCATCAGTTGTGGCAGGATGGAAATTCCTTACTCAGGGAAAGTTAGCTAAATTAATCATGGGGAAATATTGATAATTTGCATTGTTATAGAGCTAGAAAATTGAGAAGTTGCTTTCTTCTAAATTCCCACTAGACTTCCCTTCTCCCATGAAAGTGGGGAGGGCATACCACCCACCACCTTCTTTTTTGTTTTCCTAGTTGTTGATTTTAGAAGAAAGAGGAATAAAGGCTTTGAAGGATTTATCATAGTGGGCAACAGGAACTACACACTTTAATCCGTTGTCCTTTCCCTTTATTTTAAAATTACAATTTTTTACTTCAAATAGACTTTGATGTTTTTTTCTAACTAGTCTTTGCAGAAATATAGTCTAGATAATTTGTGTCTAGTGTATATCCTATTGATACAAATGTCAGGTGTACAGACACCCACTTACCGGGTTAGCCTAATTTATCATTACTGGATTTTCATGTCTAGCCTAGGGCTGGGCTGTAAGAGAGACAAAATGCTTCCACATTTTCTTCCACTTGCCAAAAATTTCTCTACGTTATATTACTTTATTTGAGCCTTTGATTTTTTTCCCCAAATATTGCTTAACTAACTTTGTGAGCTGAGTTCCTTCTGTATGTTTATTTCCATTTTGTTCTGAGAGACATTTTGGAGTGTGTTCTTCATTTATTTAGGATTTGCAAATTATTTAAGAATAGCCAGAGTGCATCCTTTTCCTTGTGTTTTATGAAAATACTTTATTTTCAAGGGAAAAACCTAATTCAGCATCCAATTTATTTACTGGCAAGCTCTGGCTTGTTCATTAAGTAAGTGGAGATGATTTAGAGAGCTCCTAGTCCATCTTATGGATGGGAAAACTGACACATAGGGATGTCTTTTGGCTTGCTCCACGTCATTTGCTGGGCTCATTTGCCTTTTTTGGTACACCTCTATGTCATGCTCCTTCTGAGGCTGCTGCCCTGCCTTTTGTTTGACTTCTGCAAGTTCTTTCCTGTGCTCTCTGTTCCAGCAATGCCAAGTCTGTTGATTCTCCTTATGCATACCTCAGGGATAGATGTCTCTGTGCTGGGAGGCTGAGAGATTTCCCCTGACTTTTTGTGTCCCACAGTGATGTTTTTAAAAAATTGCATCTCAGCCACTGCTCTGTGTACTTACTTCTTATGTGCTCCTGTCTTAGTGATACACCCAGTAATACACAAACTTCCCTTCCTGGGGGCAGTACTTCTTGCCTGCTCCAAATTCCCCACTCAGACATTAGGCTGATGCATGTTTGGGGAACGGAAGAAGGGAAGATTTGGAGGAGGCATGGGTGGACACACTTTCCCCTGAAACTTATTGGTCCCAGGTAAATGGTCAAATGGTTAACTGTAAATCTGATTTATATCCTGACTGAGACCAAAAATGTTGGGGTTTTTCCAAAACTGTGAGTTATGCTTTGTGTGTTTGTTTCCCCAGCAGCACTGATTTTCCTGACTTTATTTTTTGTCTTGAATTTCTCTCCACTCAAATGGTGACCTCTCAGTCACCCAGACTTGCCCTTGGTGATGCAAAACCTCTCTCTCTCTCTCTCTTTCACCATGGGGAATAGCCTTGCTGTATTTCATCCATAGTGTTGTATAGCTTTATGGCTTAGTTTAAAAATCCTTCTTGATTAATTCTATAATTAAATGATTTGGCTATTTTAGGGATGCAGAGGATATCATTTCTATAGAAAAAAATCTTATTAAGCTCTGTGTTAAAAAACAAAGCAAAATATCAATAGAAATTGTTTTGTCTCCTTAACCTGTTTGGGAACTATCATCCAACTAAATTATGGATATGGTGTAAGCTAAAATTTTCCTTTACAAACACCTATTTGATAAAAACATGTTCTCAAATTTTACAAGTAATTTATTCACTGAGAGTAAATGTGGCTTGTGACACCCCCCCCCCCCCCATATATATCCTGTTGCAGTTGACGTATTTCTGCAGTTTCTGTGGGGGTTGTTTGTGTGCTAGGCTCCCATGACGTGATGTGGGGGTGCATTTTCCTTAGCTGGCTTGGTTTTTCACACTTGCTTGGTAGGAGTTCCCACTGTGAAAATAGAAATGCTCTATGTATGAGCTAATGACTCATTAACAGAGGCATTCAATTATCATTCCAGATCCAAAGATTCCCAAATAAGACATTAATACTGAAAGTCCGTAACACCTTTGGTGATGTCTGTGAGTCTATCCATGGGAGCCCAGGGGATAAACGGGTATTATGAGCTTGACGTGCTCTGTTCTTCATCAGAGATCAGAGCATTCCGTAGTGAACTTTTCTTTGTACATTCGGCAAATACCTGTTTGTTGGTTGCCAGGCACTGTGCTAGGTACTGGAGGTAGAACGATGGACAGCATACAGGCTCTGCCCACTGGGGGTTACAGCCAAGTGGGTGAGACAGATGCACACATAATATTACAAGTCAGTGTGCCAACACCCAAAAGTCCCGGGTGTTGTGGATATGTGGCAGAGGCAGTGGCTAAGTCCTCCTTGCAGTTCAGGAGAGTTTCCTTGGGAAAGCCACATTTGAGGTAGGCATTTTAAGATGAGTTCATCAGTTGGAAAGATAGAGGAAGAGAATTTGGGGCAAAGGCAATGGCATGTGGGACGTTTCTTCTGGGCATGAACTGTCACATATTCAGTGCTCACCGTGTACTAGGCTTTTCACTCTAAGCATGTCCCAGGCTTTAGCTTGATGAATCCTCATAACGGTTCTGTGGGGTAGATATTATTATAGCAATTTCACAGTGGAGGAAGCTGGGAGTTAGAGAAGTGAGGGAATTCTATAGGGAAATTAGCCAGTCAGGTGCTAAACCAGAACTGGGACTTCAGTGTACATTCTTCACCATTTTGTGAATTTAAGTTGTGTTACTCATTCATACATATACATGCATTTATACTTAGGGTCAGCTTTATGAGTATATGACCTGCACAGGACTCCTTGCTTACATGGATCCGTGGATGGTCTGCTGTCACCATCTTGAAATTCTTAATAATTTTTAACAAAGGGCCTTGATTTTCATTTTGCACTGCACCTGTCAGATTATGTACCTAGTCCTCATATTCATACATTCATTCAACATATATATTTTTAAGTGCCTTCTAACTGCCAAGCACTGCTCTAGGTGCAGGGCATATCAGTAAACAAGCCTGCAAAAATCCCTGCCCTCAGGGAACATATATTTAGTTAGGGAAGGAAGACAATAAAAAATAAACACAATAAAGAAGTTCCAATAAAACATGTTAGAAGGTGATTTAGGTAGTAAGAAAGACTAGAACAAGGTATGGTAAATCAAGAGAATTGAAAAAGGAGGGTACTATTTTGAATAAGGTATTCAGGAGTGGAGTATAAGACCACTTTTCTATCTGTTGGTTGACATTAGCATGACTTTAGTGTTATAACTAAATAGACTTATGAAACCATGAGATATGTGGAACCCCACTGGGTATCATTTCAATATCTTTAAGAGTTGTTGGCTCTTGCAGAATAGGAAAGAAAGGAGATGAAAAAAGATTACCGAATTAGATCTACCCAAATCAGGTGGTGAAGCTTATGAAAGAAATAAATTAGCATCTGAAGGATCAAATGAATTGCCATTAATAGGGTCTTTAGAGACAGAAAGACATTTAAATGTTATGAGACGGCAACAAAACAAACAAAAACCAAATCCAAGCAAATAGCAAAGGAAGTTAGCTGTACCAGAAGAGGGGGGAAATAGGCTCAAAACAGAGGGAAGAACCAAGTAATATGTCATTTCAGTCTAGGATGGTAGGTTCCCTCTAGATGTCATAGATTCACTGTTATAATGACTGAAAGAGATGCAGCATGTCACCATCAGTTTCTTGGGCAAGAATTGAATTCTGCACCTCAGACAAAATTTTCTCTGTTTAATGTTTAATTTCGACTTAGAAACTTTAATAGTTTGAATATATAAAGTAACTACAAATAGTCTTTCTGTGCCTAAAACCCACTCTCAAGGACATCTAAATCAACTCTGACATTTAAGAGACAGATAGTGTCTTAAATAATACTGTTTCTCCCTAAAACATATATGATACAATGGGTCACCTTACACAATGGGAATTTACTGGTTCATGGTTTCAAAACTAGGAGAATTCCAAAACTGACATGTCAGCAAGGGGATGCTTTCTCCCTGAAGACTGGCATTTTGCAGCCGGCTGCTGGTGATCCTTAGTCCTTGGCTTTTCTGTCAGGTAGCAGTGCACATGGCATGCGTTTTCCTTTTTCTTCTGGGTTCCATTGATCTCCAGCTTCTGGTGGCTGCCCATGGTTTCTCTCTCTGTCTAACTTTCATTCTGCTTATAAAGGATTTCAGTAATCCGGCTTAAAGCACAGCTTGATTTAGTTGGGCTACACCTTAACTGAAGTGACATCTTGAAGACATCTTATTTACAATGGGCCCACACCTACCAAAATGCAGACCAAGACCAAGAACATGTCCGGTCTGGGGAACACAATTCAATCCACCACAGGTAGGACTGGCAGTTGAGGATATGGGAACTCAGCTAGCAGTTTTATAAAAAAAACAAACTTGTACTTCGTTAATTACAAAAACAGGATTGGTGTGATGAAGTTACCCTTTCCCCCTTAAGTTGCAGGACTATGGAGAATTTTTTAGAAAACCAAGCTTAATTTTATCCAAAGAAACACTCCTTGCCAGTGCTTGAAAGTCCCATAATTCAAAATGCCTTCATTGACCACTGTCTATCCTAGGTTTGGGAAGGATAAAAGACAGTTTCTCTGCCGTAATGGAGTTTGTAGACTTGCAGGGGAGGTAGGCATGTCCTAACAATGACCAAGAAACAATGCAGAAAATGATAGACACTAGCAGAAAATGCCAGGAGAGATTGGGGAGCAGGGAGCAGAATTATTCTGGGAGAAGGGGTGGGAAGTAGGTCTGTAAAGGCTTTCAGAGGAGATGGCATTTGAGGAGGTGCTGGAGCATCTTTAGGACACCTACAGGGAGAGGTGGGCTGGGAGGGCAGCCAGTCAGGGTGGTGTGAACAAAGGTGCAGACCACAGAATATGAGAGGCATGGTAGGAAGTGATGAGGATTAGATGGTGCGGATGGAGCACAGTGAGAATGGGGATGTGGAGCAGAAGGAATTTTGAATAATTCTATGCCTGCTTTTACCTTTGTTCATGCTGTGGTATCCTTCATCCCCAGACACCATCCTGACACCCACCCTCCTGCCCCAAGAATGTCTCTTCACTCAAATCCTCCCACCGAGACTCAGGCCCAGGCTCTCCCCATCACTCCCATGTGTTGGGTGAAAGCAGGGCGTGATGTTGTCCACCTCCTCTAAAATTTTTGCCTACATGAGTTTTTGTTATTTAATGACGTATCATGTTCAAACTCTTCCATGGAAAAGGGGAAGGGAACTTATTCTCAACTCTTCTTGCTTCATTGGAGAAGGAATTTTTCCTTCTCATTCTCTCTTGGGAATGGCTGCCCAATGCACTATTTCTTATTTCTCTATTTGTAGAGTTCTCTGGGGACAGCTTCAACATGAAATTCTGTGGGTGCCCCATTGGGTCTATAAATGGGCGGGTTTGTCTAATTCTGAGGTTTCATATTAGGAATTCCATTATTGCCACATCTCTAAGTCACATATACTGACTCAGCCTTTAACATTAATTAACAGATTCTGTTGATCTCCATTCTTTTGACTCCTTGTCTTTTTCTTAATTGGTTCAGGACATGGTTGTAATAACCACAAAATAAATATTTTACCTTCCCAATGAGACTTTATGCACAAACAGGGATGATAATATGTACTTTGTTCATCAGTTCATTCATTTGCTTATTCTTTCAGCAAACATTTATGGGTTAATTGCCATGTTGATAGATGAGTTTTTGTTTCTCCATAATATTAGGGCTATACTGTGAAATGTTAATGACTCAAAATACTTGCTAGCTGACTATTAATTAATTTGGATTTTATTCCATTGGCAAAGGGGAGTAATCATAGCTAAATCAGACAAGGCCGAAATCTTTTTCTTCCACCCCCTGCAATCAGAGATAAGGTTTTAAATGCACTGGAAACAGGGATCATGTTGACTTAAATGTCACATTTATGTGTAAATAACTGGTCCTTTCCTACATTCGTGTTTTACGAGGATTTGGATCAAGATGCCACAAAGTAAAATCTTAGGAGTGGGGGGAGTACTGGTGGGTGCAAAAGGGTGGATTGGGGACATAGAACATACTTATCTTCTTCACCAGTGACTGCAGGAACACTACCGCAAAGCAAGCAACAAAAACGTCTTCCAGTTGTCCATCTTTTGCCATTTCTATATCTTTTTGCAACGGTACCCCCCAAATTCTGGAAAAAAATAAAAACTTTTATTAATTTTTGTATTCATTTTCCCTCTACACCCATAACAGCAGTCCTGCCAGGCTCTTCATCCGGAAGCGCCCGGCTCCTTCGACAGATGGTCTAGAGACTTAAACTTGCTGTATCCAGATACAGATTTTGTCACCTGATACTTGATAGTAAAGCTATAACCTGGAAGGCGCACATCGTTGGATTTATTTACAACAGAGGAATGCAACATGTCCAACAGTTGGCTTGCAGATAAATGGAGTCAGCGACAACGGGGAAATCATCCTTTTTCCCTCTGCCTGGGAAAATTTTAGCCCTGCTGGGCTATGCCTGGGAAAAGATTCGCATTAGGGTCCCCTGCTGCTAGGAGGACTAGCCCAAGTCAGGCTCGGAATTCAGCTCAGTGTTCTTGGAAGAAACTCTCAAGCTTTATAGGCAAGATCCGTGGGGCATCACCCAGAATCGGGTGTCAGATACCACATGTTGCTGAAAAAATATTTCCTTTTCACTGGAGGCATTTCATGTAATCAGAACCAAAGGCTGCGTGAGTTCCCCTCAGAATGGCGCAGGACCTGTCACAACGTGTTTGCAAAGTCAGAAGAAGCTCAAATCAACATGTGTGTGTTTAATTTTCCCTGGCCGAGTCCACCTTCTTAGCAGAAGCTGGAGCTCAGTATGATATTGGCTTTCACCAGCTGTTTGGGAAGCGAAATGCATGACAGGTGGAGAAGGCTGGCAGACGCAGCAGCTTGCTTTCTGATTGCCAAGACGTAGATTGGCTGGCTGCAAATGGGGTTAGTCTGAGGAGTTGGAAGCTTTCTGCATGGCAAGGAAAGTATGGCCACCGTGACATGTCAATCACTGTCGGCATGGTCAGGCCATGTGACAGGTTAGTCAAACCACATCCTGATGCATCAGTGCACATGTGTGGGTTGATTAACAGGCATTCAGCAACACTCCTTTCCCCCAAATTGCTTTGTCTTGTCAAAGGGTCCAAAGTTCCATTATTAAGAATTAAGCACTTGGATCTTGAAACCTTTTTAAACTTTTCTGGAGTCCCAATTAAAACAGTTACCTTCCCTCTTATCACAAGGTGAGTGGGTTTGTGGAACAGAGAAGGTCACTGAAGGGTTGGTTGAAAGGGCAATGGAAGAGAAACCACATCTCATTCAAAGCATAGTCTGGCTGCATCTAGTATATGTGCAGCCAATTTATTTGCTGACCTCAATGATATGAATAGATAGGAAACGTTTTGTAACAGAGATAATGCAAAATGTTCTGGCGAAAACACTGTGTATTTTGTTTAAAAATGGTAGACTATACAAAGTACCTTTACCATTAGAAAACAGAAGTGGCTCATCCCTAGGGCTTGTTATCATCAGGATAGTGACTGTAAGAAAATCTCTAGGGCTCTGATATTAGGGAGAACTGGAGGAGACAGGAACTAGAAGGCAGGGAAATGATTTGAATAATGTAATCAAATCTCTTACAAAATCTGATTTCCACTATGAATTCATTTCTGCTCTTTCTGCTTGGCCACAAGGCAAAAGGAAACTGCACTAGAGTCAGAGAGAATGCTCAGGAAACTAATGGGCTTTCACACAGTTAGAGATAAGGAGTCAAGGGCAAATGGGAAGCTCTCTGAATGAAAAGATGGGTCTCACCAGTGGACATGCTCCCAACAGACTGAGAAAGTTCAAGAGGCCTTAGTTGAATCAAATCGAGCCAAAACCTGGGTAAATGTAGACCAAAATGGGAATGTCAATCTATTTTTAGATTAATCAGAAAAGTATCTAATTGTACCTATAGTTTTTTAAAAATCTGATTGTAAATGGTTTCTAATTGCAATATTCAATATGCTTTGTAGAATCATATTTTTGGCAGGACTGAGTCCCATATTCTGTGATTCAGATAACTGCGTGCATGGGAAGTGAACTGCTTAGATGCTGAGAAAGTATTGTTTGCCAGGTGGCACTTTATGTTGACTGTGTTATGAAGACCTTGGGGAAAATAAAAAGGCCTCACAGGTACAAACACCTTGGTTTTCATCACACCACTTATGCTGCTCTTGCTAAGGTATCTATTACTTCCTATCTGCCAAATCAGATAGAAGAATTCAGTTCCTGAAAACAGGGTCCCTGTATTACATGGAATTCTTGTTAAAAATATAGATTCTTGAGCCACATCCCAGACCTCTTGAATCAGAATCTCTGGGGAAGGGTCCAAGAAATCCGCCTTTTAGCAAGCATTTTAGATGATCTTACTCACTTTCAAGTTTGAGAACTGTTCCTCTGCACGGTCCCTGGTTAATTCATGTACCGTCAGGACATCAACTATCATCTTTTTTTTTGCTGTCTTTCGGTTTATGGCTCTTGATCCATTTTCCAAGCTTCAAATTCACATTTCTAACTATCGTGTGGACAGATCCACCTTGGTGTCCTATTGATAGCTCCAGTTCCATTTGTCTCAAATGAAATACTTTATTTTTCTTCCCCAAATCAGTTCTCCTTCTAAATCCTGGCTCTCAAGTAATGGCATTCTTTTCTGAGCTAAAACTTTAGTGTCATCCTTTACTCCACGTCTTCATTTATCTCCCCTCCCTCCCATATAATTCAGGTGATTCTTGCACCCTCTGGCCTCCCTTGTCTCTGTAGCCCATATTCTGGATCCAGATCCTTGCCTCCCCTCTCTAACTTAGGTCATTGCAGCAGACTTCCAGCTGGTTTCTATCATCCTTTTCTCCACACTGCCACCCAACTGCATACTGCTGCTGGAGTCGCCTTTCCAAAACCCAGATGTAGTCATATCACCTTTCCTATTTTAAAATCCTTACATGAGCTCCCCCGTTAGATTATGGTAGTGCTTCCCAATATGGCTGATCATCAGAGCAACTTGGGTCAATTTTTAAAAACTCAGGCTCCTGGGCTCCAACGCTCTTCTGATTCAGGGTTCTAAGGGGGCATCCTGGTTATTCTGAGGATTAGCCAGGTCTTGAAACATATAGTAGTTGCATTCTAGCCTCCAGAATAAAAGACCAACTCCTTAGCTTATATGCTCCCCAAAATGACTTAACTACTTCTCCAGACTCCTGCCTCTTCATGTACCCTAAAACAGGAGTTAAGCTTTTCTAAATATGATCAAGCTTCTCACTGTAACTTTGCAGGTTCTTATTATCTGGAATTCCTTTCTCTACAACCAACAACTCACAAACTCCTATCCATGCTTTAGAAGCCAATTTAAACACCCTTTTTTTTTCAGTCAAGCTTCCCCTAGCTCTTGGTTTTCTTCATTCATAATTCTGTGACACAATTACTACACTGCAGTGCGATTCAACTTTACATATATCTGTCCCCTTAGTAGACCAGAAACTCCTCAAGTATCTAGTGACACATAGCAGGATCCCAATAAACATTCATTGAATGAGTGATTTGAATTTAACATCCAGATGTTCTGACCTTACGAAAAAGGATGGAAGCCACAAGGGCTTCTTGTCACGACAAGAGTGTCATCTGTTCAGAGTAGGTTCCCAGTTGGGGTCTAGGAGAAAACTGTCTTTGAGGGACAGGTGACAACTGTGGCTCAGGAAGAGAGCCAAAGTCCACCAGAAAATGGATTCAATAATCCCCTTAAACGAGGTGGATGTATATAGCAGAGGATTTTATCTAAAGTTCCAAGCAGGTTTTGATGGATTAAAAGTGGCCACAGATTCTTTGCACCTTCTCTCGTGAAGAGGTGGAGTCTCTCTTCCCACCCTTGAATTTGGACTGACCTTATGACATGCTCTTCCCAGTGGAGCACCGTGGAAGTTATGTTGCATACTTCTGAGCAAAGCCTCAAGAGACCTGGAAGCTTCTGCTTTTGCCCTCTTGGAATGTTTGTACCATCATGGAAGAAAAGTGTGGTCTAGCCTGCTAGTGGGAGAGGCCACATGGAAGGGGACCAAGGTGCTCTGGCCAACAGACCCAGGCAACTGCCAGACATGGGAGCAAGGCCAGTCCCCAGCTGTCCTGCCAACTGACTGCCGGGACACGGAAGAGCTCAGCCAACACCACATGAATAGAGACTGGCCATCCCAGCTGGACTCTACCTCCACTATGAACCCACAGAATCATGACTAAATAAATGTGTTGTTATTTTGCACCACAATTGTTTTGGGATGCTTTGTTACCCAGCATAGCTAACTGATACATGGGTTGATAGCACAGTGATGATATTTTGGAACATTAATTAATGAACCAACAAGACACCCTTCAAAATCTCCACAAGATGGGATGGAGTCCTGACATCCTGTAAGGCTTGGACAAGATTAGCTGAGGAACCGGGTGGGGTTAAACCTGAAGCTAACAAACAGGGCTCAATCTTGGCAGCCAAGAGCTACTGGGGAAAGCAGCGATTGATAGGAAAGGAGAGTGAATGACAAATACAGCTAAATTGCACAACCACATAGTAAATTATCATTATGTGCCTGGAAGTGTGTAATGTAGAAATGGAGGTTGTCACTGTCGGATATGTGGAAACATAGCTGGAACTATAACGGACTCTTTTAAATGTGATCTTTTTTTCCCAAGTGCATGAAAAAATATGCTTTTCTAAGTTGTCTTTTATGAGTGTCTTAGGTATTGCTGTTTCCCTAGCTTTCTAATGCCACACAATCCCTGACTTGGGTGGGGGAACAATTTGAAGTCACAGCTCCATGTCTCTCAAACAAAGGCTCTTCTGAAATGTCAGTTCTATAGCTTCACAGTGAACATAGGGGAACTGGCAACTGACAATTCAACACATTTGCAAGATCCATAAAAGTCTGGTGGTATTTGGAATGAAGTGACTTACGATTTTTAGGACCCTGCTCTTCAGCAGAGGCAATTCAACACCCGGCTGTATTTAACCCCTGTGATGGCTTTTGTCTGTCAACATATCTCAGCGCATTTCGGATTTCAGCTTCTGTTGTAATTTTTTCACTCCTCTCTTTAAAAGATTTCATTACATTTTCCATGTTTTAATCCAAACAGCCAATGCCAGAAAAAAGCAAGAAAGTACAGCTGTGATGAGTCATTAAAGTGATTCTTCCAGCTGTTTAACTGTTATGTCTGGCCCCAGAGCAGCCTCTATATGCTAAGAAAATCTTCTGCTTCCACTTTTTAGGGCTGAGAATCTACAGATCACTGACTTTCCTTACATTAATAAACTCTTATTACCACTTTTTGGAGTGATGGAGCAGAGGAACATAGGGTGTAAATAAAGGAGAAAACTGTTTTAGGATGGTAATAAAAACCTGGAGCAAAGAAGTTAACAGACCTGATGTAAATCCCAAGTTGGCTGCTGGCTAGTTGTCCGCTGAGCAGGTTCTTCGTCTCTCTGAGTTTGTGTCCCAGTCTAGACCATGAGGAAGTTCTTTAAGTTACAGAGTCAATCAGAAGAGCAAATGGATTAACCTAAACCAAAAAACAGACATTTAGGCAATGGCAGAGCACAGTCATTGCTCCAAAAATAGCGGCTAGGATGATTTTGCTGGTCTGGAGACGTCTCTGACCCTTTCCCTCTTTTCCTTTCTCTGTCGAGGCGTGGGCGTTGCCTGGTGCTTTTGCCCGGCAGTTGGGATGTGGAGGAGGAGAGCGCAGCAGCCCGCGGTGCTGTACCAGACGGCCCAGGTGTACTGCTTTCATGAAATTTGCAACACAGGGGTGGCTACACCTGTCCCAGCTGTCGCTCATTACAGACGGATCAGCCCGTGTCCCCTGGGAGTGGGGCAGGGAAATGTCACCGTTCGGCACTGCAGAAAAGCCTGGCTTTTTCTCCAGCCTCCTTGCCGGGTTGGAAAGAGGCTTTCCGACTTCCCCCAATCAGCAGCTATGCCAACCAAGAAGAACCCCACTTTGCACTGTCACTCCCTAATCCCTGCCATCCTTTGTTGCTTTGGTGTTTGGGGGGTTTGCTTCCTGGGCCTGGAAGCAAATATCCGAGGGGCCTGAAGGCTGTGCCCAGCACAGGGATAGCCTGGGACTGGAGTGAGTGGTAGAGGCTGCAGCTGTCAGCAACATCTCCTGCCAGTCACTCCAAACTTCAACTCCTCTCCAAACGTCTGCTCCTTTGGTTGATAAGGATAAAATAAATTTGTTTTTTGAATAAGAATAATCTCTAACAAGTTTACCAGTTCTGTAGACCTTGGGGTTTTGAATCAGAGAAAGCTCACCCCAGTTGCTAAATTAAAATACCAGGAATAATAGCCGCAACAAGAAGTGGCTAATCTTAGAAAGGAGGGTTCCGAGACAGAATGAACACTTGGCTTTACCTCCTATTTATTTCCAAAGTTACCATAATCATATCTGCAATTTATCAAGGGCTTTTGATTTGGAATGAGAGTGAATTGAGGGATACCAAAATCAATATCAATTCTTAACGAGCATGGCTCCTTTTGCACACGAGTGTGAGGAAAATGTCCATATTCAGACAAGTGATAAATATAAATGACTTTAACATATCTGCTCAGAAAAAATATTATAAGATTGTTTTACTGGGAATCAGTTGGATGGTAACAAAAGGGAGATGAGTTTTTGATCAATTTGAAAAACAAGGTCAAATTGTATTTCTAATTTCTAATCATTATTTCTCGTCATTGTCTTATCTCAGAAGAGGACATATTTCTGAAATACATTAGAAAAATCCCATTGTTTCCTACAATCTTTACCATCATAAAAATTTGACAAAGTCCAAATAAGTTACCAATCACTCAAACATTTATATGTTCCTAGGGATTTTGACTAGGAGTGGGGAGCTAATTGATCAAGTTGGATTTTATTTAATATTTTATTATACATCACACTTCAGGAAAGAGAGTGAAGATAGTCCTTAATATTAATCATCAAGTAGTCTCTAGCCTCAGTCTTCATAGAAATTGAAGTTCTAAAGGTCTGTGGTTTAAAAGCTTCTGATCTCATGAATAGGAGGGTGCTATGTCCATAAAAATGAACGGGATCCATAAAACTTATGGCCGTCAGCACGAGTCATCCTCCGGTACCCTTTAGTCCCTTACTTTCTTAGTGTCTACGAGGAGCTGGGGACCAAATGACAACTGGCTACAGTCCACCAAACAGGAAGTCTGTGATGTCATTTAGGAAAACATCTGGAGGCTTGATCACATGGCTGTCACAACTTCCCTGTCTCCTGACAGCCGGAATACTGTAGATTTCTGCTCAGTCCTTCACTCTTGCTTGAAGGACACATCATGACTTAGAGGATCTTATGAAACACCCTTACTTTATCCTAGAGTCTGTTTTCATCCAGTATGATGCAAACACTTCCCGAGGGAAAAGCTCAGCCTCTCTCATGCCTGTCTCCTCTTTCAGTTTTGGGTCTATATTAAATAAGGTGCTTGGTGTATTAATACATTTGGTATATTCATATAAAATGAGGCATACACTGTTCTGATCAGTAGAGAGATAAACAGGACATTTGATCAGTGATGATGTGGATGCATGAGTCTCATGAAAAAGTGTATCAAAGGCAGATTTCCATACTTTCAAAGACTTTTTCTTTTATTAAACATTTTTAAAAGTCAAGAAATCTTGAAATATTTTAGGTGACATGATTCTAACAACAGACCTCTTCCTTCTTGAAGATACTTTGAAAGCTCAGGGTTTTTTTATTTTTTATTTTTAAACTGACTGTTTAAGATACCCAATGACTGTGGAGATGATATCTAATAAATTCATAGACATAGATAACCTCCATTTTCCGTTAAGTACTAGAAGAGCTTGAGAACTTCCTCCTTGAAGACAGTCAGTGGTAGATGCATCTTTTCTACTTTCACAAATTTTCATAAGCCAATGACACATAAGGTGTTTGATTAATTAGGAGGAACATGACTTACACCATCGGGAGACAACTATTGATTATAGTGAGATTTTCATTGATTGGGGACCAGCATCTTTCATGGTGTTAAAAAAGCTGGTGTTTTGCTTGAGTAGCTGCCTTCTCAGTTGGTGCCTATTTTGTTTATCATGGTGGTTGCAACTTATTCTGATGGCCTTATTGGTTTTGGTTTGACTTATGTGCTGCTCCCATGACTTTTGCTAATTTTTTGTTTTGTTTTTATAACAATTCATTATTTTAACCAGCAATTATAATGTACACACAAATATATATAACTACCAATCTTCACAACTGAAATTCCTCCAAGAAAAAAATAAATTTGATATTGTAAATATGGAACTTTTAGGACCCTAACACGTTTTCTTCCAGTTAAATCAAGATTTCTTGACCTTGGCGCTATTGACATTTTCGGCTGAATAATTCTTTGGGGTGGGGTAGGGAGGGCTGTCTGTGCATTGTAGGAAGTTTAGTAGCATCCCTGGCCTCTACCCACTGGAGATCAGTAGCACCCTCTCTAGTAGTAACAAACAAAAATGTCTCTAGGATTGTCCTGGTTGAGGACACTGATTTAAACAATTGTTTTCATAGCATTATTTGATAAGATGCAGTTTCTTAGAAATTCAATTCTTAAATTATAATAACACAGATTTTGTAGAGCTTTCAGTATTTTAATGACCTGTACAACTTTCTCATCAGCACCATTGTGAAAGTAAGGTAATATTTTTAAATGATTTATCCAGATTTTGTAACTGACACTTACCACCCGTCTGCTCCAAAATCTTAAATACTGGATGTTCAGAGCTCATGAAAATTAAAACTCACTGTGCTCAGATCACCAGGCTTTTTTATTTCTTGAGTTGTTTGTCTTTCTTCAATTTTAAATACTATTTTTTAATGTTGGCAATGTCAATTTAAGAGTCTTTTGAATATCTTCAATTTACTATTTAAATCTGTGCAGCTAGTCTTCTATAGTCTTCAATACAGTAACTAAGAATTTGAGGTACTTTCTTATGAAGAACGTGCAAAAGCTTTAGGCAATCAACCTTGGGAAAACCTGTATGATTGCTCAGAAGTCATTCCAGTTCCTGATTATCTTTCAAAGAGTTTAGGTAATAGACCTCTGGGTAAGTGAAGCTTCACTGACTAGTGCTCTGAATTCTGGGAGATTCTCTTTATCACAAATCTCCCATAAATCTTTATGTTGGAATACCTACTAACTTTCATAAAGAAGTTCCCATGATGGACCGCTGACCATGTCATGACTTGTTTCTTGCTACTCCCCATCAGGGTAGTCATTCTCTTTCCCCTAAACTTTACCTTCTTTAATGTTTCTTCACCTTTTGACAGACCAATCTCTCTACTTGTTCTGCCTTCTGCCATTTTTGCGTGGCAAACTCCTACTCATATTTCAAAACCTAACTCATTTCTCATCTCCTCTGTGAAGCCTGCTGGATGTCTTGAAGGAATGTTGAGCTCGTCTTCCTCTGGTTGCTTCCAGCCTTTGGGCTCCTACTCTAGGTTTGTTTCTTTACAAACTGCTGGAGAACAGAGTCTTTGTCTTTTTCAATTTTGGTAGCCCTGGCTCTTTGTAGTTGCTCTTCATCTGGGATGATTCTAATGTTACACACACACAATTGTGGATCTTAACACCATTGTTAGTTTTCCTTGTCTTTGCCATACGGGCAGAGCAGGTTCCTCATATCAATTCATTTCTTTGTTTCTGAAAAAAACTTGGTCTATACTTTCCTGTTTGATTAAAATAGAGAATATCTTTCTTTTCCTTTCTAGGGACTATTTTTCTGGAGAGGAAATGCTATGGAGAAATTCCAAAGTGACTGTAAGTACTGCTAACACTGACTATTCTGAACCAGACCTTCACATTTTGTTAAACATAGTAATAAAAGAGAAGGGTTTGGATATTCTTATTGGTGCAACACATTGGAAACAGAGACCATATAAAGCTTTCCTTGATCTGATTATTTCATTCTTCTTATAATTTAGCAGGACAACCTGTCTTGTTTTTGAAGATGGCTGAAGAGAAGAGATTTGGAAGAAAATCTAGGGGAAAAAAAAATCTGAAAATAAAAGCTCCACAATGGAATATCCTGAAGAAGTTCATTCGAAGAATGAACTATTTAAAACACAGGAAAGAAACACAAATTTCTTTGTTCATGGAACATGGAGTTATGGTTGCTGTCTGACAGTCTTAAGGAGATGGGATGACACACACTAAAATATATACCTGAGTTGTTTTTTCAAAGGCTTTAACTTCCCAGCTTCACTGAGAGCTGATGTCCTCTGTAGTTTGGCCTGCTGGGTTGTAGGGAAGGAGAACCTTTGGGGATGTTGGAGAGTGAGGTAAAAACCAGCAACTAAGTAGCTTGTGGGCTTGAGGCTTCTCCTTTTTTTCTGTCCTCCCTAAAGGGAATCCTGGGAAAGGAATGTCCTCTGACTTGGAAACCTAGACCAGGTTTGACCTCCTTCTCCTTGCGATTTCAAAGAACCCTGCAACCACCCTGGCTTCACCCTAAGGCCAGCCTTGGACAACTCATTATAAGTTTGCATTAAGAGTGGAGCTGTCACAGCACTAGGGAATGGCTGTTTTCTTAATACCCCAATTCAAAGCACAAAGTGTGATTTCCTCAAGGTGCATGCATATTGGTGACTGCGGTGATTAAGATTAATGATCCAATCCACTCTTAAATTTCAGAGGTGGATTATGATCAGGAATGTGAGGATGCTTTATGACTCAGAACAAAGATTGTGAGCCAAGTTATTTTGAATGAAAATACTATTGCCTTTTCTGTTTTTTTCTCATACTTGAGCTCTTTCTCCACTACTTCGTCCAGCTGAATTGAACTGTCTACGGCCTTATACCTTACATTCGCTGGTCCTTTGAGAATGGTCTGAAACAAGAATCAGTGGTGGGGGCAAAAAACAAACAAACAAACAAACAACAACAAAAAAACCTGAAATCACTCTTTACCAGTTCTCCTCTCCTCTCAATATGGACTTTGATCTTGCTCTCCGCTTCCATTCTCTTGACTCGGGTAGCTCTATTTTATAGACCAGAATAATTTTTTGATACACAGTCCCCCCCAAATGGTAGCAACTGAAGTGCAAATAAGTTTTAAACAAATAAGCAAACTGTATGGATAGTCACTCCATAAATAGCAATTAAGGGTTGGAGAAGCTCTTTGGGAGGTATATAGCTTCCCAATAAAGAGGATCATGCCATGCCACAACCTTCTTCCCTTGCATGGTAGAGACAGGCTGTTAGGCTGAACCCGTGATGGCTTTGAAGCAGTATGGTCTTCCTGTAGTCTTGTCATTCCCTGCAGGCTGGGTCTGGAGATTGAATCATCCTCTAATCACAAGAGGTCTTCTGGATGTCCTGGCATAGAGAAGTTGACTACCTGTCTTAGTTTCCTAGGATAGATGTAGCGAAGTCCCACAAGCTGGGTGACTTCAAACAACAGAAATTTCTTGTCTCACAGCTTTGGAGGGTAGACGCCTAAAATCAAGGTGTCAAGCAGGGGTATGCTTCCTCTGAAGTCTCTAGGGAAGCATCTGTTCCATGCCTCTCCTGGCTTTTGATGGTGGTTTGCCAGCAATCCTTGGGCTTCATTCTCTGCTTCGGTCACCACATGGCCTTCTCCCCTTATCTGTCTGTGTCCACTTTTCCCCTTCTTATAAGGCTACTGTTCTTATAGGATTAGGGCCCATCCTAATTACATCTTCAAAGACTCTAGTCCCAAATAAGGTTCACATTCATAGGACTGGGCAGTAGGACTTGAACTATCTTTTTGGGGGACAGGATTCAACCCATAACACTACATGAGTTGGTTACAATCTAGGATTTATCTCCCATTGTGCTCTCAAAGCATCCTGTGCCTCCCCTATTTTGGCACACATCACAATTTATTACACTTGTCTGCTTAACTATCTCTTTTCCTGACTGGACACTGAGATTGATGAGGCAGAAATCCCTCAACTTATGGACAATTTCTGGCACCTAAAAGCTGCACGATGAAATTTGTAAAATGAATGAGTCTCCCCAATTTGTGTTGGAGGCTGCTTCTGGAGCAGAGTCTGGATTTGGCCCTTGGGCTGAAGGTGTCAAGACACTTCTGTAGGCACCATAATCATGCTGGAGGCTGGCTATTATCTTCTGGGGGACACGTTTATGCTCAGCCTCCAAGTAGCACACTGACCTCCATGTTTACATGTGGTTAGGAAGTTTGTCTGCTTTGGAAACAGAGGGGTCTCCCTGAGATAGAATATGGGGACTTCATGCCCCCAATCTGCCTTTCCTTTTTTCCTGTCTCCTAAGTGTCCTACAAACTGGGATTACAGATGCAGCTACTCTTATGCAACCCAGCTGAACTGTGTTCCATTGGCCTAATTTTGTCAGGTATCTGTGACCTTCCCCCACAAAAATTAACCTTCTGGACTTACAGCACCAAAGAACCACCCCAGTGGAAGGCAATGCTAAGGCATGGGCATCTTTAATAATTTCAAGTAACAGTGGCTCCATCTGAAGGGTTTCAAATGTAAACTGGGAGCAGAAAGCCTAGGGTTCACTAACTTGAGCAACCTGCTCCCTCTTCCCTTGCCCCAAATGAAGGGGGATTAGTAAAGGCAATTCTCTGCCTTGAAGAAAGAGTGACTGCTGTTCAGTGTATTTCTATCAAGTACATAATACACATTCACGTGTGCACGCACACACACACACACACGCACACACACACACTGTCTTGCAGAGGCTAAGCAAGTCCTGATGCAGCCTCTCAACTGTTTGAGTCAATGATTGTTATTAAGCAGTAAACTCACACCAACCGTGCAGTCATCTGTGCTTCTAAAACATGTAAATGTCACTTTTTTGGTCTTTAAAAATTATTAGGCAGAGAGAAAGATAGCAATTTCCAGTGTTTGCTTGATTGCTAAGATGCAGGAGAATTAGCATTACTCTTGAGAGCTGCCATTGGTTAGCTGGAGGGAAAAAGGATATCAATTATACATAATCTAAGAAGCCTCTGCATAGTAATCAGGCCCAGTAGGGGCTTTGGGGCAGCTTCCTTATTCTCTTGTAAACACAAGAGCCCAGATAGACATGTCAGTCAGCAGTAGCAGCAGCAATTTTTCCTTTTTAACACCTTCACATTCTATTGCTTCAATATGCAAACAAGGCTGTTTAGCTGAGGGTAGAGCCGGTGCTAATGAGCTCCCTGCACTAACCCTGAAGTAAAAAGGTTCTGTTTCACAGCTGCTCAGAGACAGCTCCTCTGGGCACGCTCAGGTATTGGAAAATAATGCCTTTTAAACAGAGAAATGCCAATCAGGATTTCGTGCATACTTTTCCTTTTCTCTATGTGCTAATGCAATTACCTCATAACTTGTGAACTTCCAGTGCATTTGTCTGGTGTTTTCTCTCTAAATGATATATTTGGAATATGGATGCAGAAAAATAATGCTGGAAATATGTGATGACTATACAAATAATGCATTCTCCTCAATTCCTAGAGGAAGCTACCTCCAAGCCAATGCTTGCATTTCCCATTTCCACCTTAAAGGTAGACTGTTCTTTTAGCTCTAGTGTTTTTTTTTTTTTTTAAATTGTATTAGTCCCCCCCCCCTACCCCAGATGGTTTTAATGACCTGAATGGGCAATGCAGATCAGGGCAGGCTTCTCAAGCCTGAGGGTTTGTGCCCTAACCTTTGTGGTTTGGGGGCCTTCGTGGGGCCCGGGCTTTGGGTATCACCACAGCTCGGCAACTCAATAATTGGCTGAGCAAAGACACACAGGGCCTAGGAGATGGGGGCAAGGAGAGAGGGGGTTTTACATATCAGTTGACAGTTTCAAATCAAGACACCATACATGATGGTTTTCAATATCCAATTATTCTCATGAATAAAGTAATCTTTTGCACAGAAATATTCCTCCAATCCCCACCGGGTTAATTTGCCATCTACAGAAACCACTCAGCTTTGCTGGCTAAATAGCATAGTATGCGATTTCTTCTGTAATCATCGGACATGCTCCTTCTTGCCATTAATTCAATCTCAGGGCCATCCCTTCTTGGTACCTGACAGAGGAGACAGACCTGTCCGTTGTGCCCTATAAATGGATGTTAAGTACAAGTGCGAATATCCTCAACTCTTAACCAGTGTTTTAACTCTTTCCCCATAAAAAGAGGTGCCCTTATTTCTCCGTCCCTTAGTTAACCAATCAGCAGGCAGGTTCCTAACCACTGTCTCCATTTATGACAGTACAGTCAGTACTACACAGTCAGCAAGAAAGCCTTCCTGCTGGAATATTTCAGCATTTAAATTATTTATTACGTTAGCTTTACGGCATTTCACAACCTATTTGAGACAGGTAGAGTGAACTCCCTTCTGCCACAAGGAGGCTCATTAAATGGCCATCATGGCTGGTCAGACTTAATTGCTTTATACGGGGTAGTTCTCTGTCATGATTCAAATCCCTGGCAAAGCAGCTGACCCCAATTCTCATGGTGATTGGATTCAGCCCTACCTTGGAAAATGAAAGCAGGCTAAGAGTTTGCTTGCACATTTTAGCATCTGGTTAAATATGTGCTGGCTGGAGAGCTGTGGTAGGAAGCAGTTCACTGGTAATTGCATGGGAAACAGTTCATTAAAAATCCTATTCAATGGTTTAGTTTGTTAATTTTGTTTAAATTATCACAAAATTGTTAAAATCGTTATGAAGGTGCCGTTTATACAACTTTGAGTTAGGTTATAATCAGTCACAAACTCCTTTTAGAATGTGAAGAACCAGATTAATGATGTTATTGTACTCAGATTCAAATTCAAATTCCAAATCCTTTGGCTATGATTGCTTCTGCGTCTGACCAACATTTTAAGGCCATGCCACTGGTTCTGAATAAAATACTCAATGTGTTAAGCCAGATGAATTGCATATTTCTAAATGTTATGCTATGTTGGTACAGTACTTAGGTTTGTCTTCTGCTTTACTATGAGAAGTAACATAATAGATGGGTAAGAGTGCAGACTTTTGAGGTGGCTTGATTTTTGGATTCTGGCTGGCAGTGTGATCTTGGTCAGGTTACCCAAACTCCCTGACCCTCAGTTTTCTCATCTGTAAAATGGGGGTGATAATAATACCGACCTCATAGGGTTATTGGAAAGATTAAATGGGTGAATGTGTATAAAACACTTAGAACTCAATAAACATTAGCTATTTTTTGTTGTTGTGATTGCTTTGGTGTAGAATAGCCTTATAGCCATTTATGGGTGAAGACATCTAAGTACATCTCCGCATGTGACAACCACTACCCGGTGGACTTGACTTGCACTTTGTGGATCAAATGCCAAGTCAGCTATTTGTCCTTTAGACAATAATTTGGCCAATCTTATTGTTTTTAATATTGACACCTAGAAATCTGGACTGTATTAAAGTTTGTAACAGGATTAAGCATCTTTGTGATGGTAAACTCTCTGAATCCCAAATTATTCCTGTATAGCTCATATTTCACTCATTCATACATACTTATACTGATAGAAACTTCCTATAATGCAACAATTGATATCATTAAACAAAGAATAGTCGTGTTGTTTCAATGGCTTAGTTTTTCCTTGTACTATAAAGTGACTTTATCTTTTGAACATATGTTCTGATTGGAAGACACTTTTAGCAGAATAGTTATTATAACAACATAAAAACACACTCTAGTCTGCTTTGAAGAAAGTGAGCAGGTTTTCAAGACAATGCTATTTGAATGAGCTGTGGCTTTACTCTACTTACTTGCCATATCCTGGAAGTGAACAGAAGGAACAGACGAATCTTGAGCAACTGGTGTGAACTGTTTTTAAAAAATTGTTCTCATTTTTCATTAAGCTGCCACTTGCTCTGTAATTTGAGGGGTTGTTATGCCCAGAGTGAATTTGGGGAGTTGAATAACCTTCTCCATTAAGAGGAATCTCTGACAGCCTTATAATTAACTGGATGATAAAGTAAAGGTGTGCAGAGATTAACATACTTTATTCCAACTATCAAAGGGAGAGAGTAAGGGAAAAATTGGAAATACTTATGTTTTGCATTTTGATCAGCTCAGAGAGTGCTCCTTAATTGGAGTATGGCTGTAGCAGAGGGGTTGAAGAAGTGAGTGTAAATGACTATTTTTAAAGACATCTTAAAAAATAAGATGGTTATGTTGAATAATTTGGGGATCTTTTTTTTTTCCAGTATCTGGAAAGTAATCATGTGAAATTCCACAGAATGATGCCTTTGATTCTTTTTTTCCCCCTTAGATTTGACAACGTCTCATGGATAATGATTTAGAGGTTATTTTCTAGCTGTGGGCTGGACCCCACTTGGAAGGGTCCCACACTTGGTTTAATGCTCTACTGCACTGTCTTGAAATTCTTAATGTTTTGAACAATGGTACCCACATACATTTTGCACTGGGCCCTGGAAATTATGTAGCCAGACCAGGTTGCAGTCAGCATCTGGAGAGTAGCAACTATATTTGTTGCACACTTTCCCCTAAAATATCTAGAATAAATGCTTGTATAACAGAAATGTTGTTTTTGAAACATCTCATGACTTATGTTCTGTAGTATTTACACCTATTTTTTACTCGATGCCTTATCTGCCATTGAGGATGAGCAATGAGACAGGGATTGGGATAGAGGGAGAAGAGATATGCAACAAGGGAAGAAAAACTAAAAGAAAGCCCTGTCACTTAGTGGTGGCTTGGGGGGAGAATAAAGGGGGAAGTGCTTTTAGAAACATCCAATAGGAATGAAGGAGTTCTCGAATACCAGGCTAGTGGCCTGCTTCCCTGGATTTGGCTCTGGAAAGGTTGAAGATGCCCAAGGAAACCTCAGACTTTGGGTCAGAACCTGGTCTAACTAGCGTGGAATGGATGGGATGCAAATGGCAGCAGGAGGAGTTCAGAATGAGGAGCGTGGGGCAGCCCTCTTGGCACTCTGTGGTATGTATGTGGTGTACAGAATTCAGAGGTTTGTGTGTGGCCCTCTGAGGGAATGTGGAGATGCCAAGGGGTCACTGGGCTGGAAGAGACTGGGCGTCAGAATGAAAAGACTTTAAGTGTGTGTGTGTGACCCTGAGATTGGTGGCTGAGGGTCAGGACAATGGACTCCGCCATGGATGCTAGAATGTCACTCGGAGGGGGCAGAAGGAGCTGGGTCCATATCTCAGTGGTTATAAATCGGGGCACAGACCAGAGTGGGCACTCTTCAGCAAAGGACAGGGAGCATCCAGTGGGCATGTGTAGATTCTATACCATTTTCTCCTCCATGATCCTGAGGACCAAGTAAGCCAACGGTGGGGTCTTGAAAATTGACCTAACGAGATTTAGTTAGTTACCATGCAGGATTCTTTACATATAAATCAGTTTTAGTTTGTCAGCTTTGCCCGAGTAGATCCCTCCTGCTCTCCTTGCCCACCTCCCTTCTCCAGCAAGGAGGTTTATTTGGAACATTAGGTCTGTAATAGAAAAAAACAAAGAAGTTATATTCTCTTTTACATTTTCTCACAAAAATGTGCAATCTGAGATGTTTGTTTTAGTTAATGATAAAATAAGGATTTTTTGTCTTCATCTAATAGACTTATTATAATGTATCATATTATCTCATTTCCCCTTTGCTCTCTCTTTCCTTTCCCTTCCTTCCCCTTCCTTTGCCCCTAGTTCTGGGAATTACTCTGGATGCAATTAGGAAACCAATAATATTTTTGTTTAAACCTCCTTTCTGGAGGAAAATTGACTTAATTGTGTTTGCTTATAGGGGGACTTATGTGAATTTTCTGGTTTCTTCTTGTTATGCCCTTGGCCATGCCTGGAGGACTTTACCCCTGTACCTCTGGGGCAATATTTGTATGGCATTACACAAGATCACTGGTTCTCAGGTGATGCTGCACATTGGAGTCACCTGGGGAGCTCTTAACAAATACAGATATCAGGAAGAACAGGAAGCATCCAGTGGACATGGGGATCTTCTCCATACCACCTTCTTCTCCATGATCCTGAGGACCAAGTAAGCCAAGGGCAGGGCCTTAAAAATTGACCTAAAGAAATCAATTACCTCAACATTGTGAATGCAATTAACAGTGCTGAAATATATATATCTGGATGTGATTAAAAGGAAATACTAGGTTGTCTATACTATTATGGTAACAGAATAAAGATTTTTTAAAATACTCATGGAACTACAGTACACAAACAATGAACCCAAAGTTAAACCATGGACTTGAATAATAGTACGGGTATAACAATGTGCTATCATCACTTGTAACAAATGTTCCACACCCATGCAAGGTGTTGGTGGTGGGGTGCTGTATGGGAATCCTGTATTTTATGCATGATTGTTTTTTAAACCCACAACTTCTCTAATAAAAAAAGTTTCCAGGTATTGTTTCCTTTTTTCTTTGAAAAACAAAACAAAACAAAACAAAAAAACAAAACGTGCATTAAGACATGCAGAAGAACTTAGTACTTGGCCTTCATTATAGGAGTACTTGGAATGAACTTTTTCTCTACTGAGGCTGAATTGTTAATTAGTTCAAGGTACACCAGAGATGTGATCTTGGGATCTGCTGTGAGCAAATATTTGTTATCACAATAGTCATTGGTCTTGATTAGATTTATTGGGGGGGGGGAAGGTTAGAGTAATTTTAATGTGTGGTAAAGATCAGTGTTGAAGCGTTCAATGGTAGTTGACCATCTATCACAAAACACCAATGGCCTGTATATCAGAGTTTCTAAAATTGCACTATCTCATCTCAGGAAATGTTCTTTTCACCTTTCTATGCACACTGAATTTGTCTACAACTGTCACTTTTTTCAGTGACCCTATTTTATGCTCTCGTAACATCTTAGGCTTTTCTATTACGGAAATTATTTGGCTTTTTGTGTGTGGTTTTGATGAATCTTTTCCTCCCCTGCTAGGCTGTAAGATTCACATGGGCAGGGCCCCTGTCAGTGTAGCTCACCATTGGATCTGCAGCCCCTAGAACAGTGTAGGTGTTCAATAAACATTTGTTGAATAGACAAGTGAATGAGCCGATCTTTGGCAATGACAAAATAGGTAACCACTGCCTTGAGGGATGGGAAGGGTTCTAGGACATGTTTTGCTTATAAACATTTCTCTGGCCAGATCACTACAAAGATCACCCCGGGACCATTTGAGAGGAGACCAGCTGCTCATAGATTCCTGAAACAAATGAGAACCTTTCTCAGGCCCCAGGTGCTCTTTTCTTTCTTCCATTCCTTATTGTCTTGCTGAAATGGAAACTGGAAACCCCTTGGAAATCTTGCTCTCAGCTTTTATCCCTGAGGGTAGAGCTCAGCAAACCTTTCCCCTCCTTAGAGTCCTACGGAGCCAATCAGAGGAGATTAGTGAGTGTTGGCTATTGTCCATTCAGTAGTCGTTTGGATTGCTAAGGCTCTGTAACCTGAGTGCATGCCATCTGATGACTCCTGGCCTCCAGGGAGCACGGTCCCCCCTGCAGGCTGCCTCTCAGTCTGCCTGGCTTCGGGCTGGATGCTTGTCATGCCCTGGGGATGTCCATGCAGTCAACGCAGCCTGGGTTTAGTGATCAAACACGAACTGCCAGGTTTTTACTTTGTTTTATTTTTACCCTTCCTTTCCAAAAGGAAAGGAAAAACATTTTCCCCATATGCTCTCTCAAAGGATGTATATATGTGTGCATTTATATATATATATATATATATATATATATTTTTTTTTTTTTGGCTGACATGTTTAAAGGAAGAGAGGAGAATCACCTCTTCCATTACTCTTGGCTTTTGGAGAGGGCCTTTTTAATATCCATGCTTTTCAAGAGTGGGGAAACATGCAGCGAAATCACTTGTTTTTAAAATTCTCAAATATTTCTTTGCTAATCTGCCTCCAGCACTGGCCTAAACTTTCATGGAACCCTGAGTGAACATTACCAGAAGCCTCCGGAGAGTGTCTCTGCTATATCTGCATTCATACAACTGTCGGGATTTTGCCTCCTTTTAAGTCTTAAATCAGCCATTGGCAGGTTTACAACATAAAGTCATGATGTAACTCTCCCAGGTATTCAAGCCTGGAAATAAGTAGAAATAAATAAAAGGTAGTAGCTTTTGAGGCAAATGCACTATTTTTAAGCTAAACTGGGCTCCATTTGGGCAAGTGTTTTTCTAGGGCCTTCATCGATGATCTGGGACAAGGCCAAATTCTTTCAGACATGCATGTTTTATTTATAAACAGGGAACATACAAAAGTGAGGTCTGTTAAGCCGTAACTGAGCAAATGGGTTGGAGGGGAAGGTTTATACTATTCTCCCCCTACCTGTTTTCCATCATGTATCACTGCCTTCCATGACTGAAGGCCCAGAGAGAAATTCCATTTTCCTGTTGCTTAGTTGGGCAGGTGGTCTAGAGGTAGGTCGTGGGGTTAAAAAGGGACAGTATTCATATGTGGGTTTTTTTGTTTGTTTGTTTGTTTTGTTTTGTTTTGCTTCTGGCCTCCTCCTTATTTCTCTCCAAATGATCTTATCTTTTTCTTTTCATTTTTTTTTGGGGGGGGAGGTTAATTTTTATTCAATGAAATCTGTATTTTATGGTGATATCAAAAACAGCATTCTTGAAAGGATCATCTACCAGATAACTTGGTAGAGATGGCTTCAGTATCCTAAACTCCTTGTGTATTATTATTACAATGGACTTATCAGTCAAAAATATTATGTGCTTAATGTAATATTTGCTGGGCCCTGAATGGAGTAAGTGAATAAAATACAACCCCTGCCTTCAAGAGAGTTCTAATTTAGTAGGGAAGAGAAGTAATAGGCATATGCAGAGATAACTGCAGCGAGATGACTGGGACCATGTAACAATAAGTACGATGTCAGGGCAGTGTGTAGAAACTTGCAGATCTGCTGCCTTTTTTTCTGTTTGTGGTCATGGAAAGTCTGTGTCCTGGAGCTTCTGTAAAAGTGTTAATCATAGATATCAGATTCCTGTTTGTAGCAAAGCTGTGAAATTCTGCACCAGCAAAATATTTCAAAGTTCCAAATGAAATCCCTTGAGGTTCCATGTGAAAAGGACCCACGTTTGCTAAAGCTACTTGAAATGAAATTCAGGGTCTGGCAAAAGAGCACTGTGGCTGAAGTGAACTGCTCTCCCTTCTCTCCTCTCTTTTAAATTCTCGTTCCCTTTTTGTCTCACCTCTTCCTCATTTCCCCTAACCCTTTAGCTCACTTTAGTAGCTTTCCCAGTCTAATTGGGATCCTCTGCAGCAGAGGATCAGTGGAAGCTGGAAGAGTTGGGAGGGATATTTGGGATGAGGAAGTCAGGATTCTATTTCAGAGGCAATTTGCCTCTAAGTGAAATTTTATGTCTAACAGGCCATCCTATTCCAAATTCTCTGCAATTAAAACTCAACTTTATCTTCTAACTATACTAAGCTAAGGATAGTGACTCTTGGGATATGCTTTTGCGTATTCACATTATAATTGCTAAACATAAAATATAAAATCAGTCAATTCACACTGGGTCCACAGTGCATTAATATCTAATAGTTCTACTATGGTGGGAATTCCACTCAAGTTTTACTTTTTCCAGGAAGCAAAGCCATTTCCATTAACCCTTGATGAAAGAAGACATAGGTTTGCAGTAAGTCTGATTTTCCTGTTCTTATGGATGCTGAACTAATTCTCACGAGGTAACACTTGATTGGAGATGACTGGGTGATGATAGGGTCGAAAGGAATCCATAGCCAAAGGACACAACTGGATGATTGTGGGGCATGTGGTTTGGTTCATTTTGATTTTAGAACTTTAAAAAACAGCATGGTGGAGCAGGAAGAAGGGACACAATAGTTAGGTGTATTGACAGACAATAATACAAGTTAGAGTTACATTTTAGAACTTTGAAATCCAGTCATGAGGCAAAATATGGGGGAGTGAAATATAAAATGTGACTTTTTCACACTAATGATCGATCTTCTGAAAGAGAGCTGACTCATTTATTGGAGAAATTATTAATGTAAATGTTGGTTTTTCTTATACAACTTTTTCTTCTTATGCTTTTCATACTTAACGGGCTGAATGTGATTTTTAAAAAATTTAACTTGATGGTTAAACATCAAGTATAAACTTGATGATGGTATAATTCTTTATTGCAGATTTCTGATCTCCTGGGAAGAAGTTTGGAGACTTAGCTCTCTCTAATCATACTCATTTCTGGGGGTCCCCAGGGCCATATCCAGAGGCCTGGGCATGGGAGAAGCCATAGCAATTGCAGGAACAAGAATGGATGGCACTAGGCTGGATCCATAGACACTGAAGGTACAAAAACTTTACTCCAACAGTAGAGACACAAGGTTCACTTGGTTGTAAAATTTTCAGGAAACACTCAAAGAATAAATTAAATTTGTGATGGTTTGGGATGGGAAAGGCAAAAACAAGTTTGCTTTCAGAACCAGTTTCAGCTTTAATCAATGTATTGGGTATACAACTAACCCTGTTTACCTGAGATGCAATTATATTATTTGAAAACATGTTTATTCCAACCCTGGAATATGCCTTGGACCCTTAGGTTTATATTTGGAGATTTAGACTCTGGACCAAGATTGGCGGTCCAGACTTATGTCAGTTTCTTCTGTGGGCTTTATATCCAACTTTGGATGGGCCACAGTCTCTGAGGATCCATTTGTACAAAGCTCTCTGAAATAAAGTGAGATGCAGGATAGTGAGCAGAATACAGAAGATACTCTCTGTTTTTCCATTTGCTGTCTTTGGGGGATTCACAAAGGAGGGCTTACCTTTGTGAATTTTTCTGGACGGTATGAAGCTGGGGACAAAACTTAAATACAGGCTCCGTTCCATTCCAATGGTCTTTCATAAGGTAAAGGTCTTCCTGAGTGGACCTCTTCCTATGAGGTGGGGTAATCTGATGGTTAAATACTCTAGCCTTCAGGTGCCATTACTACAGATCTGGTAATAGGTTCTCTCATACATATGCTGCAATAACCAGTATGAAGCAGCCTTAGCCTCTGGGGCATGGATTCCCAGTAGGGGCCAAACAGTGCCCCAAGGGAAAAAACTTGGTTCTTGACAGTGGAGCAAAAATTTTAGATATTTAGAGGGTCACACTAAATGAACAGATATACAGTATATCTGTGGTATTAAAATGTTATGAAAAAGGTGCGATTAGGAAAGAGAAAAGATTAAAAAGTCTCCTCAGGGAGGTGATAATGAAAAAAATGGTTAAGAAAGACTGGTCTAGGCTGAGTTATGAGTTTAAAAGTTATAGTATTAATATTTATTTGGTAATGCTTCATGAAGCATTAACGTAATTAACTACTTTTTGAAAGGAAATATGACCCAGGGATGTTATGCATCAGAAAGATTTCAATATCTAACATTGGCAGTTAACAGAAAAATCTTAAAAAAATAAAACTGTCCAGAGACCTTACCATCTCCAGAGTTTTCCCTTGAGCACATTTAAAAAGAGGACACTGTTCAGATCCAAGAAGATGGACAAAAACAAATGCCTATAATTCTTACTGATGTGTAAACTTGATGATTAAGATGAGCCTGGCTGTTTTAGTATCCGTGGAAAAAAGATGGATTACACTGGCATGTATTTCTGAGTTTTTTTTCTTTTTTTCTTTTGCTTCACTTGATGCTTTCCTCCACTTTTGTTTCTGAAGGTACATAAACCCTGCTGTGGATCTAATCTTTTTAACCATATATTGGTATATGTTGGCAGTTGAGAATGCTGCGCCTATTCAGGAAGCAGTATCTAAGTTTTGTGATGTGGTATAATCCATGAGATTTGACTGTGTGATGATCCAGTCGATGGTGATTGAGTCAAACCATTTAAAAATATTGCCATCTGCATTTCCCAGAATTCTCTTAGAGTATTACCTGTATGTTTTCTATTTGGTAAAATTGCTAGACAATATCCAAGCCTTCCAGATCTTATTCAACATCTACCATTTTGCTTGCACAGAATATTGGAATTGCATTATTTTTAAGTATATTAAAAAACATTGTTTAGAAATGGTTATCATTTTATAAGAGAATGTCACATATTTTGATTTTATTACAATCAAGTAGCATTTTCTTGAAAAATTTTATAATATAAGGGAATCATTAAAGATTGTGAGCTTATGTATTGTAACGTCACCATAGGAACGTGAATTTTGATAAATTGTTTTGTACTCTTGCAGAAATTGTAACAAAGGTAATTCTGGCCTATAATGAAAGAAAATTCTCTTCTGTTTAGATTTAAAAATTCAGAAGCAAAAACTTTTGTTTACGTTCAAATCAATTAAAATAAATAACTTTTGGCCAATAGATTTCATAAAATAATTGGATAGGAGCTGAAAAGGGTCTTCTTTAAGGCTGAAATTAAATCTTGATCTTTAATAAGGCTATAGTAGAAAAACTATGAAGAACCTTAAGGATAGGAAACAGATCATATTCTTTATTTTAATATTGACCATGTCCCTCTGATCTAAGAATCCTGGAATATATCCCAATTGTCTTTTAAATCACTTTAAGCTTGAGCATGGGGGTCTGTTGACTGTTTCTCCTTTCCACCTCCCCATTGTTCCCTACTTTCTCAAAATAATCAATTTGACTGTTGATGTCACATCTCACTTTCTATGATCATGTCTATTTGGCCCTTATTATGCTTTAAACATTCTGCCTCTAAAATCCAATGTACAGCAAACACTCTGCATGTGTCTGCACTGGCCTCACACTGTGGACATCATCAGGGAAGAGTGAAATGACAATGCATCCCGAAGTAAGTTGAGATGCAAATTTTGACGCTCATTTTCACCATCTAAGCTGGTGCTAGTACCTAACCTCCAAACCTCTGTTCCTTTATCTGTTCAAATAGGGATAATGACATTTTTACCACATGGTGGATGTGAAGGCTAAATAAGCCAACATGCAAAATGCCAGTGATGGAGGACAAGCTCTCCTCTTCTCCTCATATTCCTACAGTCCACAAAGGAAGGGACCCCCATTTCTTCCCCACATGAAGAGTGAGAGAGGGAACACCTCCACCTATTGGAGCTTCTCTCTCTACCTCCTTACTCATTCCTCTGCAAGCAGGCAGTAATCTGTTTGGTCAGAGCTTGACAGTCACTGGGTTGTGTGTTCTTGGTGGACAGGGCCTCTGTCTCAGAGGGGAGAGCATGCTGTCTTGCTTTCTCCTTCACTTCCCACTCCTGGGTAGCGGGCCCATCTTTTGCTCGATTCTTCCATACCTGGCCGTGGGAGGCAGGCCAGTGTCACACACCTGGTACATGGTTAGGTAAGACGGCTTGGAGTCTGCTCTGTGGGCTTTGTCCTATCTCTGCAGACCTGACCAAATAGGCCGATTCTCAAATATAGCTTCAGGGCGTTACCAGGAGCAAGCTCTGTTTTCCAATCCACATTTACTAGGGTTTCCTGCAGTTGGGGTTGGGGATTCTTGTGCATACTGATAAAGATGGGGATTTATTTCTTGTTTGTATCTCTGTTCTTCCAATCAGACCTCCATAGGGGAGGAGACACCAGGAGCACTGCAAACCTCAAGCAGCTGACAAAGGCTCTGCAAATGCTAGTTCTTTCATATCCCGTACTGGCTTGTTCCCGGAAGAATGAAGCAAATTTATCAAGGTGCACAAATAAAACATAGTTGGTGATGATAACACCTGTTCATTTAAACTAAAAATGTAAAAAGAGAAAGAGACATGATGGGAGGCTCACTTACCCTGCTAACTTGGAATTACCAATTTATCCTCTTTTCAGTGGTCTGGCTTCTCTACCACGTCTGTCACAGGGAGACGCTGGATAATGAGTAATGGCCTCAGCAGGTGAAAAATGGCTTTTTTCATGAACAGAGGTTCATTACGCTGCTCCTGCCTACGCTAAAAAATTTTGTTGGCTTCAAGTAAAAGATTCTGCCCTGATAAATTGCCACTGGTAAGAGAAAAAGTTTGTGTTCTCATGATGTGCTGGAATTTCACAACTTGTACATCCCACAGCAGGAATCAGTCTCCAAAAGGAAAACTAAATAAATTTATACACCTGTAAAGGTCATGTGGCCTGTTTTGCAAAAATGTCTGTCCTTTTTACCTCCTGTTTTATGCTGGTCCTTCTCCCTGCAGTGAGCTCCCCTTTGACTCCTCATACCCAGAGTCTTTTTTTCTTTAGTGCCCCAACCAGTGTCCTACTTACTGAGGTGATGCTAGGTCACTGCTGTTCTCTGCTATCCAGAGTGGGAGCTGAGAATTCAGCCTCGCCACAGGCTCTTGGGCTCATCTCAATTTCTTGGGTCATTGGTTAACCCATCGGCTTAAAGGTGCCCATCTTGGCCGCTGCCCCCACTCTAGCCTCCACTCTAGCTCTTGCTCTTGTCTACGAGCTCAGCTTTTGCCCTGTGAACCCCCTTCTACCCTCCTGCAGAAAAAACACCCTTGTTTATTCTCTTGAGATAGCATTCCCTCATTCCCTCTTTCTTCCGTGCTCAATACTGCACTTTGCCTTGGCTTGCCCAGTCTTTCTAGCAATGAGCATTTTGTTCTGGTACCCGGTTCCCCCTACTAAATGCTGGGATTGCCTGTGGCCGACTTCCCACCCACCAAATCTGCCAGTCTGTCTGTACTGCTGTACTCCTAGACTCTGTATTTTTCTTTATTTTATTCATCTTTATGGTACAACAGAGGTGTAATGTAAACTCATAAGTAGAGGAGGCAACCAACTCTTTCTTGAGAGGAAAGGAAAGGCTTTCTAGAAGATGTGATGTCTCATTTGACTCCTTTCTGTTGCTTCTTATTAGACTTCACGGCACTCAAGGACCTTCATGATCTGATGCTTTGAGACTACGTTCCCAGTCTCATCTCCCACTGTTCTGAACTGCCTGCCATTTCCTGAGCATTTCGTGCTCTCTTCCACCTCCTACTCATCTCTCAAGATGCGACTGACAACCTTACCTTGTTTGTGAAGCCTTCCTTGATCCTTCAGACCACAAGCAAGCAGCCATGTGGATATGGACCAATAGATATTCTGCAAAGAAACAGTTACTGGGGACTGCCTGGTCTTTGGGTCCCACCACTCCTGTTCTTACCTGTTTGAATCCTGATCGAGCACCTGGTTAAAATCATCTTTCCCTTTAACTCAAGCCCAAGGAGTTCTCCCTTCTCCATTATGGTAGCTGTTGTGTTGCCTGCACACGTAGCACTTTATTATATACTATTGTATTGTCCGGTGGTGATGTGAGTGCACACTTTCTGCTAGCACAGAAATGGCCCATGCTTAATTTGTATTCCCCTCAGTTGTTAGAGCAGCATAGAGTGAACCCCTTGACAAACACTTGATTAGATTATCTGGTATGGCCAGCTCATTTTTCCTTCTTTCAACATGTAGGTTAGAAATTTTCCTAACCAGAGCTCATTTAAAATATACTAACTGTGACTTCAAACTCCAAAGAAATAATTTTTTCATTTACATTAAAAGTTTAAAATATTTTCAAACCACTAAGTCAACTTTATTCTAATTTGGAATTAAAGAACTAGATCTAATTTTTGTTTTTTAAGTTTTACCACAAAATAAGACAATAATAAATTTTCCTTGACAAACTGAATTGTGGACCTCTCAAAAAAAGAAAATTAAAATCTCATGTTAGGCCTTCATTTATATGCACATTTATGTGTTATTGGTATAGACTTCAGTGTTCAAAATGTTTGGAGTCTACATGGCTGAATTAAAGGAGATCTAGCCAGTTGATGGTATTGAAATGGAGGCCTGAAAGAGAAAGGAAAACTTGTTTCCACCAGTAATTAGTTGTAATTTTACTTCTGAAGAGAGTAAAATGGTGAATTTATCAATGATTGGTCACCTAATAGGTGGGAAAATGACAAGCCTTTGGCTGTTGCATGTTCCTGGGTACTTATGATATGATGGATCTTTGCTCCATGTCTAGGTCATGTGTAGACACGTGTAGGGAGGGCCTTGCTCTGGGAGCCCCCTCTGATTGGCCACTCTATTTCCCAGGTGTTCAGGTCTAAGAACTCAGATAACACATGCTCTAGTGTAGAAGATTCATGTTGTTGGGCTGTCTGTATCACTTACAACTTAACTGAATACATCAATGGGGACAAATTTCTTATACCAATAATTAAACTATTTAAACACTGAACTCAATGATTACACTTATCCCCAGTTCTGCTGGATCTCCCCATGACACAGCAGGTTGTTTTAAAAGCCATGCCAGTTTAAAATTAGAAGATTCTGCATTTGATGGACCAAGGATTTCCTTCCAATTCTGATTCACCTCACCTTATCTTCTTTCCAGAAAGACAGGAAACCAAAATCCCTGATGTGGTTACACCCAAGAAAACAAACTGCCCACCTTACCCAGACCACCAGAACAAATAACAGTGGAGAGAGGGAGCCTTACCTCCCAGGTAAATGACTTCTCCATTCACACTTTGATTCCCAACCGAATGGTTGATTAACAGAAGGTCTTTCTCTTAATTAGGGACACTCCTGTTGTCCCTGTGTTTATTCTTGTTATCTAGATTGATAATTAGATTAGATAATGAGATAAATTAGATTATTTCTCCTTTGTAAAATTGTCTTTTTTGATTTGCTACTAGTTTCTAATGAGGAGAATTAAGCAAATAAAGCAGTGGGTGGAGAATGGAGTGTAAAGAGAGTGGTGAGTCCTGTCCAGTGTTTGGCTATTACCTGTGAAAGCATGCTACCTGAGGAACAATGTTCTAGTTTGCTAATGCTGCGGAATGCAAAACACCAGAGATGGATTGGCTTTTATAAAAAGGGGGTTTATTTGGCTAAACAGTTACCGTCTTAAGGCCATAAAGTGTCCAAGGTAACATATCAGTAATCGGGTACCTTCACTGGAGGATGGCCAATGGCATCCGGAAAACCTCTGTTAGCTGGGAAGGCACGTGGCTGGCGTCTGCTCCAAAGTTCTGGTTTCAAAATGGCTTTCTCCCAGGACGTTCCTCTCTAGCAAGCTTGCTCCTCTTCAAAACATCACTCACAGCTGCACTCTGTCCAGTCTCTTTGAGTCAGCACGTTTATATGGCTCCCCAGATCAAGGCCCACCCTGAATGGGCAGGGCCACACCTCCATGGGAGTATCCCACCAGAGTCACCACCCACAGCTGGGTGGGGCACATTCCAAGCAAATCTAATCAGCACCAAAAGTCTGTCCCACAAGACTACATCAAAGATAATGGCGTTTGGGGGACAAAATGCATTCAAACCGGCACAGACAATTCCAGATGAGTGCACGTGCACGTGTGTATTTCCCTGTGGAGTAGCCACTTGCCTTTTCTGGACTCTTCCTCGCCCTCACTGTTCTGCTCTCTGCCCCTCACCCTTCCTCTCTCCTCCAGGTCTGACTGGGCAAAGGCTGTGGGTTGGAGATAAAATATGAGGCAGGTGATCCAGATAGGTAGGTGCTAATGGGAGTAGCAAACCTTCCAGCCGAGAGGCCTGATGTCAGCTGAATGAAGGATGTTTTGGAAGTGAGGAGACTGAGGTATGGTGAAATGAAATGATTTCCACAAGTTCATGGAGTTCACCATGGGAGAGCTGGAAGAAAGCCCAAGTCCAGGGATCTGGGGTTCAGTTAACCTCATCACTAGAGTTAACACATCTTACCTGTTAATGAAATGTGAAAAATAACCATTTGTCTAGTCAGCAACATTTGTTAAAGGCCCAGTGCCTGGAGGAGCACTTAGGTGTGTGTGGTGGCTTGAGTGTGGTGATGAAAAGGATTGACGGGAAGGTGAATCAGGAAAGAGCCACACGGCTTGGTCAGTGACTCCCGGGGACGTGTCTTCACATCTCTGGATCCCTCATTTTGGGTAGATTCCTTCTCTTCATTCCTTTTCCCTGCAAATTCTGCCTACCTTAGCCTCTCCAGATTCAGAGCTCTGTCGCCTCTTATTAGTGAGACTGCTAGAATCTGCTTCAGTTCCCCTTCTCTGCCCTGAGAACTGGCACCTTCCCAGGCAGGGAGCTGGGGCATTTTGAGACTCATCTCATTTATTTTCCTTCTTTTAGGGGCCACTGCTCTGCTCCGCCTGGTGTCCATTGTGTGAAAACTGTTGTTTTATACATTTTGTCTAGTTTTCTCATTGTGTAAGGCTGGAGAGTAAAATCTGGTCCTATTATTCCATCGTGGCCTCAAGCAAATGCCATCACTCAGCATTTTAATCCATATTCTTCCATTCTTCAAGTTTTCTAGTGCTCTGCGGGTGAGAACACATATATTCTTTCATATTAGGATAATACTGTACAGACTTGTTTATTTTTTCCTCCTTACTTTAGCAATGTTTTATGAGTGTTTTACTATGTTATTATCTATCCTTATGGGATTTTTCCTTTTTCTGACCCTCTTTTTTTCTGGCTGGGCCTCTTTGCTTCTCCAGAATATATAGGAGCAGGCTGCCCTTTTGTTAGTCCTGCTCTCTCCTTCCCTCTTTCTTTCACCTTCTCTCCTTCTTCTCTCTCAACCTCTGTTCTTTCTGCTTTAAGAATGTGGTTTGATTAGGAACTTCTGCTAGGTAACAAGATGAACATTATTATGCTAATGATGAGGGTATCAATAATGCCCTGTATCTTTATAACTCTTAGCTCTGTACCAAGTTGCTTTCCAAGTGTATCTTCAGAACAATGAGGTGGGTGATATTATTCCCATATTGCAGTTGATGTTGAGACTTAATGAAATGAAATTGAGAGACAGTGTAGCGTGGTGGTTAAGAGTGGGCCTGTAGTTTGAAACTTGGATGGAATCCCACTTCTTCCACGTATAGTTCTGCAACTTTCTGCAGGTTATTTAGCCTCCTTATGCTTTGTCCTTTGATCTATAAAATGAGGCTAATGATATTTACTCCACAGGATTCTCTTGAAGGTTGACGACTTCATACATATAAAATCATGAGAACAGTGTCTAGAAAATATTAAGTTCTCAATAAATGGGTGTTATTATTATTACATGACTCTTCCAGGGTAAGATAATGAGTAAATGTCAAAGTCTGAGTTCAACCCAGCTCTTCTAATTTGAAGGGTATATTTTTTCCTTTATATAAATGGTGATGTGACTATTTAAATTATGATCATTGAAAACCTCACTGCATTCTTTTTCATTTCCTTCTTAGCCCTTAGCTCATAAATTTAGTCTGAGATTCAGTGCAGGCTCTATGATTCTGAGTTGTGCTCAGAAGATAGATTCCTTGCTCACTATGCCATCATAAATTCATGAAATAACTTGTATTTTTGTTGCTATTGAACTTTTATTTCCAGTATCCCTTTGGATGTCTTTGACACAAAGTTTATTCTTTTTCTCTCATTATGGCTGAGAAGCTTATTATATGTCACTAGAAATACAACACCCATACTTCCTGGTAGAAATTAATGGTTAGCCTATCAGCTGGGATACACAAAAGAAATGATGTCTGGACAGGCAGGATGGATTTGAAGGTTTAGATCTTTTCTATGCCTTCAGACACCACTCTCTCTCTCTTTTATTAAGGCAGGGCAGTAGAACCATCCATGATGCATTTTATGTCCAGACAAAATTGAATTAAATTCATGGAATTAATTCATGTATGAGAATCCTTTGTTTTATACATGATGGTTCTGTAAACCCACAACTTCTCTAATAAAGAAGAAGAAGAAGAAAAGTATCATTTCCATGCTGTTCCAGAATTGGACTGGTCTAGATCCTAAACACTTCTCTTGCCAAACCTTATCTAAATTGACAAATGAAGTATTGTTTGAAAATATCTGACAGCAACTTTGGCTTGGTTTTAGACTGTGGATACATTTAGACACTGGATTTACTTATTTTCATTTTTTTTTTAAATTAAGAAAAAGGATGTTGATGTCTTCCATAATGAAGAAAGTGGAAGGCAGGCCTAATCCTCTATATCCATTATCTCTTTCTCCCATGATTTTTTTTTTCCTTCTTGGAAATTTGCAGATAGTTTTGATTGTGGAAAATCCCCTCATTTCTAATTTGATGGTGACTGGGAATCTTATTGATGGCCTCTCTTCTTTACAAAACAGTAGTAGAAGAGGCCCTCTTTCCTACTTCTGTTTCAGAATAGGTTCTTCATCTCTTTAGGCTGAGCAGCCCTTGGCAAACTACTTCTCTTGCTTCTCTCTTAGATTAACAATTGCACCAGCCTGTGCAGAAAAAGGAGAGCCTCTGTTTGCCTTGGCCTGCTCTTTGCTTTCTGTGCTCTCCAGGGAAGTCTCATTTTCCTTAGAGAAAGAACTGGAGATGTTTCAGTTGTTGCCAGTTACATTTCTTCAGTGCTATGGTGAAAAGATAAAGAGAATGTGACGGAAATAGTTTCATCCTCTCAAAGTTGTCTAAGTATGCAGAGATGGACAATGCACATATGCTGGAAAACTTCCCCATGATGGCCACTGGCTCTGCCCTGCTCCCCTGATTAGTTCCCGTGGGAGTGGACATGCTTCCTTTCGCACATGCACAGCCTCAGGTGTGGTATTAGGCTGTGCTGAAACTCCCTCAGGTACACCCCTACATTAAGGGGCTCATTATGGCACACAGATGCTAGTGTTATCTGGCTTTTTGTCAGTGGGATTATACTTAAATATCCCTATCATTAATATCCTAGGGTAAGTTCAAATCATCAAATCAAGGATGATACCTATATTTTGGAAACTCTTTTGGGAAGATTATCTTGAGTTGTTCAATGGGGTCAATCTGTAGAGCAAATCTCCACACAACAGTTCTTTCATTCAGGTTCAGGAAGCATATTATTCCTTTAAGATCCATTTATTTAAAAAAAAACCCTCAAGCATGGGAAAACATAAACCATTTATTGGACACCCACTATGTGTGTTTTGGAGCATGTGAATATAAATAAATTACTGGCTTCTGTCTTCATGAACCTTATAGTATAGTGGTAGAGAAAGACATGTTTGGGAGAAGCAGACTTCCTTTCTTTCGTTAGAAATGGAGGGCCAATCTGATGTGCTTCCGGTTATTCTCTGTGCTGTGGAGATTCACTTGGGGGCCCTGTCAGCAGTCCCTGGCCTGAATCTTTATCAAATACACGGTTTGTGTGAATTGCTGAGTGAGGAAAATTCTGCTGAGCAAGCTCTAATGCTGTATGCATGGGGTTACGGACGTGACACATTTGGGCCTGGGATCAGGTGAACTTGTCATTTGGTTTCCTCCCTCCCAATCAAGATTCTCTATTTCACTGTGGTCATGGAAAGACCCCCAAATCCTAAAGACCATACCCGGTTCATGCTGGGGTTTTTTTCAAACTTCCTTTCTTTGCTATTGTCAGAGAATTATATGGAAGGTTGTGGAAACCCCCCCTCTTTTTTCCTGTAGCTTCCTTGCTACCCGAATTAATTTGGGGTTAGGAATTTTACCTCTTGACAAAGTTTTAGTATTTTGTGACACCAAAATTCTAAATTGAGGTGGAAATATTTTTCTATCATGGGAATTTACTCAGGATGCAATAAAAACGTCTTTTGCTTGTGACAAAATTTGCAAACCTTCGCTCAGTGAGAAATACATGTTTTTGCTCAGTGACAAACCTGGCAAAAAGTCAAATTTGCCATTTTCTCTCGACGTGGTTAATTTTGGAGCATTGCACTCCCACTCATTGCAGTGCTCTGCTTTCCTCAGGGGCTATAATTAGACTGACAAGGGTGACTATTTTAACAAAAACATAAAGACTAGAGAAGATAAGTACCCCAAGATTGTATGAGTCTAAATCTGGAGTCAGTTCTGAGTGCACTGCTTTCCTTTTCCCAACCTTGTTACATTTTTAAAGTATGAACTTCATGGTAGCTTTATATAAACTAACACCTACAGTGATCTCACTGCAAAGTTTATTTGAGCACTTGGGAAAAAGTGTGTGGTGATGCTTAGTGCCAATTGATCCCGTCTAAAAGTCATTTGTTATCCCAATTGGTAGGACAGCAGGCAGATTTAAAAAATTAATTATAAAACTCCCATGACTTATCAGAAGTTAGAATGTTCTTCAAACAGCTGCTAATTAATTTGCCCTTGCAAAATCTAAGAAATAATAAAGCCCAAAGAGAACTAATCTGAGGCAAATCTAACCAAAAAAAGTTTTAATTTCATTTATAACCTTTGAATTAACATTACGCTGAAAATAGTTTGTCTTGTAGAATTATTTGTCCAGCAATAATCAGGAGTTTTAAAAGGCTGTGGGGGTATAAAAATTTAAAAATAACATTTTTTTCAGGGCCATCAATAAAAGACCAACATTTTAGTTAGGAGTACGAGGTATTCAAAAGTTATTGCACCTCGTGGCAAATTAAGCTGACATGGAGAAAGGGCCAACATACACTTTGATAACTCTGCTCCTTTCTTTGTAACTGCTCGTTAGGGAGGTTTTCTTTCCAAATCCATTACTAACTTCAGCTCTTGTTCACATTTGAAATAGAGGCAAATGATAACAGTTTAATCATTGGTTTTTGATATTTCAGATGATCCCACTGATGTTTAGGATTCTGTGTGTGTAGTGTGTGTGTGTGTGTGTGTGTGTGTGTGTGTGTGTGTGTGTGTGTAGGACATGCACCACACATTCCCTGTGGTAACGTTTCTCTATGGGATTGGTCTCTCTGGAATCTCCCAACTTTTAGATAAATATTTAGATAAGAGATTTATTTAGTTTTTCCAAAGCACTACTGCCAAGTTTTCTACCCGTAAAGAGGAATCTAGTAGAAAAAATTTCCTATATCTGAATTTATTTTGGAAATTTTTTTGTGAAGATGGATACGCTAAGCCCTTTTTAAAATTCTTACACTAAAATTACTTTTGAAGCAAAACATGTATTTTTGCCATCAAAAGCGAGAGATGTTTGTTCACCTAATTTCTGGCTTACTCTTTTTGCATATACATCCCTGAGAAACATTCATTAGCTTCCGTTTCTAGCCAGTAATGGGAATAACAAGGCTGAAAATTTTAGGTGCCAACAGACACCTTTCCCATTTCTAATTCAGAGTCAGTTGGGAATTAAGCCAGTGTCATTACTGATAAAGCCAATTGGAGAATGTAGCTTTTGATTTAGGGCCAAAGGAGTTTACTAAAACATTTCCCCTGGATTATCATATCCACTCGGTCATGGGTAGTCCTTGACATTTCCAGGCTGTCCTGTTGGGGACAGGCCCCAGCACAGAGCAGAGAGCAAACCAGCACCCGTGCTCTTTGCAGGCATGCTGGTTTCCAGGATGGTGCACAGGCAATGCTGAGATCAGCTTCCTCTAGTGATTCATTAGCTAGGAAGGTCACTCCTCACCTGATGAGGAATGAGGCAGGGGATGGGAAGAGTGGCACCGTGATGTTTAAGTTCACATGTCAAGTTGTCTGGGTTACGGTGTCCAGTGGTTTGGTCAAGCAAGCACCGGCCTGATGGTTACTGTGAAGATATTTCATGGATCCAAATCATCAGTAAGTTGATTACATCTATGGCTGATGACATCTCCAGTCAACTGAGGAGACTGCCTTCAGCAATTAGAGAAGTCTCATCCAGTCAGCTGAAGACCTTAAAGGGAGAAGTGATGATTTCAGTAGTCAGAAGGGAGAATTTCCATCCCTTCCTTGGCTGGCCAGCTTCTTCTGGGGAATTCATTGAAAACCTTCATCAGAGTTCCCAGCTTGTGGCCTGCCCTATGGGATTTGGGCTTGCCCATCCCCATGATATTACATGCAAAAAAAATAAACTCATGTGAACCAAATCCTATAACAAATCTCATAGTATTTACATAACATATTTCTAAATATCTCTTATGAGTTCTGTTTCCTTGGAGAACCCTGACTCATACAAGCCCAGAGGGCAGGTCATGCTCAAGTGCTTCCTCACAGAAACATGCCGAGTGGGGAATAAATGTTCCCCCCAACAGTGAGGAGAATTGATTAATCCCTTGAACCATGATATGTAGTAAGACAAGCAATTTCTGTAGGGACAAGTTTCTGCAGGTAGGGTATTCATCTTTTGTAGGCTGACCGTACCTTCCTTTAGTCCAGGATGGTCCACTTGTGCCTGTTGTCCTGATGCTATGGTTACTAGAGCTCCTTTTCACTTTCAAACATGTCCCAGCATGGGTGATAAATTATATGGTCATCGGAGTTTCTGGGGGAAGTAAAGGTCAATAGCTTGCATCTCCTTAGATAGCCTGACAGTAAACTCATACTTGTGTTATTCTTGGAGGTTGAGATTGTTTTCCTGGATATTCATTTGGTGGAATTTCACATTAGCGAGGATTGAAACTATTCATCAGTGTGAACAATAACGGCAGTGTTTGCAGCAACGCGAAACCGCCACTTCCCGTGTGACTTGAGTTGAAGAGCTTTCCAGATTGCATATAATGTCCTTCTGGGCCATACTTTTTTTTAATTTCAGAGATGATGATTTAAAGTGGGTTTCCTCCCTTCCCACGACCACAGCTGCAATATTTATTGACAGGTTTTGTCTTTTATGACAAAGGGATTATGATGGTTTTAAGTCTCCAGAAAGCGAGGCGTTCCTGGGGGATGGGAAATGTAAGAAATAAAATGAGGAGTGGGGGATAGAGGTAGAATGATATTTATAACAGGATATAGAAAATGATTTCAGCTGCCCCGAAGCACTGGAAGAAATGGTTGTGTGACCTGGAATCTAAGGCAAACTATTTGTCTGCTCTCTTGTGTGAAGCTACAAGAGGGCAAATGATTATCTGCAATACAGCACATGCTCACATGTATTGCCCCTGGTGTCTAGAGGAAAAATATTAAATGTCTATTAAAAATGTTGTCGTTCAAGGTCAGGATTTGAGTTTCTTCCACTGATTGATGAAAATTTGCCAGGCTCTGTCAGAAACCATTTCTTTATCAGGACTCCAAACTGAAAGAGGTGCTCACTGGGTACTGGGCTACTATTTTTAGTAAGCCTCATCCTGACCTGCTGTGCTGACATATCAATTTTTTTTTATTCAGCATTTGAGAAACACTTTGGCTGCAATTAAAACGTCTGTAACTCTGAGGTGTTATATAGGGGACTAAGTTAAAATTAAGCATTTTCATCTCATACATTTCATTGGGATATGTGACAGTTTTGACTACAATGAAGAAGATTCAGATACTAGTGAGTTTATTTCTTTGCATGCAATATAAAATTTTAGAGCTAGAAGAGCTCCTAGAGATAATTTCTTCCAAAACTTTATTAAACTGATGAGGAAACTGAGTCCAAGATCCAAAGAATCATTAGGCATTAGACAAAGGAAGGAGTAAATGTGAGGACCAAGAGGCAAAAGGTGATATACTGAATTTAAGAAATGAATAGAAATTCAATATGATTAAAGCATAGAGCATTATAGAGAGAGGGTGGTGAGAGGTGAGTCTGAAGTGATATTCAGGAAACAAACCTTGGAATTTTGGACGGTCTCGTAAGCCAGGGTAAGGGTTTTGGGGTTTATCCTAAAGGGGAATGAGACAGCTGGAGAGGAGGGAGGTTAAAAAAGTAGTTGAAAAGGGCCATGGATCTAGAGAGCAAATTGAGCACACCTATTGGTCCCTTTGTTAACTCCAATCCCTTTTTTTTTTGTTTTTTTAATTTTATTTTGAAACAGATTCAAAGTTATAGGAACAGTTGCAAAAACAATGCTAACCCCATACACAGAATTCCATCATACCCTGACCCCCCTCCCCTGATAGCTCAATCCATCAACCTTAACATGCTGTCACATCGCTATTTCTTTCCCTCCCTCCCTCCCTCCCTATCATCCATCATCTATTGCTCTGTCTTCTGAACATATGAGAGCTAGTTGCACACATCCTTGTACATACACTATAATTCACGTATACACTTCCCATGAACAAGAACATTCTTTTATGCAATCCTATTAAGTGCAGCTAAGAAGTACAAGAGATTCAACAATGATACAAAACTTACATTCTATATTTCCTTTTCCTTATGTCTCAGCTGTGTCCCTTTGAGCCACCTGTCCTCTATCCTCCTGTCCCATCCAAGTTCATCCTTAGTATTCAATTGTCATCTAGTTAGACTGACTTTTTTTTTTTTTTCAGTTGTGGAAACATATATACAGTCTAAATATTCCCATTCCACTCCCTCTCTAGCCTTTCATTAGTGGGATTAATCACGTTTAGAATGTTGTAATGCTCTTTCCCACCATCCATTACTAGAAATTTCCCTTCATCTCAAACAGCAACCCTACACTCATTTCTTAACTCCCCATTGCCCCTTCCCCCATTTCTCTTAATCCAAACACTACTTTTCATCTCTATGGTTATATTCTCTGATAATTTCTTTGTGTTTACTGTGGAGCTTAAAATTAACCTCTTAAATCCATATCAATCTTGTTTTTCTTTGATACCACCTTCACTTCAATAGGACACATAAATTATGTTCCTATACTCCTTCATTCCCCCACTTTTATATAGTTGTCTAAAATTACATATTTTACATTGAGTTCAAAACCACTGATCTGTCGTTAGAGTTTGTGTATTTTATATCATGTAGGAAGTAACTAGTGGAATTACAGTTCAAAAATTATTGACTTCTATTTGTATTCCATTGTGGTTGGAGAATGTGCTTTGGGTATATTCAATGTTTTTTTTTAAATTTCTTGAGGCTTGTTTTATGTCCCAGCTTATGGTCCCTTCTGGAGAAAGATCTGTGATCACTAGAGAAAAGTGAGTGTCCTGGTGATTTGGGATGTAAGGTACTATATATGTCTGTTAAAATTCTCTATATCTCTTTCTCCTTTCCCTGTCTCTCCTCCAGCAGGGCTCCCCTCAGAATCTGAAGTAGGGCAGGTCTTTCATCAGCAAAGTCTCTCAGCATTTGTTTGTCTGTGAAAAATTTAAGCTCTCCCTCAAATTTGAAGGAGAGTTTTGCTGGATAAAGTATTCTTGGTTGGAAATTTTTCTCTCAGAGTTTTAAATATATCATGCCACTGCCTTCTCGCCTCCATGGTTGCTGCTGAGTAGTCACTACTTAATCTTCTGTTGTTTCCTTTGATTGTGGTGAATTGCTTTTCTCTTGCTGCTTTCAGAACTTGCTCCTTCTCTTCAGTATTTGACAGTCTGATCAGAATATGTCTTGTAGTGGGTTTATTTGGATTTATTCTATTTGGAGTTCACTGGGCATTTATGCTCTGTGTATTTATATTGTGTAGAAGGTTGGGGAAGTTTTCCCCAACAATTTCTTTGAATACTCTTTCTAGACCTTTACCCTTCTCTTCCCCTTCTGGGACACCAATGAGTCTTAAGTTTGGACATTTTATTTTATCTATCGTATTCCTGAGATCCATTTCGATTTTTTTGATTTTTTTCTCCATTCTTTCTTTTGTTCTTTCATTTTCTGTTCTGTGGGCTTCTAGGACACTGAGATGTTGTTTGGCTTCCTCTAGTCTTGTATTGTGAATATCCAGAGTCTTTTTAATTTGGCCAACAGTTTCTTTTATTTCCATAAGATCTTCTATTTTTTTATTTACTCTTGCAATTTCTTCTTTATGCTCTTCTAGGGTCTTCTTTATGTAGCTTATGTCCTGGGCCATGGTCTTCTTGATGTCCTTTAAATCCTTTGCCATGTTTTCGTTCCTTGATTGTAGATCTTTGATTAATTTTGCGAGGTATACTGTATCTTCCGAAATTTTGGTTTATGTGTTTGGAGTTGGATTCTCCATATCTTCTGGTTTTATCATATGCATTAAGATTTTCTGTTGTTTTTGGCCTCTTGGCATTTGTTTTGCTTGATAGGTCTCTTTCAAGTTGTAAAGAAAAAGGGATATCAATCTAATTTTTCAGGAACACAGTTTGGTGATGTACACTTTCTCTAACTAACCAGCAGATGGCGTCTGTGAGTCACCTATGTCCCTCGAGTCAGTTCTCAACCTTTTTTCCGCTTTGTGTGGGGAAATGATTCTTGTGGGTTCAGTTGGAGAACTCAGTTTGGGTGTGTTGCTGGAGCTGTCCGCCCTGAATGTGGGGTGTGTGTACGGGTAGCCAGGGAGGAAGGGCAGTTCTAATGTTCAAATCCCCCAGGATCCCGGAGATCCAAGGCCACTGCAAAAGTCTAAGCCTTCATTTCAGTTCAGCCCCAGCCTCTCTCTCTTGCTGATCCATAAACCACCAGACTTGGCGTAGCGTCCCTGGGTTCTCCAAGCGGATCCTCCCTCCCAGCTGCGCTCCTCCAGTAGCTCAGCCAAGGGAAGGCTGTGCTACGTCATCAGTGCGCGCCGTCCCACAAGGGAAGCCCTGGGCCACCGGGCCGTGCAGCGGTGCACTCCCAGCCCGAAGCAAAAATGGCCGAGCGGGGCATCTCAGCCCACTCCTGCTTGCACCGTTCCTCCTTCCCAGCTCCGGGACAACTGGCGGGGCTTTGGGCTGTGGGCACGGCCCCGGGCAGGAGTTTATCCAGCCCTCCGGGGGCTAGCTGCTAGCCGTGGGGTTTCTTTCTGCTTCCGGCTCTCCCCTCCATTCTCCCGAACCCAAGGGTATCTGCTGCGGGCTAACTTCCTGGCCAGACAGCAAGAGGCCAGCCTAGCCCCCTCTTGCTGTGTTTTTCTGTGTGGTTCCCACAATTGCTACTGGAGCCGCTCCTTTTTTTTTTTTTTAAAACAGCCAGCTGGTGTCCATATGCTGAACCCTGGCTTCCCCAGCCTGCTGTGCAGCTGTGGGTCTTCCAGCCAGCTTACTCACCTGTTTCAGAATGCCGACTCCCAGTTTCACCAAGTATACGGCACCTCTGGAGCTAGGAGCCCTCATCCAGTTGGTGCATCGCTGTAACCGGTATTCTAGGTCACTTTCTGGTTTTTAGCTAGTGTTTTTCACGGAGGTGTTTTTTCACCCTGTCTCAGCTAGCCGCCATCTTAGTTGCCCCAACTCCAATCCCTTTTAATGATAGGATATAAATTTTTGAAAAGAATTCATCTGTAGGAGAACTTGAAATTTACGGAGTAAGCTATCATTGGAATACAGATTGTGAGGGAATTCCTGGATGCCAGAAATCTGATGAACCAAAGACCCAAACATGCATAGGAGAAAACAGATGGGAAGGGAAGAAGACTCGGCGCTCATTTTTGGGGGAGACACATTTTGGGGGAAACTGCTACATAACTGCAGACAGAACACATGACAGTCATCTACACTCACCAACCTGTTAACTTACTCTTTCATTCATAAAAATAAACAGATAACTAAGGATTATAGCTTTGAGGAAAACCAAAATCATAGAATAAAAAATAAAAAGGCTAACCGATCCCAGGGAAAACAGAAATGATTCAGTAGAGAAAAGAGACTAAAAAAATAGTACTAAGGCTAGTTATTTAGCACTTACTATGTGCCAGACACTCTTCTGAGCACTTTTCATGAATTAACTCATTCGATCCTCAATAACTCTAAGAGAAGGGGGTATGTCTAACATGGGGACCCACGGAGGAGGAGGTCAAGTAATTTGCCTGAACTCACATGGCTAGTAAGTGATGGAGGAGATGCAAATGAAGGCTGTTTGGCTCCAGAGTCTGTGCTTTTAATTATTTGGAGAAGTAGTAAAAGATAACTTCCATAAAGTGAAGATAATTATTGGTCTTAAGAATGAGAGGGTGCGCAATGAATAACAAGACCCAAAGCTGGATACAACCTGGTGGAGGTACAAGTTTCCAGAAAGGAGGGAAACAGCTTACCTGCAGAAGAGCAAGAATCACACTGGCATCAGACTTTTCCTTGGTGAAGACTGTGAGGCCCTTTTCAAAACTGGGTCAAGCTGGCTGAGTGATTATATATACTTACCTCCCTTCCTGCCAGAGGAGGGGAAATTACTTTTAACCTCATAGGTTTAATGCAGTAAAATAGCATTCAAGCACATGGGGAGAAATAAAGATAATCTTAGACATTCAGGGGTTTAGAATTTTTCACACACAATCTCCAAAAGAAGTTTTCAAAATTCCATCAAGAATAGACTGCATCAAAATTAAAAATAAATTTAAGAAACCAGAAATTGATTATCACAGTGGTGATCCAAGATACACACAAAGTCTGAATAACTCTTGACACGTAATATAAAGACAGTAACAATCCACAATTAAAATCAGTGATATAGCCTACGAATGGAGTGGGAGGGTGAGTATGACAATACACTAAGGTTCCTTTTAGTTTCTGGAGAAACTATAGGAAAACATACTCAGCTTTGAGTGTAAAAATTTTAAGAGCAACTACTAAAGAAACAGCATTGGGGTTTATCACTTCTAGACTACTAGAGGGGAAAATGTAATACAGAAAAATTGATCAATCCAACAAATGGCAAAGACGTAAAGCAAATAAAAGCAAACACTAACAGGAGGGAACAAACAGAAACCAACAAAAGTGAATGTTAAATGGAAAGCAAATAGGATGGCAGGGTTAAGTTCAAATATAAAATCAATCCCAATTAATATTAATGAATTAAATTCTGCTATTGAAAAATGGGCATTCTCAGAGAATAAACAAGCGAATGAAAAACCACAAACCTCTATCAGAGAGAAAAGGTTGAAAATAATGAAAAATATGTTTTTCCCTCAAACAAACCATAGTTCAATCTCATATACAAGCCTATATACAGTACTCCTTAATACATATTAGGAAATTGAATCCAGCAATTTATTAAAAGAAAAATCTTACCTGACCAAGATGTAGTTAACCCAGGAAAAAAAGGATGGTTTAACATTAGGAAATATATTATTGTAATTAATTAAAATGAGTAGCTTAAAGAATTGCATTCAATTATGGTAAACTATTAGTTTATTCTCTTTAAATATAAGACTTTCCTTATTGGTTTGTAGGAGATCTTTGTATACTCTGGACACTAGCACTCTTTCTTATATTTATGTTTTAAATATTTTCTGTATTGTGTGGTGTCCTGAATTTTGAGTAATTTCAAAATTTCAAAAAATACTATTGTTTCAAGGTTGTAAATATTTTATTTTATTTTCTGGGTTATTAAATCTAGTTGAAAAATGGACTTTCCTTCTCCTACTTTTTAAAAAAAATTCTCCTATATTTTCTTCTACTACTTTCGTAATTTTGTTTTGATGCATGACTGTTTTTAATACCAATAAACTGGGAACAAAATAAATGTTATTGGTGAAATTATGGTGAATTTATATGATGGGATATTCTGCACGACTTAAGATAAATAACTAGAATTATAGTAAATGATGTGGAAGAGTTCCAAGACATGTTGACAGGAAAAACCAAATCACAGAAAACAATATAATGATCACATTAATGTAAAAGGAATACAAATGAACAGAAGAGATCTATAACCAAACATACCAACGTGTGGTTACTTCCAGGAAGGGGAATGAAAGTGTTTTTTTCTCTGGATATTCTGTATTATTTGAAAAAGAAATTTATAAAGAGGCAAAGAGTAAATGGGGGAAAAATAAGAAAAAAAAAATAGCTGATGAGGAGTATTATAGGAATTTCAAGAGTTGCTTTCCAGCAGCATCGGATTCAGAGCGAGAGAGCCGCCTTCCAGTCACATCCCCTCTAAGTTATAGCCTGAGGCCACAGGAATCCTGGACTAGCAGCGGGTGGGCTGGGTTAGCCTCGCCCATCACTGTGCCCCGAAAGAGCAGGGACCTCGGCTGACCCATGGGGATGCGGCAGAGTGTGGGAACCAGACCACAGGCTATTTAATCAGAGACCCGGCTTCGCATCCCCGCCCCATCCATCTGTTTGTAAAAGGGGTGATGATACACACCTTATTGAGGTGTGGGTAGTTTAAATGTGAAACATTTTCTGGCATAAGTGCCCTGGTTACTTTCTCTTTTGATGGATTATAAAATGAAAGTTTCTAAGACCCTTTATGGCTTTAATATTTTATGGGTCTTTAAAAACTGAGGAAGGCGGCTGACGTGGGCTACTCCTTTGAGCCGTTTCCGTCCGGTATGTGAAGAATATTTCTTATGGTAGTCTCTTACTGAGGCCTTCTAGATTAGATTAATTTGCTATGGATTAAACTGGGTTTTAATTATGTGCTTAAATAAGATCGTGGTGTGATTCATCCAAGTTAATGTTTAAGACCTTATTTTTTTCTAATGATTTTGACAGAAAGAGGGGAAGGCTATTCCTGGAACACGAAAAAAAAAAAAAAAAAAAGGCCTAAACGGCCACAGTTGGTTTAATTGCAACTAGGAAGAGATCAGAGGAAAGGGGAAAAAAAAAAAAAAAGATGCAGTAGATGATCCCATGATATGCTAATTAGAAATCCATTCAGGCATTTTTGCAAGGACCTTGAAGAGGACGATTGTACTGTTCTACGAGCCTCTACTCTCTGAAGGTAGTCACTTTACAAACCATATGGGTCAGGGTGAAAAAATGACTTCCTGAAGTTGGTCTGCATTCAGGTTGCAATCATGGTGACTGAAGTGAAAGTGCTGATTAAGAACTCCACAGGAAGGTGACATGTGCAGAATTATAATAGGAAGGTGGCAGTGATTCAACCATTGGGTCATTTACTTTGGCAACTATCATTAGCAGGTGACAGGGCTGCTGTGGAGGAAAAAGGAAAATCATCCCAATTACATTCCACAGCATTTGCTTGTTCCTTAATTCTCCTCTTTACTTACATTTGTTTTTTACTGTGGTGGTTTGCAGACTTATCTCTCCAATAAAATTTTAATCATCGTGAAGGCATAAACTAGACAGTTATATTTGTCAGTTAACCCTACAGCACTTAGCACAATTCTCTGCAGTACCAGTTGCTTAATAAGTGCTTGTCGAATTGAATTTTCAAATCTCTGATGTCAGGTCAATTTATACCATGGATTTTGGTTGCAATAGCTAGCTATAAGCATAGGCAAAAATCTGGGATTTGCTTTGTGTTTGGCCCAAGAGAGTTTGCAAGTGACTCTTAATTAAATCTGTTGACTCCTACTTGAATTTCACAGAATTATTCTAGTGTACTCACACTTGAGAGCTGGAGTTGGAGACTGGTGCCCAAACCAGTCTGAATTTTAAAAACCCCTGAAGGAGGAGGAATAAAAGGAGCTGACACAAGTTAAGCTCTGAGGTAACTGATTTTAATTTTGGATGTCTCTTGGTATCAGTAAATTCTTCCTTCTGTCTAACCCAAATCCCACGAGATGCTTTTGAATCCCCTTTACTCTTTCCTTTTCTCATGGGAGGGATGGACTTTGACCACTTTGCTATGTTAGGTGTAAGAACCATTTATGCTCCTTACTGTGGTTCAAGATTACCTCTCAGCTCTTGGTAAGGCTCGGGCTAAATCGTATATTGGTCTGTTTTTCCCATTAACTGGTGAACTGAAGAGTTAGAGCCATCAGTGTAAATTACATTTTGAAGTAGTCAGTACATGCCTGATTAATTTCTTTAGTTCTAATATTAGTCCAGAGGCAGGGAGTTTCAGTTTGGCGGAAAACGTTAACTGCCTCCTTCCTTTGGGCTGATTGATTGGTGGCTGAACAGAAGGCATTTCTTCTGGACCAAGATTAATGCAAATTCCACTTCAGATGCTCCTGCTGAAAGCATAAGCTTTGTTATACTCACAAGGAGGAAAAAGATCAGGTTCCGTCTTTTCTTAACTGTTCTTAACAGTTTTTTTTCCAAATTTTAGTTATTCTCCCTCCTGTCTGCTAGCAAAGAGAAAGCTGGTGACAAGACCTGACTTTAAATTGGGGGATGGGACTGGAGGCTTCTATTGCTTCTTCCCCAGTCAATGCATTAATAAACAGCTCAGAAAATAATGTCAACTCAGATTTCCTCTCTCTGCAGTGAATAATGTTTCAGAATACTTTGGAGGTGCTTGCAACCACAGAGTATTATTTGTTATTGGTCTCTATTTTGCTCCCCAGCATACTAATTCATTTCCTCTTCCTTTTCCTAAGCTGGGGCTGAAATGCTTCTTGCTTGCCTGGATATCATTTCATAAGGGAAGAATCAAATCTTTGTCCTGTGTTTTGCTTTGCAATATAAATGTATGATGTAACCATTTAACAGATTGAGTCTCCTGTGAGCCATTTAAAAGTTGGAACAGAACAATCAAAAAAATCGTCTTCAAACTCTACCTCTCCCAACCCTTTTTAATGACAAGTCACCTAATGGCTAACTTATCCTCTCATATTAAGTAGCTCCTTAAATGCCAGGCTGGATAAATTTCTGTAATCTGTTATGTTACTAGTGCTGAAACCACTTTAAGCCCACTTTAAGACAATTACTATTTTTCTATGAAGAATTAAGTTGAAATATGAGTTGAGGTCAATGTGTAAATAATCATAGCTAATATTTACAAAGTGATTATGCAAAAAGCACTTGCTAATTACTTTAGGGGCATTGTCTCCTTTAATCCCCCAAATAACTCTAAGAGGTAGGTACCATTATTATCATCACTTTACAGTTGAAGAAACTCTAGGTTAGAGAGTTAAGCAACTTGACTCAAGTGTCCATGGCTAGGAAATAGAGAAACTGGGACTTGAATGAGAATCTCCTTGTCCAGGTAAATACAGTTAGCCATCAAATCTTATTTCCATGCCAACTGTAAGTGTTTGGAACATACTCCTGTTGACTGTTAACTATAAAACACCAGCTTCTCAGATGCTGTTTTCCCAATAGAGGAAATAGCATCAGGAATACTCTACTTATCTTAATGTTTACTTTGATTTAGACTCTAAAAGTTTGCAAACACATCTATCTCAGTCAATGGGTGGGTGATCATTTTAGCAGAAAAGGACTTTTGTGGCTTCATGGAGGAATGGGGACATAATAGTGACCTTGAAGAATGGGCAGGGATTGGAATAATTAAGAGAAGTGATGATGGCAAGTTGAGATATCTATTGCCATAGGGTATAGGGTAGCTGAGCTGAGTCTGTTTCACATTCTCTTCACAAGAAAGAAGATGATTTTCTTTTTAAGTGAATGAAGAGCATCATTCTTTAATCCATTGCAACAATTTGCCATAATATTTATGCATGGCCCTTTCCAATGTTATAGTTTTATAGAGTGCTATTGTGGGCAAGCATTGGTTTTTGGCTTCCCAGCCATCTGAACACTCTCTTATTTGAGGGCTCTCCTCTATTATGCAGGTCTAGTTGGGAGGGAGGGCCAAGATTCCCAACATAAGCAAAAGGAGGGCAAAAATATCCCTTCTCCTCACTCTTGATAGCTTGCGTGATTTGGACTTGCCAATGAGATGCTGCTGCCCAATACTCCAAGGCAATCAGAGGAAATTTATAGCCTTGATGAGTGAGTACGCAGAGAAGGCAGCTCCAAAACCAGGCTTTCCTGGCTGGGTTTTGTTGCTGCCTGGCTCTACTACTTCTGCCAATATCCTAAGACTATTCTACAGTCTTCCCATAATTTTGTGAGCTACCGCTACTCAATATTTCATATATATACATATATTCCTCCCAGCCACCCTGGAGTAAGCTACAATTTGTTTTTAATTAAATTCAGTTTTATTGAGATATATTCACATACCATACAATCATCCATGGTGTACAATTAACTGTTCACAGCACCATCATACAGTTATGCATTCATCACCACAATCTATTTCCGAACATTTTCCTTACATCAGAAAGAATCAGAATAAGAATAAAAAATAAAAGTAAAAAAGAACACCCAAATCATTCCCCCCCATCCCACCCTATTTTTCATTTAGTTTTTGTCCCCATTTTTCTACTCATCCATCCATACACTGGATAAAGGGAGTGTGATTCACAAGGTTCTCACAATCACACTGTCACCCCTGTAATCTACATTGTTATACAGTCGTCTTCAGGAGTCCAGACTGCTGGGTTGGAGTTTGACACCTTCAGGTATTCACATCTAGCTACTCCAACACGTTTAAAACCCAAGAAGTGTTACCCTTATAGTGCATAAGAATGTCCACCAGAGTGACCTCCCGACTCCATTTGAAATCTCTCAGCCACTGAAAGTTTATTTCGTTTCATTTCGCATCCCCCTTTTTGGTCAAGAAGATGTTCTCAATCCTATGATGCTGGGTCCAGATTCATCCCCAGGAGTCATATCCTGCATTGCCAGGGAGATGTACACCCCTGGGAGTCAGGTCCCCCATAGTGGGGAGGGCAGTGAGATCACCTGCCGAGGTGGCTTAGTTAGAGAAAGAGGGCCACATCTGAGAAACAGAGAGGTACTCGGGGGAGACGCTTAGGCACAATTATAAGTAGGTTTAGCCTCTCCTTTGCAGTAACGAGCTTCATAAGGGCAAGTCTCATGATAGAGGGCTCAGTACATCAAACCACCAGTCCTAATGTTTGTGACAACATCAGCATCAGTCCAGGTGAGGAATTCCAACACTTCCGCTACAGTTGCTTTTTGATATATGTAATCATAAATCTTAAAGGGTGCAAGTCACCATTAAGAAATGTATAATTGGATTGAAATATATAACTGGATTGAAAATATTAATAAAAATCATATTATGGAAAATTTGTGAAACAGAAAAAAATCACCCATAATCACATCATTGTAGTATAATTATTATCATGTTTGTGGTTTTTAAAAATTCCTTTTTTTATACCTATACATGTTCCCACAGTTATTCTCATGTTTCCTCCAGCTTTACCAAGATGTTCCCTGGGACTAGATCTCTTTCAGGGGACGCAGTATGTCATGAAATTCTGAGGGATCGGAATGAAAAGCTTTTGAATAAAAAACCAGAATTGGATATGGACCCCAGTTAACATTTATTGAGCTAAAGCATTAGCCCACTTTAAGACAATTTATGTTAGCAGATAAAGGGCAGTTGTATATAGAAGGTTCTCCTTTTACACAAAGATGAAAATGTTAAGACCCTGATAGCAGGCAGCTTTCTAAGGGGGAAGCTGTTTGGCAAAACATGTTCTGATATATTCTGATGCATACGTCCAAAATGGATGATAACATTTAAATCTAAATTAGGCAGAGGTATAGCTAGTTGTGCTGGATAGGAAGATAAGTACGGAGCAGAGTTTTACAATCAAGTTGGTTGTGATAAGCTATATGATTACAGTGGAGGTCAGAAATGGGGAGATCTGTGTGGCTTCTTGGACCTGCTTACACTTCAGATTTGTCTTGATAGGCAGGATTTGGGTAGGTGAAGAGAAACAGAGAGAGAGTAAGTTAAGGGGCTAATATTAGCAAAGATATGATGGCAAAAATGGAATGCTACCTTAGGGAGGCATTCTCTCCAGGCTAGTTTTTAGGTCTGTAATAATAAGAGCTTAGATCAACGGTTCTTATACTTTCTGGTTTGAGGACCCCTTTACACCCTTACAAATTATTGAAGGCTTCAAAGAGGTTTTGTTTACGTGGGTTATTTCTATTGCTATTTACTGGGTTAGAAATTATAAATTAGAAATTCAGAAGTATTTATTCTTTACTTCCTTTAAAATAGCAATAATAAATTCTTTACAAGTTATACATATTTTTATGAAAAATAATTATATTTTCTAAAACAAAAAAGTTTAGGTAGAAGAATGGCATTTTTCTTTGCAAGTATTTGTAGAAGACAGTTATGTTCAATCTGTAGCAATATGTTGCTTTGATGGAGGAATATGAAAGAAATCTGTCTTTACAAAGATTAGTCAGAAAAGGGAGGGGTGTTTTTATGACATTTCAGATAATTATGAACATTATTCTATGATACCGCACTAAAATTCACTAAGAATTAATTTTTAAAAAGTTGCAATGTGGCATCAAGCCATATCAGTAAACTTTTCATATTTTGCTATATTAAAATTCATCAGTCTATTTTACATTTTGGATGGCTCTTTTTCCTGTGTGTGATTTTGTAACATCATCCATTGGCTGTCAGGAACATATTGATTTATTGAGTTGCACAGATCTTCCAAATGCTGACACATTTCATTACACAATATCAAAAGATCAAATTTGTTAATATCACTGCCCTCCCCCCCCCATCTCATTAGAAAACTGTCTAGGTTTTGGGAAGCTATCAAGCTCATGGTAGCAGGGATAAGTTTTTTAACATTCTCATTTCCCCCTGAAAACTAGAATTTTATCATTGGCACCAAGTTCTGTCAGTTGTTTTCCTTGAGGCACAATTTATTTTAGAGACAATACCTGACAAATACCAAGTTTGAATGACCATAGTTTGTCTGCCAATATTTCTTTCTAGTAGAAATGCGTTCCATGAAAAAAGTGGCTAGTTCAGCTCACAATTCGAATGACTGCACAAGTACTGTACCTGGAGAGAACCATCATTCTTTGGTATGCAGCAAAAATACTTTGTGTCTATTTCCTGTTTTACCACAGTGAATTTTAAAAACTTATGCACCCAAGGGCGGAGGGTTAATGAAACTAATAAATTTACTGCTTCCACACATCAAAGATGTTCTCAAGTTCTTATGTGAAAGTGACTTTTTTTTCTTTCCTGTGAGTGTGTGGTAGTGAAGAAGGCAATGACTATCAGTACAGTTTGGTGCCACTGACTTGATTTGTGCTAAGTTGTCAGCATTTCTACCCACCATTGCTTTTGCACCATCACTGTAAGTGTCAACAGAGTGAAAAAGGCGAATAATGTCTTAGTATTATTGAGAAACTAGTTTTGACCTCAGGGGTCCGTGAAACACACTTTGAGAACTGCTGGCTTAGATTTATAAAGTATGTCCTATTTGACAGGCATCCTTCTAAGTGATTTAAATGTATGAAATTATTTAGTTCTCACAACAACTCTATTTAATAAATAATATCACTATCTCTGTTTTATACACGAGGACACTGAGGCACAGAGTTTATCTAACCAAGGTCACACAAGTGGGCCATGGCCGAGGTGTGATCGGCTTTATTCTGTAGGTATCTTGTCTTGCTTAGGCCATAGCTGGATAATTGCTGTTTGGACTGAACCAAGGGCTGGGTGGCTGTGGTTTGAAGTTCAAATTCATAATAAAGTGCCCCTGTGTCAGTCAATGTCCTGATAGGAAAGAGGTAACACTGACAAAGGTACCAGATACCTTCCACTCGCCCTGCCAGATCCACTCCCCACGCTTTCTTGATTCCTGCTGACTTGTACTAGTGCTACACCTAGGACGAGTAACCGTGGGGCCCCCTTTCAAACCCTGAGCCTAGAAAGAGAGGAAAAGAGGGCTGTGTGGTGGAGGGGTGCTGTCAGAGAGCCTGTGGCTGCCTTGAACGGTGGGGCCACGGGGAATATATCCCCCAGCTTCATGATCCTCCCTGCTTCCAGTCCCTTGCTGCTTTCTCTCTCGCTGGAAGCCCTTGGTGGAATTGATGCAAGTCAGCAAGAATGGGGAAAGAGTGGGGAGTGGACCTGGAGGGGCACGTAGAAGGTATCTAGCCCAAGGAACCTGTAAGAGTTCCTTCGTGTTTGGATTGGCGTATCTTTTAGCAACTTGGTATTGAGTCCCATGCTTTATTCAAGCAGCTGGGAGGGGTGAACTGGTGTTTGTCCACAGCAGTGCAAGATTTCAGACGTCACAACCATTCTCACTGGTCTGTCGTGGCAAGTAGCGTTTTCCCTAAAGTTTTGGCTCTGGCTCCTCCTTTACACAGTTTGTAGCCAGAGTTCTCCTACCCCTGCACATGGTATCCACTTTTTGCCCCTTCCCCATCCACCTGGATTGGACTCTTGTGTCAGGGATAGCTTCAGGAATGGGAGCCTCCAGCTCCTTGTCTTGAGTCTCTGAATGGCAGCTGAGGCTTTATTTCTGGGTCCCGGTTTCAGGTGTCTGTTTGTCTGACATCTCTTCAGTTCCCCCTCTTCAACTTCAAGGGCTTCTTGCACTGCTCCCCAGCACCCCCCAGTTCTACTGATGCACACCTGCACTCGCTGGAGATAAAACTTAAAACAATTAGTCCAAATTAAACCATCAAATTATTCAATAATTAAATTATTAATAATTTATAACTATTAATAATCAAATAATTAAATAATTAAATTATTTAAAGAATCGAAATAAGCAGAGGAGAGGGGAAGCACAGGGTTAAACCACTTTCCTGGATGGCTGCAGAGTTGAGTCCACTATGCCCTGTCCAGATAGATTGATTGAAGGTTACTGATCGCATGAGACGGACTATGGTTTGCTTCTCTGGAATGTAACTTTCCTGGAACCAAGTGATTCTTGATGAACAGGACTTAATTGGCTACAAATTTCATACTAATCATCTAATCATACAATGATTAGATCAACGTTCCTAGACCCTGGCTGGGCATCTGAATCAACTGGGAAGATTAAAAAAGTCCTGATGGCCAGGCCGCCTCCAGATCAATGAAATACGAATCTCTGGGGCTGGGGTCCTAAAGAGCTCCAAGGTGAAGCCAATATTCAGCCAGGGTGAAGGGCCACTGCATCAGATGGTGTCTGGAAGAGGCAAAGGCAGCACTAGGGAAGCACAAAGCCTTATACCCTCTTTCCTGGGGCATAAAATCAGCCACCTAGAAGGGACAAATTAGCCAGGAACAATCTGCACGCTCTTTACACCTCCTCACCTCTGCCAGCTCAGTGGAATTTTCGGTTTCAGAAAACCTGTAATTTATGGAATTCCTCTGAAGATGCCTCTGTGAATAATGCATATCCCAGTCTCCCATCCGTCAAATGATTTTGTCATTCTGCATGGGTCTGACCAATATGAATAGTCGGTATCGAGCTCCTGCTGGACTTGAAGGGGGCTCACCCTTCTATTCATAATTACTCTGTGTCATTGGGAAAGAGCTTTGCCCTGGATTCACAAAAGACTTTTGGCTTGACATGCTAGCTTACTTCAACCATATGCTACTGTGTGGGCTAAAAAAAAAAATAGTGTCTTTTGAACAGGGACTGGAATTATATTCATTTTTGCCCCAAGATAAATAGATTCCGTTGAACATATTCATTTTTCAAAGATCATTCAGTATCAAAACATGCACCTGATCTTTAGGTGGGTGGTTCTGTCAGAGCCAGATGAAGTGAGTAGAAGCAAATTAGTGAAGGTTGTGCTCCGATGAACTCACCTCCCCGTTGGTCCGGGGGTCCCTCCCATTGTTGCCACTAAGGATCCCTCTGCTAGAACCTTGGCCTCTAACCCTTGTCCTAATTTATTGAGGTGAAGCTTGAAAGCGGAGCTATTTTTACCTTTGGACACAATGAAAGCCGGCAACACGTGGAGAAGGAGTGCGCTGGGAGCAAAGTACACGAGGGATGTGAGCGCTTGCCTTGTTCTTTGTCCACAGTGTTTGCTCCCAGGTGCATTTTCTCACCCTGGGTAATGTGCCCCAGCCCCGGAGGTTGTGTGTGCACACTGCTGAGGGTGGTGTCCCCTTACACACCTACCAACAAGACAACCTCGTGCAGGTCTAGTGTTTACACTTTCCAAACGCGCTGATACCGCGATCTCATGAGACGTGCATTCTATTCAGGCAACTCTTTGGGGACAAATGAATCACCGAGAAATAATGATATCCCATCACTGTCCTCACATAATTAGAGGGTGGCAGCCCTAGGGCAAGCACCTTGTTCTGACTCCAATTTCAACGTTCTTAAAGCCGAGGCAATATTTGTCTGCTTCTCGCTAGCAGGAAGGAGGTTTGGTTTGTGGCATGCCTTTTGATGGCGTGAGAAGAAAATTCCTCTGGAAAGAGTGGACCGAGGGCAGGCTCTGGAAGTTGGGGGCAGTCGCCACTACACCTGTTTCGGGTACCAGAGACATTTATAATTCCAGGGGTCTGCCTCTTACCTGCAATTCCCTCTAAACGCGAGGCTTGAGGTTTGTGCAGCCTGGTGCCTGCTGGGACTCCCTGAGCTGTCAGAAGAGGCCCCAAGGCGCAGCGCGCAGCTTTACAGCCGTCCAAAGCCACGCTGGAGACGCCCGAGGCCCGGGAAGCCGCTCCGAGGAGCCCCGCGCGGGTCCTCTCTGGCGCATGCTGGCGGGGAAGGGGAGGTAGGAGCAGGCTCAGCTCGGCAGGAAGCATTCGGCGAGAAGCACAGGTCTGCTGCCGCTCTGGGGGACGTGGATGTGAGTGGGTGCAGTGGAGGCAGCGCTGGGAGAGGGCGAAAGGAGCAGGGTGAGCGCACTGCGGTCCGTGGGCCTTCCAGGTGGGCGGCGCTGGCCTGTGGCCATGAGCGGTGGGTGGCAAGCTAGATGGCACAGGCTAGGTGGCACAAGAGCTAAAATGAGTGTCCTTGGTGTCTGTGCTCGTGTGTGTTTGTATGGCCCAGAAACAGCGTGGGGGAAGGTGTGTGTGCATATTTCCCTGTATAATCTGAATGTTTATAACTTTGAGAGCTCTATCACCAACGTTATTTAAAGGAGAACAAGCTTGCAGACGGTAGGAAACAAACCAGTAAGAGCGTGGCTTCTGATAACTGGTGAGGGTTGTGTGTGTGTGTGTGAGAGTGTGTGTGTGTGTGTGTGTGTGTGTGTGTGTGTGTGTGTGTTGGGGGAGGAGGGGGGCGGAGGGATGGGGTAAAGGAGATCTGGGCTTTCCGCTTGCTTTCTACTCATTCCTGGCACCCCACGGACCCCTTCACCAGCCCCATCCCCAAACAATGGAAACAAACTAATACTCTTTTTTTCCCTATCAAAGTAGCCAAAATGGAAGAATGGTATTACACAATGATTCTAAGAGTTTTTTTTTTTTTTTTTTACATAAGTGCCTGTTTAAGGACAGTCATTGCAGCATTACCCATGGCAAAAGCTAAAAACAAGCTTAGTATTCAACAAGGAGAATAGTTATGGTACTCCCCTCTACAGAAACGTTCAGAAATGATGTTTCAAATACCAGCGGTCAATGTAGAAAATGTTCATAATAGACAGTAAAGGAATGATGACATACGTGCCAATTATAAAATGTCTGCATGTATAAATGTCTATTTAAAATTTATGCATAAAAGCACTTCAAGGAAACATCAAAATACAGTGGTAATTGTCTCTGGGTGTGGGGTTTGGGGTAATTTTCTTTTCTAAGGTTTTACTTGTCTGTATTTTGTAATTTCTCTACATTGAACAAATTTTTATTATAAGAGAAAACTCAAATGTTATTAAAATACACAAAAACCCCCATAGAGTTTGCTCTACTAGTTTGAGTCAGAAGCAATATGAGGTGAGAAGGCCAAGATATTTCCCACTGCAATCATTCATTCATTTGTTCATTCAGCATTTATCAAGAGACTAGTATGTTTCAAGTTTGCACAAGCCCTTGAGATCCAAAGTTGAACAAACCATGGGTCTCCAGAGTGAATTGTCCACAGTTGAATGGCAAGGTCAAAGGTGCACTGTGAGATGAAATTTAATAGAGCTGTGTACAGATGCTAAGGGATCACAGAGAAAAGACTGACTATTGGGTGAGGTGTCAGGAAAAGGACACTGAGCTTATACTAAAGATAACCATTTGCCTAGAAGACAAAAGGAGAACATTCCAAGGATGCCAAGACCTTGCACTGAGACACAAAGTGGTCAGGTGATAGTGATTTTGCTTAATTAGAGACTAAGATTGGTGGAGAGAGAGTGATGGAGATAAAAATAGAAAATTGGACTGAGCCCAGATCATCCTATATAATTAGGACTCTCTTCCCTAGGTCAGAGTTGTTCAGATTGTGGGTCACAATGTACTTTTAGATTGTGAAATCATTTGGTGGGTCACACAGGCTGCATTAAAAAAGAAAGAGAGAATACAAAGGAAAAGAATAGACAACATCAGAATATATCGTCTATATGAAGGTAAGTAATACTTGTAAAATTTATTTTCCCTCTCTCTCTCTCTCTTTACCTTTTTATTCCAGGACACGTACAGGTTTACAGGAAGTTGTGAGGAAATGTCCAGGTTCCATGCACCTGTCAGCCAGCAATCCCTCTCCTCCACTGTTAACTTCCTGCACAACAGCAGTTCAATATCGTAACCAGGAAGAGCTTATTCAGATTTCTCCAGTTATGCATGTGCTCATTGGTAAGAGTGTGTCTATGTAGATCCATGCAATTCCATCACCTGCGTGATCAGTACCACAATCAAGAGACATCTCCACAAGGCTCCCGCCTGCTACCCTCTTATAACCACACCCATTCCCTCTCTCTCCCCAGCTCCTTGCAACCACTCATCTGTACTTCATGATATTTATTTTTTAGTTGTGTGTGTGTATCAGATCAAGATTAAAATGTATTTCTTTCTGTGAGCTACAATGAAGAAGAATTGAAAGCCACCACTGTAGGCTATAGAGGGATTTTAGATGGGTTTGGGGTTTGGGAACACGACATTGTCAGATGTATTTTAGAAGTCATCTGGGTGGTAGCGTGGAGGATGCATTGAAAAGAAGAGTGAAGTGGAAGCAGGGAGACCATATCTCTGCCTCACCTGCAGTGAGTTATCAAGGAATGTTGTGGACCAACCTACCCTCCTTTCTTGTCATTAAAATAGCCCTATGTAGTATGACATTTTTATCGATCCCTGCTAGTCTTAATAATTTGACACAATATATTATGTATGTCTTATAATGGGGCCTTGCAATGAATGCTATGACTTATAATGAATGCTGCATACCCACTGTCTTAATTAGGATGAGGATATGGTTTAATCCTTTTATATGAGCCTTTCGCAAGTGAGTGACAGTAGGATATTACGGTTCTGCTTTTTTTTGTAAGTTTTTCTTGATTTCCTTGACTATTTTGTAGTCTACATAGACAATTTTTTTTTCCAAAATACTGTAATTGGTTAAGTTAACTTGTTTTTCATTATCAATAAAGGGCAGTGTGGTAGATTGAATTATGTACCTTGATTTAGGCGTGTTCTTTATCTTAATCTGTATTCCTCTGGGTATTAATTCATTGTAAATAGGGGTCTCTTGCAGATATGATTTCAGTGAAGGTGTGGCCCATCACAATGAGGTTGGATCTTAATCCCTATTATTGGAGTCCTTCGGAAGCAGAAGAAATTCAGACATAGGCAGTGAAAGCCTTGGGGATGAGCTGGAGGACAATGAAACCTAAAAGAGATACGAGAGGACATTGCCATGTGAAGCGAGTCGGGGATACAAGCCAAGGAACCCCAAGGATCGCCAGTGTCCAGCACCAGAATATTGCAGATTTGGGGGAGAATGCATTGCTTTGCTGATGCCTTGATTTTGGACTTCTCCCAACCACCAAACCATGATTCAATGAGTTTCCATTGTTAAGCCAACCTATTATGTGGTACTTGTCCTAGCAGCCTGGAAAACTAAGACAGGGGTAAGCAACCTAAACAAAAGTTGTTATTAATAAGGAAGCTAGGACATGAGCTATTTTCCAGAGGGCAGTTGTTCCGGTTTGCTAATGCTGCCATTAAGTAAAATACCAGAAATGGATTTTATAAAGGGAGTTTATTTGGTTACAGAGTTACAGTCTGAAGTCCATAAAGTGTCCAAGGTAAGGGGGTACCTTCACTGAAGGATGGCCAGTGGCATCTGGAAAACCTCTGTTAGCTGGGAAAACATGTGGCTGGTGTCTGTTCCAGAGTTCTGGTTTCAAAATGGCTTTCTCACAGGATGTTCCTCTCTAGGCTGCAGCTCCTCAAAAATGTCACTCTTTGCTGCTCTTGGGGCAATTTTCCTCTCTTAGCTTCTCTGGAGCAAAAGTCTGCTTTCAGAGGCTGTCTCCAAAATGTCTCTGTTAGCTGCAGCTTCTCTCTCAGCTCCTGTGCATTCTTCAAAGTGTCGCTCTTGGTTGTAGCAAGCTCGCTCCTTCTGTCTGAGCTTATATAGTGCTCTAGTAAACTAATCAAGGCCCATGCTGAATGGGCGGGACCACACCTTCATGAAAATTATCTCATCAGAGTTATGACCTACAGTTGGGTGGGTCACATCTTCATGGAAACACTCAACCAAAGAATTATAATCTAATCAACACTAATACACCTGCCTGCACAAGATTGCATCAAAGATAATGGCGTTTTGGGGGACATAATACATTCAAACTGGCACAGCAGGGAATTTTGGTCTTGGGTTATTATATGTCCCCTCTTAGTTCTCTTTGCACTTACATTGGTGGGGGAGGGTAGACATATGGAATGTATAAGGAGAGCTTCTAGAGCACTTTGTAGGTGATGATATGAATATTTTATACTCTACACTAATGCTGTTTTGTTTTTACTTTTTGGGAATACACAATAAACTTCAGGACTTGCTCGACACAGGCAAATAAAAGCAAAAGTGGATAGGGACTGTCTAGGTTGAGGTTACCACTAATTAGTTGGTATTCAAAAATTTAAAAAAGAAGCTATTGGGACTCAGCTTTAGTAGACAGGTTTAGGTGTTGGCCGAGACACAAAGGAAGAAGACATTGGCAAACTTAGGAAACCAAGATGGGTTTTGCTGAAGAAGTAGGTGGAAAATATTCCTCAGGAGACAGCGGTCAACAGAAGAGATTGCCAGAAGGGCACCTACAGACCCTGGCAAAAATATCCAGTTCCCTAACCAGTCATTTTCTATTAGCACCTGCCAGGTGAGAGGCAGATGAACTACTTTTCTCTGAAATGGGAGTTCAAGCCCCTTTTTACAATTTCCTCAGCTGTTAAATGGAATCACAATTCCTAGGTTACATTATTGTTCAAAGGATCAAATAGACTATATAAATGCTAGTTGTTGTTTATAGTATTATTATTATATCATATTATATTATATCACCATCCAAATGCTACAGAATAAATAAATTTCTGCCTTTTTTTATGAGCAAAGGCACAATCAGAGGTAGGACGGGAGGTGATGGTGCTGGACACTCAATTTCCTTCTCTTTCTAGTAAGGATTCTTGAACTGTCCTGTGCACCAGTTCCACAGCCCATGCACAGTTTTGACAAATTCCTTAAGTTCCAGTCTCCATCTACTCACCATCTACTCCTGCTCCTTAAAGAGCTCTTTGATATTTTTATGGCTCATTGTCTGTAAGGAAACAGTTTTCTTTGCCTTCTTGTCTTTTGACTCTGAATCCATGGGGAAATTGCAAGCATTTATCTCTTTTCTCATTAAACAATGACCCGGTCAGAAACGCCAAGATTTGTCTTAATGAAGAAAATTTGCTCAGCCCTAATATTTTTGGAGTGGTGCAACACTGACTTCCCTCACAGTCTGCTAGATGGTCTCCAGAGTTTATTCCTCCTTTGGCAGGAAACAGAGAGAAGGTCATCCAGGAGATCTTCCTGCTTTCTGGTCTGGGATTCTCTTTAAATGCAGAATTGCGAGGGGAAAAGAAAATCCGGATGTCTTATTTCTCTATAGACAGGGCCTTGTTTTGCAGACTGACCAGTCTCACTCCCATTTTCTTTCCAAGATATTGAGTGATCACTTAAACATATTTGCTAATAGAAAATGACTGGTTAGGGGACTCGATATTTTTGGCAGGGTCTGTAGCTGTCTTCTCCAAATGCTGGAGTTATAATAATGCTGAATTCTGAATTCTTCCACTTGTCCAGAGCAACTGGGGACCGTGATTCTGCCGTAAGTGAGTGACGATTCATCAGAACACTCACTTCCTATGGGGGCAAGTCACCTGGAAAAGGGGGCAACCAAGCAGCTGGCAACAGTCGGTTTCCAGGAGCTGAGGCCACCTTATCCAGTGGAAGTGCCAGTTATTTTGAAAGATTGGAGTAAAAGTCCTAGTTCGAAGCAATAAACAAAGGAAAACCAGTAGTTTGGAAGAATTGTCAGTGTATTTATTTCAATGGAGGCTTTGAACACAGGCCCCTTCTCTCTCTTTTCAAAGTGTGTTTTCTGGAAGAAATGTCAAAAGATCCTCATTGGAGGGAACTGTGAAGACAGACCCTGGGCAGCAGGGGAAGCTTTTAGACCTCCTGGTCCACTGGACCTGCCAGCCAGTCAGGATGATGAGACGCTGGCACTGCTGATAGAGAGGTGTGGAGATGCTTCCAACACCTGTGAGTCCCTTCCATGCAGCATCCTGCCTTTTTGCTTCCTTTGTTTTAAACCATTAGTCTGAGATGGCATGAGAAGGGACTATGGGATGTGGGAAGAGAATATAATTACCGAATTTAAGCAGAAAAAGGGCCACCTCTGTTCTATCACACTCCAATCCTGGGTGTGACATGCATGATTTCCACTTTCCAGGCACATGTAAATAAACAGAAATGGCGTCTGAGTGTCCATGCAAAATCAGGATCTTCCTGAATGTTTCTGGACTTTGTTCTCATGGTACTATCTTAATGAACCATGCAAGTGTGTCCAACTTCTCTTAAGAAGAGAGCGCCTGAGGCAACGTGCTGCAGGTTTCAGGAGGAAGGAGCTGAGCTTGTACGGAGAATCATTATCATCAGGGATAGGGAGAAGTGATGCTGAGACTGTCACTTGCCTTGCCCAAGCTACCTGGAGCTGTGTCAATGCAAGTGGAGTAGAAAGTAAGCCTATTATCTTTGAACAGTTAGCCAAAAAGCTTTTAATTTTTTTTTTAATTTTTATTTTTGCCTAAAATATTCTAAACATGGAGTCAAAGACGAGCCAGGAAGAGGAACAGGGTTTGTAACAAGAAGCTCATAATAATTGGATAATTGAATTAATTATCTATTTTACTTTGCAACTTCAGCATGGATAGACCTGTGTGTGTCTGTGTTATTTAAGTTTTGGATTTCTAGATAATGTGCCCATAGCGGCATTAGGAATGTAATTATGTAGGATTCTTTTAATTCATGGGACTTTACATGTAAATTTAGTCTTTTAATTGGTACATAATTTGAAATTGACTTCAGTGCATGTGTGTTGTGTTTTCAACTTCTATGGGTCATAATAGGTATTCCTCCCTTGAATCAGAATCTGTGCACATATAAAGTACTCACACATGTGAATCACATTTTGTGGAAATATAAATATATTTTTAAATTAAAAATAAACAGATAAAGTATATTAAAAGGAAAATGTGTTAACATAAAGATTCAAGAACCACAACATGGTGAATTTTGTCATTTGTGAAATTTCTTTCTCTTGGTATGATTTTGGCTTTCTGCTTTGGTTGACATTATTTATATTATGACATCGTGTTTTCTTTCATTACCATTTCCTGGTAAATTTTTTTCTGTCCCTTTACTTTAAACTAATATTGTCACTTAATTTGGTGTATCTCTTGTTAACATCATGGCATTCCACTTTTGAAATCCTTTAAAGGGAAAAATAAACTATATTTGTGATATGTAAATACAAATAAAAATGACTTCCTTTTCTTGTTTTTCTTTGCTCACCTCATCTGTTTCTCTTTGTTTTCTTGACATTCATGAGCAGATCTTCATCATTTCTCGAATTCATCCTCATTCTGCTGTAGGATTAAATTCTTACCTTTAGAATGTCACTCTATTGTTCAAAAAACCTTAATGGCTAAGAGTTAGCCCATTAATTATAAACTACTCTTCCTTACTTTAAAAACCAAATTGGTTTTTAAATATTGTTAAATGAATAAATAAAAACCCCATGTATTAGTCAGGGTTCTCTAGGGAAACAGAACCGATAGGAGATATCTGTAAATATTATGAGATTTGTATAAGAATTGTCTCAATGTGACTAAGCAATGAGAAAATCCAAATTCCATTTGTCTCCAGGAAGCTACCCAGGTAATTCAAATCTTACTGATATTTTCCTCTCAATTTCAATATTATTTCTTTATTTTTTAAAATTTTAAAATTTTTTTTCTGATAACATATATACGACCTAAAATTTCCCATGTTAGCCACTTTCAAATACACAATTCAGTGGTGTTAATTATAGTGAATGTTGTGCTACCATCACCACCATCCATTACCAAAACTTTTCCATCACTCCACATGGAAGCTCTGTACCAATGAAGTAGTGACTCCTCATTCCCTACCCCATCCCTGCCTCTGGTAATCTGTATTTTAGTTTCTGACTCTATGAATTTTCATATTCTAATTATTTCATATAAATGAGTTGATACAATATTTGTCCTCTTGTATCTGGCTCATTTCATCCAACATGATGTCTTCATGGTTCATGCATGTTGTAGCACCTGTCAGAAATTCATTCATTTTTATGGTTAATAGTCAATATTATTTCTTGATAATATTGAGAAATATTGTGATTTATGCTTATACCTATTCAATATACTCAGAGCATACAGTTGAGTGTTGGTTGTGTGTCTATGTCATATTATTCAACAAATACTGAATTTTATCAGACATTCTACACCAATGTTCCTGTTTGACTCCATTTGCCATTCAGTTCTGTGGTAGAGGTCCATTGACTAGGCTGAGGTATAAAGATCAGGAGAGGAGGACTGTGCCATATGCCACATGGTACCACTAACATGTTATAGGTTTAATGCTACCACATATGCAGCTAGTTCTAGGTGAAGTAGAAACTGGAAAGATTTAATCAATCAGCCTAAGTCCACCCTACATCTCTCATTTTTGATCCCTATGAAATGTCTTAGTGTATGAAAATTGCCTTTTTCCTTTAAATATACAGCCTGGTTGATTTTTGGTATTTACGAAATGTGATGGTTAATTTTGTACGTCAAGTTGACTAGGCTAGAGTACCCAGTTATTCAGTCAAACAATCATCTAGGTGTTGCTATGAAGATATTTTGTAGATGTGGCTAACATCTATAATCAGCAGATTTGAAATAAAAGAGATTACCTTCCAATATAGGTGGGTTCCATCTAATCAGTTGAAGGCCTTGAGAGTTAAAACTGGGGTTTCCTGGAGAAGAAAAAATTCTGCTTCAAGACCACAAAATAAATTACTGCCTGAGTTTCCATACTGCTAGCCTGTCCAACAAATTTCAACCTGTCCCCACAATCGTGTGAGCCAATTCCTTAAAATAAATTATATGTGTGTTTGTGTGTGTGTGTGTATAATCAATTGATATTATTTCTCTGAAGAATCCTGACTGACACACACTCATGGTCTCCACTTTTAACTCTGATGGATACTTAATTTCAGACCTTGGACTGATTATGGGTAACCAGTACTGACACTAGACAAGCCCAGTTTCCTTTCTGCCATACTACCCTGATTACATGGCATAACACTAAGGAAAAACACGATTCAACCTTATTTTCTACTCTGTTTTTCATTTCAGAAATAGAGAAGTTTAGCTCCTTTATTAATTAAATGGGCCTTTATTGACAGACTTGGAAAGCTAACAGCTATTTATCCCATAGTGTCTATGGAACAGTGTTTAAGTTCTAAACAAAAGCGAGTTACAAGTGGATTATAGTAAGGAAACCCAATTTGTAAGTTGAGGACTTCCTATATACACATTTATATAAATACTTACTGAATGAACAGATACACATACATTCCTGAATATATTGATTATGAACTGCTGAGCTGCTAAAGTGTTTTTTTTTTCTTTTTTTTTTTTGTGAAATATGGTTCTTGTCTTAACTTCCCAGCTGCTGTGACAAATAATGCATAGTGAATTGGCTTAACAAGAACTTATTGTCTTACGGCTTCAGAGGCTAGATAAAGGCTTGCCTCCACTCGGGGCATAGTATTCTGGTTGCGTGGGAATCCGTGGGTTCCTTGACTTCCTGTCACATGGTAATGTCCTTTCCTTTCCCTTCTGGGTTCCACTGGCTTTTAGCTTCCTACTTCTGACTCTGCCCCTGGGTTTTCTCTTTCCCTATATCTGAATTTCTTCTGCTTATAAGGACTCCAGTAATCTGGATTAAGACCTAACCTCATTTAATTGGACATACCTTAGCTAAAAATAACATCTTCAAAATCTTCAAGAGATCCTATATACAATCCCACAGGAATAGGATTAAGAAAAAAACATGTTTCCCGCCCCCCCCCCCCCCCCGGGGTGTGTAATTCAACCTACCACAGTTCTTTAAGAAAAAAATTCCATTATTTGAAAAGCTGATCAGCAAGAAAATGCAGAAAAGTGTTAATTATTATTCTCTCTATTACTAAAAAGATGTGATTTTTTCCTAACTATAGATTTATGGAGGCTAAGGCCCTTTATTCCAACTGACATACATTATATAGCCTTGTGGCCTTTTATCTTCCTTTCTTGACTCAAGGGTATGGGTTCACTTTCTCTCTCATGCAAACTCAAGATTATTGTTATTAGATTTTACTTGCTTGGCTGCCTTTTCTATAGTCCACAAATAAAGAATGATTGATGTAATAAGCAAATGACAACATGCTGAGTCTGTGTGGAGAATCTCAGGCTTCTCCCAAGAGGTTTTTAGATGGAAACTTCTGACGTAGTCATGAATATAAGCTACCTAAAAACATATCTCTCAAATATGTTTAAAGGCAGAGCATCAAGTGAAGCCTTTAAAGAAATGGATTAAGGAAAAAAGGGAAAGTGCTACATTTCTTCTCTTTGAATTAATGCATGTCACTAAAGCCCATTTCAGATGTATGTTTGATTACTCTCTAAGTTACTTGATTAACAAAGACATCATTTTTTCTATTAGCAATTAGCCAATAGGGAATGCAGAGTTATGAAATGTTTTCGTGTAAAACTTATAATTATTCTTTCAGATGGAGTATGTTAGTAAACCAAGAGACGCTCTCATATAATGACATTATTCCTAATGAAAGCCAAGGAGGAATCTTTGGAGAGTCTTAATTTAGGATTTTGAAGACTTTCAGTGTCAGGGCCATCCAAGTGAAAATTGTCTTCTTATTGAAGGATCATTCGTTTGTTTTCTCACAACCTCTGAACTCTCAGGGCCTTCAACCACTCCCTTCATTCAATGGCCCCTCAATTCCCAAGCATTCCAGACTCTTGAGTCCAGCTCTTTGTCCTGGCAGTCACTCTTATGGGACAAGAAGAGGGGGCTTTCTGCCTTCCATTTTTTTTTCCTCCAGATTTGGGTCAAATTTCAAGGTCCACTCTCTACAAAATACTCTCCTGTTTACACATTAGCATCTTTTTGATCCCTGCAGAAACTGAATTGGGTTCTTTTGCCCCCATTGGGTTGTAAGTCTCTAGGGGAGAACCTGTGTCATTTTACAGTCTGTACCTGTTGAACCTGGCACGTTTTAGTGTTCCACAAACAGTTTACATAGGGCCATACTGAAAGGTGCTGATTTCTCAATCCTTTCTACTCTTTCCCCCCAAAACTCCTCACATTACTACATAGTGAAAATAAGAGCCCTGAGCAGCTAGAAGGGACAATGAGCCTCACACAGGTAGCCCGAGGGGCATGCAGGAAGGGGAGGTGACACCTCCTCCAGGGGTTTATCAGCTGATTGCCATGTGCTCGCCTGGTGAGCATGACCAGCTCCTCCCCCATGGGCTGTCTCCCAGAGCCACTATCCAGCCACGGGCAAGAGCAAGAGGTCAACATCCCCCAGGCTGAGCTGCCTCTCTCTGCTTCTTACCCTACGGCTGCTTCTGATGACAATCTGCCACTCAGCAGCATTTAAAAAAATGGCATTAGAGAATTAAACAATTCACTGAAGAAAATTTAATAATTTAAAATATTATATCTAAATCTGGGTATGCTTATATTCCTAGGAAATCTTAGACGTCAGCGTAATTTGGCAATTCCCCAAGTGTACATGGTAAATTCAGTTTCCTTGTTTCCGTGAGGGTTGTTCTTTAGGTGAAATATTGTTGCACCCACACTGTTCTGTGGGGTGGAGGGAGGGCAAGTGTGAGATGGACAGGTGTAAATTAGAAGATGGAGTATAGTACTCTTTTAGCCTCTCTAAAAGGCTGTATGCTGTGGAAAGAGCATTTGATTTGAAATAAAAAATCACTTTAATTACCTGCTGTATGATTTGATGCCACCTATCCAAACTTTCTTTCTCCCAGTTTCCACATCTATAAAATGGGAATGAAAATAGTTTTTACTCAAGTTATATAGCAGGTAACATTTTTAAGAGTTATTACATGTGAGTCACTGTTCTAGTAGTTTAATATGCATTAACTGCTTCAATCCTCTAGCCTACAAAGTAGGTATCACTTTAATGCCCATTTTACTGGTATGAAAACTGAGGCATTGATACCAAGTGACTTACGAATAAGTGGAGAACCGGGATTCAAAACCAGACAGTTCTCTTCCCCAGCCATGAAGATATACTTCCTCTCCAACACACTTCACAGGACAGCTGTTCAGGACAAATTGCTTTTTTAGGTCTGACGTAAAACACAAACATTAGGTGTTATAATGGTGATGATGATGATGATACAAGCATATTACATTTATATCAGTCATTTACTGGCTAGTGGTGTAGTTGTGTTTTGGGGACTTGGTTTGATCCAAACTCTATTCAAATCAGTGGAATAATGAGCCACTTGGTCATAGGAGTATAAACCCACTGAAATGTGGAGTTGAAAGAGAAAAAGCAGTCTACACATTGGAAATCAAGGTTAACTTTCTTTACCCACAGAGATGGCATCTCCTTCACGTCAGCCAGAGGCTGTTTGAGAGGCAGTTGAAGCAGTTGTTAAGAACGTGGGTTTGAACCTTATCTCTGGCACTTATTAGCTCTGTGACAGCAGGCACAGTAGCAGTCTCTGTGCCTTGGCTTCCTTATTTATAAAATGTGGGTGATGATATTATCTACCACCCAGGTTGTGATGAAGAGCCAGCTGATACCTGATCAGCCTGGGAAGACTGTCCGGCACACCATGAGCTCCCCCTCTCTCTGCTAGCTGCTGCTACTATGAATGTTAGGTGCTCCAGAATAAGCTTTCTTTTCAAAGTTAGCAGATGCTGCATTTAAAACAGGCAGAGAAAGATGGATCTTTCCCCAATTGTGTGTGTGTGTGTGTGTGTGTGTGTGTGTGTGTGTGTGTGGTGGAGGGGCAGGAGAGGAGACAACAGAGAGAGAGGGAGAAAATGCGAGAAAGAATATGTATTATGGAAACTCACAGTGGGAAATCCTTAAACAAATCTCTGGAGGCCCATGGGCATGTCCCTGGCCTCTCAGGCCAGCCTGAGCCTCACTCAACGTAGGTGTGAGCAGATTTGGAAGACAAGCCTCTACAGCGCCCTGGAGACTGGAGAATGTGGTTTTGACTCATTCTCTCAGAGGTGCAGAAGCACCATTTGATTGCATTTTTCTTGATGTCAGCCAGCATTGTTTAGGACAGATGTTCAGGGTCCTCTAAGATAAGCTTATTTTTCATGGCAGGCACAATCTGCACTCAGCATTTCCCAAACTCAGCAGAATGGTTTCTGTGTGCAGCTGTGACTTCCATTTCTTAGCATGTGTCTGAATGCCAGAGGTGCTCCCCAAAGAAATTTCTTCCTTAGCATCCTATTCTTAGTGGTTTGGGTTCATGGTATTGAGATATCCTCAGTCACATCATATATAAATAAAAATAGGAAAAACATACATTCTAAAATTCCATAGAGCTTTGGGGATGAGAAAGAAAGTCAGCCTGAAACAGTGGACCAGTGAAAATGTGTGTCTTGGGAGAAATTTTAGCATTCCAGTACTAAAAGAGATACATTCTCATCTAAGAAACTGCAGACCATGTGAACAATGCAAGGCCTGGCTTAGGGAAAATATTATGATTTTTGAAATTGAATAATCAATGTCTATGAAACTATCACATTTTAAACTATTTTTTTTAATTAGAGAAGTTATAGGTTTACAGAAAAATCATGTATAAAATAGAGTTTCCATATACCCCCTCCCCCTCATATGCACAGTTTTCCCTATTATTAAAACTTTACATTAGTCTGGTAGTTTTCTTGCAATGAATAGAACAATATGATTATAACTACACTATTAACTACAGTTCACAATTTACATTAGGGTTCACTCTTTGTATTGCATAGTCCTATGGTGGTTTTTAAAAAAATTTATTCTAGTAGCATAGAAACACCCTAAAGATTTCCTTTTTAACAACATTCAAATATACAATTCAGTGGTGCTAACTGCAGTCACAATGTTGTGTACTGTCACCACCATCCATTATCACAAGTTTTCTATCACCCCAGACAGAAACTTTGTACCAATTAAGCATTAACTCCCCATTCCCTACCCCCATCCCAGATCCTGATAATCTGTATTTTAGTTTTGACTATAGGAATTTGCTTCTTCTAATTATTTCATATTAGTGAGGTCATACAATATTTGACCTTGCGTGTCTGGCTTGTTTCATTCACCATGATGTCTTCAAAGTTCACCCATGATGTTGCATGTATCAAGACTTCATTCCTTTGTTTGTCTGAATAATATTTCATTGTATGTGTATACCACATTTTGTTTATTAATTCATCTATTATTATGGGCACTTGGATTGCTTCCATCTTTTGGCCCCTTTGAATAATGCCATTAGGAACATTGGTGTGCAAATATGTGTTCAATTCTTTTGGGTATATACCTAGAAGTGGGATTACTTGTTCATATGGTAATTCTCTACTTTACTTTCTGATGAACCACCAAATGGTTTTCCACAGTGGCTGCACCATTTTACATTCCCACCAACAATGAATGAGTGTTTTTATTTCTCCATATCTTCTTCAAACTTGTTATTTTCTGTTTTTTTGAAGTGTATCATTCTAGTGGATACAAAGTGTTATCTCATTGTGGTCTGATTTGCATCTCCTGAATGGCTAATGATGTTGAGAATCTTTTCATATGCTTTTTGACAATTTGAATATCTTCTTTAAAGAAATGTCTGTTCATGTTTTTTGCCCATTTTAAAATTAGGCTGCTTGTCTTTTTGTTGTTGAGCTGTAGGATTTCCTTATATATTCTAGATATTATTTCCTAAGCATATATGTAGTTTCCAAATAGTTTCTCCTATTCTGTAGGTTGTCTTTTTACCTTCAAGATGAAGTCCTTTGGTGTACAAAAGTTTTTAACTTTTGCGAAGTCCCATTCATCTGTTTTTTCTTTTGTTACTTGTGCTTTCTATGTAAAGTCCAAGAAACCATTGCCTAAAACAAAGTCCTGAAGATGTTTACCTATGTTTTCTTCCAGAATTTTTACAGTTCTGGTTCTTATATTTAGGTCTTTGATCCATTTTAAGTTAATTGTCATATATGATGTAAGTTAAAGGTCTTCCTTCTTTCTTTTGCTTATGGATTTCCAGTTTTCTCAGCACCATTTGTTGAAGAGATTATTCTTTCCCAATTGAGTGGACTTGGCAACCTTGTCAAAAATCAATTGGCCATTGATTTGAGATTTTATTTATGAATTCTTAATTTGAGTTCATTGATCTGTATGTCTGTCAAACTATCACATTTTAATGGAATCTTATTTATATTATCAACTTATTTAATAAGCTTAAACTTTGTCATAAGCTTTAATGATCATCACAGATTCTGAATAGCAAGGTTGAAATTAATAAATGTTTATATTTTCAACAAAAATATCAGTGCTTATGAGTAGGAGATAGTTTAAAACAGATGATACATTATATGCAAGTAGTTTTCTGAAATGCAAAACTTTTCCCTTAAGTTGCCATGTTAGGTTTGGGAAAAGGGTAAAGACCTGGAAAGATCAGGAAAGAATAGAAACAGTTTTGGTGTTACTGGAGTAGAGACACAAGTAGCTACTGCTAGTAATGGTAGGAAATTGTATATAAGCATAAGGGCATCAGGTATGACCAATGTAGTTCCCCAAAGGTTGATTCTCCTAACCAAATTATCTTCTTCTGTCCCTCATCTTGGAAAATGTCATCACCTTCACCTAGTTTCTCACTCCATAATGTGGGAGTTCTTGATGCTTTTTATCCTGCATATCTAACCAATCATCAAGACCCAAGTTCTACCTCCTAAGTATCTCTTGAATCCATCTACTTCTTCTCTTCTCACTGCCACCACTCTAGGACACATTCAATGTCTGCTCCCATGACCACTGCCAGAGTTCCCTCTTGATAGGTTTTCCTGCTTATATTCTTGTCTTATTATAATACATATTTGTAATTATGAGCTACAAGTAGCCAGAATGAACTATGTAAACCAGATAAAATTATTTCCCTGATTAAAGCATTACAATGATTAATTGTTTCCTCACTCCTCTTAGGACAAAATCAAAAATATTTATGAGGCCCTTTGTGACTGGGCTCTTGTCTACAAATCCATCCAGAACTCTGACCTCTTTCTGATTCTCTCATTCGTCTAGCAGCATCAACCTCTGTAATGTCCAATTTCGTTTATCAGCTTGGCTGGGTCATGGTGTCCAGTTGTTTGGTCAAACAAGTTGTTTTTATTGTTGCTGTGAGAGTGTTTTGTAGATGGATTTACATCTGTAATTGCCTAATTGCAACTACAATCAACAAAGAAGATTTCCCTGAGCAATATAAAGAGTCTCCTCATCCAGTCAGTTAAAAGTTTAAAAGCCAGAACTGATGGTTTCAGCAGTCAGAAAAAATAATTTCTGCTTCTACTTTAGCCAGCCAGCTTCACCTGGGGAAGTCAACTTCATCTTTATTGGTGCTTCCAGCTTGTGGCCAGCCTTATGGTTTCCATGGTTGCAGGAACCAATTGCTATAATTTATCTATCTATCTATCATCTATCTATCTATCTATCTATCTATCTATCTATCTATCTACCTACCTACCTACCTACCTAATCTATTTATATCTCTATCTACTCTCCTGTTGGTTCTGCTCTTTTGAAGAACCCTGACTAATACAACCTTCTTTTGGGTCCTAGACTACATAATTCTGACCCCATAGCCACACCACACACTCTCCCAGAATGTTTTTTTTTTCCCACCTGCTCTCCACCTAATTTGTACCAGTTGTGTTTAATTGCCACATTCTCAGCAAGGCCTTATTTGACTCTCGTAACTGGTTTAACTTCCCATCGTAATACTCTACATCAATAACTATTACGATTACAAAATATTTGTGTGATTGATTATTTTCACATCTAACAAATACTTATTGAACACCTACTATGTGCCAGACACAATTTTAGGCACTGTGATCACAGCAGGAAACAAAATGACAAAAATTCCTGCCCCAACAGAAGTTATGTTTCAGTGAAATTGTGAAGATATACAGACAATAAATATGATAAGTAAAAAAATATAGAGGAGGTCACATGCTAATGAGTACCATGGAGAAAATTAAGCCAGAAAAGAAGAAATACGGAATCCTAGTGGCTGGGGGTGGAGGGAATGGGGGCTTTAATTATACATGGAATGGTCAGGAAATGCCTCAGTGAGAGGATGTCATTGGAATAAAAACTTAACAAGGGAGAGATGGAAGAAGATGGCAGTATAGAGAGGAGTGGAAGTTAGTTCCCCCAGAGCAACTAACAAACAACCAGGAACAACTAATAGATGATATGGAAAAACTGCTGGGGGACAACTGTGACTGTCCACACATTGTGCACTGACCTGGATTGGGAGGAATGTCTAAGATCTCAGCATGGAATCTCTGAGTAGAAACTGTGGACCTCAGCCAGGAGACCCCTCCCCCCATGGCAGCCCAAACTGCAAAGCCTCTCTGTGATAGAGAGCAGCACTCTCTGAACAAGTGAATATACCTCTGTCCAGCTCCAACTGGGGTTTTATTTGGCAAATGTGAACTGCTGAATGCAAGCTGCAAATCCCCAATGAGCAGATAGAGGCTTTTAGTGATGACTGACCTTGAAGAGCCAGGGGACTTCTTTGTTCTAGGATGGGGAGCCCAGAGGACCGGGTGCTATTTCTGGCCAACAGGTGAAACTGGGGGCTGTAAACTGGCCCTAAAAGGGGGCTTTCTGTCCCTTTTTTCTCTCTCTCACCCTGAGCATTTCAATGGAGAAAGCCTCATCCATTTTCAGTTCCCAGCACCCTGCAGTGGAGAAAGTCTCAGTCATTTTCAGCTTGCGGTGCTCTGACCCAGACAAGGGTGGAGATAGCAGAGTCAGAGAGACAAAGAACCTACTTAAATGCAAATGATAACTCCCTAGAAGGGTATATCTTCCCTAAGAGGAAGGAGATGGTGCCCAGCTCTACTACCCACCTTCCATTCAGAACCAGACCCCAGAGCCTTGGGGAAAACAGTCAAAACAGAAACTAAGGAGGCCACACCTCCTTACACCAGTTAGGAGCTACAGGCTGACAGGCATCACCTGCTAGGCAGTTTAGGAAAAGCACAGTGGCTTGAGGCCTCACAGGGTATGTCAATCTTCTAAGACATACCCTCAGGGAAACCTGATACTGTATATTGCCCCCTTTTGGAACCTGAGCCTGTTCTGGTCTGGGAAAACCTGATTGGGGTAACCAAGGAAACCAGATGCCTAGACAACAGAAAACTACAACCTACACTAAGAAAAACGAAGTTATGGCCCAGTAAAAGGAACAAACTTACACTTCAACTGAGATACAGGAATTGAAACAACTAATGCTAAATCAATTCAGAAAGTTTAGGGAAGATATGGCAAAAGAGATGAAGTGTATAATGAAAACACTGGGCATACATAAGGTAGAAATAGAAAGTTCAAAAAACAACAACTGGCAGAATCTATGGAAATGAAAGGCACAACACAAGAGATGAAAGACACAATGGAGACATACAACAGCAGCTCTCAAAAGACAGAAGAAAACACGCAGGAACTGGAGAACAAGACACCTGAAATCCTACACACAAAAGAACAGATAGGGAACAGAATGGAAAAATATGAGTAATGTCTCAGGGAATTGAATGACAGCATGAAATGCATGAATGTATGTGTCATGGGTGTCCCAGAAGAAGAAGAGAAGGGCAGAAGCAATAATAGAGGAAATAATCAGTGAAAATTTCCCATCTGTTTTATAAAAGACATAAAATTACAGATCCAAGAAGCACAGCACACCCCAAACAGAATAGATCTGAATAGGCCTCTGCCAAGACGCTTAATAATCAGATTATCAAGCATCAAAGACAAAGAGAGAATTCTGAAAGCAGCAAGAGAAAAGCGATCCATCACATACACAGGAAGCGTGATAAGACTATGTGTGGATTTTTCAGCAGGAACCATGGAGACAAGAAGGAAGTGATGTGATATATTTAAGATACTGAAAGAGAAAAACCACCAAGAAAGAATCCTATAGCTGGCAAAACTGTCCTTCAAATATGAGGGAGAGTTTAAAACAGTCTCTGACAAACAGACAAACTTGTTTGTGAACAAGATACCTGCTCTACAAGAAATACTAAAGGGAGCACTACAGACAGATAGGAAAAGACAGGAGTGAGAAGTTCGGAACACAGTTTTGGGTGACGGTAGCACAGCAATGTAAGTACACTGAACAAAGATGACTGTGAGTATGGTTGAAAGAGAAAGGTTAGGAGCATGTGGGACACCAGAAGGAAAAAGGAAAGATAAAGACTGGTATTGTATAACTCAGTGAAACCTAGAGTGCTCAACAATTGTGATAAAATGTACAAATACATTTTTACATGAGGGAGAACAAATGAATGTCAACCTTGCAAGGTGTTAAAAATAGGGAATTTTTGGGAGAAAAATAAGATCAATGCAAACTAGAGACTATAATTAACAGAAACATTGTATTATGATTCCTTGAATGTAACAAAGGCAACACACGAAAGCTAAATGTATAAAAGAGGAGGACATAAGGGAGGGGTAAGGAACTCTTGGCATTGGTAATGTTGTCTGACTCTTTATTCTATTTTAGTTTAATGCTATTGTACCTTTTGTTGCTTCCTAGCTGTCATGTTATTTTTTTCTCTTCCTTTTTTCTTTTTCTTTTGCCTCTCTACCTTCTTTGACTCTTCCTTCTGCTTTGTAGAAGAAATGGAGATGTCCTCATATAGATAGTGGTGATGGTGGTGAATACATAAATACATGACTATACAGGGAGCCATGGATTGCTTACTTAGGACGGAATGTATGGGGTGTGAACCAAACTGTTCTACTTTGCTAATGCTGCCAGAATGCAAAACACCAGAGATGGATTGGCTTTTATAAAGAGGGTTTATTTGGTTACACAGTTATAGTCTTAAGGCCATAAAGTGTCCAAGGTAATACATCAGCAATTGGGTGCCTTCACTGGAGGATGGCCAATGGTGTCTGGAAAACCTCTGTTAGCTGGGAAGGCACATGGTTTCAAAACGGCTTTCTCCCAGGATGTTCCTCTCTAGGCTGCAGTTCCTCAAAAATGTCACTCTTAGTTGCTCTTGGGATATTTGTTCTCTCTCAGCTTCTCCAGAGCAAGAGTCTGCTTTCAACAACCGTTTTCAAACTGTCTCTCATCTGCAGCTCCTGTGCTTTCTTCAAAGTGTCCCTCTTGGCTGTAGCTCCTCTTCAAAATGTCACTCTCAGCTGCACTGAGTTCCCTCTGTCTGTCAGCTCATTTACATGGCTCCAGTGACTCAACTTAGACCCACTCTGAATGGGCGTTGCAACACCTCCGTGGAAATTATCCAATCAGAGTCATCACCCACAGCTGGGTGGGGCGCATTCCAAAGAAATACTCAAAGAATTACAATCCAATCAACACTGATAACGTCTGCCCACACAAGATTACATCAAAGATAAATGGCGTTTGGGGGACACAATATGTTCAAACTGGCACACAAAACGTCTTAAAAAAGTGGGTTGATGAAGAAAACTTGAGGGCACTATATTGAGTGAAATAAGTCAGACACATAAGGACAAATATTGCAGGGTCTCACTGACGTGAACTATGTATTATATATAAACTCAAAGGCATGAAATACAAGTTACCAGGAGCGGTTGCTTATTATGAGCAGAATGTTCAAGTAGGTTGCGCTTAAATATTTGGAAATGGACAGGGATGATGGTAGCACATTGTGAGAATAACTAATAGTGCTGAATGGTGTGTGAATATGATGGAAAGGGGAAGCTTAGTGTCACGTATGTCACCAGAAGGAAAGTTGGAGGTTAAAATACAGGAATGCATAAAACAGTGAATCTTGTGGTGGACAATATCTGTGATTAACTGTCTAAATATTAGAAATTTCTTTCATGAACCAGAACAAATGTATGACACTGTAGCTAGAAGTTAATAATAGAGGGACATATAGGGGAAAAATATAACTATTGCAAGCTATATGCTACAGTTAGTAGTATTTTAACATTCTTTAATCAACAGTAATAATGTTCTATACCAATACTATGAATGAATAATGGAGGGGGTGGTTAGGGGGATGGGAGGATTTGAGTGTACTTTTTTGTCTTTATTTCTTTTCTGGAGTAATGAAAATGTTCTAAAAACTGAAAAAAAAAATAATTGTGGTGATGGATGCACAGCTGTATGATGGTACCAGGGCCAATTTACTGTACACTTTGAATCTTTGAATAATTGTATGGTATGTGAACAATCTCAATAAACAAGAAACAAAACAGAACAAAAAACATAAACTAAAGGAGGTGAGGAGTAGGATTAGCAAATATTCAGGAAAGAGCATTCCTGGAGGTAGGGACAGCAAGTCCTAAGGCTCTGAGGCAGGATCTTGTCATCTGATGATGGATTTTAGGAGCATTGTTAAGGAACCACAGTGACTGGAGCACATTTTGCAAAGGAGAGCCCTGAGAGATGAAGCTAGAGGTGGAATGAGGGAGATTAGATGGAGCTGGGTGGGCCATTATGACAATATTGGCTCTACTCTGAGTAAGCCCTTGGAGGCTTTTAGTAGGAGAGTGACATATTCTGAGCCAACTTTTGAAAAAACATTCTGCCTAATGTGTTAAGAATTGGCTACAAGGGAAGCAGAACTGAATCGGAGAGATCAGTCTGGGTACTTTGAATAATTTGAGGAAGACATGATCATGGCATGTGAAGTGTGAGGAAAAAGTAGAGATAGTGAGAAGTAACCAGAGTTCAGACATATTTTGGAGGTGGAGCCAATGGTTTTCCTGATGGATTGGATGTTGGCTGTGGAAGAAAGATTGAAGTCAAGAAAGTCTCCAAGAGTTTTGGCTAGAGCAACTGGAAGGATGGAATTGCCATTAACTGAGAAGTGGAAGGCTGACAGTGGAGAAGACTTTATATGGAAAAATGGAAGTTTAGCCTTGGGTGTGTTGCATTTGTAATACCTATTAGATATCCAAAGTGGAAATATCAAAGTTGCATATATTGGTCTGGAGTTCAAAGAGGATGTCTGGGCAGGAGCTATAAATTTGGGAGTCATCAGCATGTAGAAGGTATTTAAAGCCATGGTTCCAGAAGAGACCACCATTAGGATGAACGAAGGTAAGAGGAGAGATCAAGGATAGATCTGAACACTCCATTGATCAGTGGACAGGGAGATGAGGAGATTGGAAAGATCAGACTGAAGAGTAGAAGGAAAACCTGGAGAAGGAAAGGTCCTGTCTATAGAGGAAGAAGGGACAATTAACTCTATGAAATGCTGCAGGTAGATCAAACAAGGAGTGGACCAAGAATTGACCATTGATCACCGTGACAAGGGTGGTTTTGGTGGCAGATTGGGGATGTCACATCTGTCTCTCTTTCTCATGTGGGTCTCTCTCACAAACAGAATTAAGGACAGTGTTTTCTGTCTTTCACACCACTGTATTCTTAGTGTCTAGCACAGTTCCTGTAAATACACTAGAAATTAAATTAGTCTTTGTTGAATGAATGATTGAAAACTAATCATTAGATACTACATGATGATCAAAACTAAATTTGACTGAGCAATTCACAAATTAACCCTAAAATTGAGAAATTCAGTTCTTTTATTCCAGTGGATAATGTGAGTTACAGAAAGAAGAATATATGAAAATATTTTTACCTTAATAAATATTATCTCATCATAATCATTACAGGTCTAGATTAACTTACATTTTAAAACAGGAAACTTTGGTATCATGAAAAACTGTTCTTACACTTTAGGGTTCCTAATATAAGGATTCTTGATGATTAAATCATGCCTTCCACAAAAGACATGTTCAGGTCCCAATCTCTGGTCCTGTGGGTGTGAACCCATTTGTAAATAGGACCTCTGGAGATGTTATTAGTTAAGCTGTGCCTGCCCAAACCAAATAAGGGTGGGCATTAATCCAATATGGGGGAAGTCATTATAAGCAAAGGATATTAGCTACAGAGAGAAGCCATGGGAAGCAGCCAGAAACTGTAAGTCAACAGAACCTGGAAGAGAAAGGAGAAGACTCCGTCCTGTGCATTGCCATGTGACAAAAAAACCAAGGACCAAGGATCACTATCAGCCAGCCCCAGAATGTCACAGTCTTTGGGGAGAAAGCATCACCTTGCTAATACCTCAATTTTTGTCTTCTAGACGCAAAGCTATGAGCCACGAAATTCCCATTGTTTAAGCCATCCTATTGTATGGTATATGTTTTGGCAAGTGGGAAGCTAGAACAGGAATCTATGAAATAAAGATCCACACCCTCTCTTGTTGGGAGGGAGATAATTCTGCTCACCATTCATGGAGAGAGCAACTTTAAGCTTGTTTCAGAGTGGCCTTTACTCACCAGTGGAGTAAGTTACTGCCTAATGGCTGCCTTCATGAGTGTTGAAAATTGCCTCTAAAACACTCAAAATAGTTCCCTTACCTTTTACAATATGAAAAATTTTTAGTCCATAATCTTCCTGAAACTGTAGTTCAGAAAGTAGAGAAAAGGCAGTTTATTTTTCCTTTAAATGCATGAGCCTTTGCATGAAGATACATTCTCATAGAGTATGACTAAACACAAGCAAGTTTTACTACGATTACTAGACAAAGAAAAAATCCGAAGTATCAATTTCTGAACACTCTAGAAAATTCAGCGTATGCTGACAAAGGAAACAAGTCATTCTGAAAATGTGAAAATGGATACTAGGTCTTGTTTGGTCTAAGGGGGAGCAGTTCCTTCATGGGACTCTGCGGGAGCATCAACAATTAGGACCTGGGGTGGGACTGGTGGCATTAGGCTGGTCTTGAGAGATGGCCATTAGACTTCTCTCCCATGGAGCCAGCTGAATGTGCTCTTAACTGGCTCACATCCAGCAAGGATGGCCAGGTGTCAGGAACAAACCCATGCCTAATCTCTTCTGAGGCTACCACACAGTTGGTTACTGAAGGTTTTTGATGGGGTTTACACATTGAGTTTGTGAGTTTTCATGTGAGCATAACACACTGATCCTTTAAAAACATACGGCTAAAAGCTAATTGCACACATGCATTTCAAACATAGCATTAGTGCTTAAACTGCTGTATTCTAAGCAAGTTGCCTCAACCAGCTTTATTATCTTAGACCCATCGGCATCACTTTATAGGGAGTCTGGTGACCAAGGAATCTCACTACAAAGCAAAAGGGGATTATCCAAGCTAAGCCTCTCCAAGATACCTGAGAAGAGGAACAGGGAACTGAATTCATGTCAACATACACATGACAGATACTTAATACTTTCCTGAGAGCAGGTCTTGTTAAAAGTATGGGAGAGCAGAAGGGTTCTGGGTGTTGGAATGTGAAATAGAGAGGGGGGAAGTGGGAGGTGCAAAACCAAATTCCTTTGATTTCTAAACCTTATTCAGGGCTAGCTTAGTTTGTCCTGCTCCTCTCAATGTAAAGAGGATCTTGGCCCATAATGTTTCTGTCATGGTTTCTTATTTATCCAATGTGCCAGTTTATCACTCCTTTTCCTAGGTAATATGCATAAGATTTTTATGACACTGTTCAATAGTTAATTCATTCATCATTTACTCAGCAAATAATCATCCTTGCACTGTTATAAGTTCTGCAAAGAAGGATGTGTGAGGATCTTGTCCTCCAAATCAATGATTTCTGAACTTGACAGTGTATCAGAATAGGCCATTCATATAATTATGAAGAAAGTACAATTTATCTTGAATTCTACAACCTGTAAGCTAACATTTTTGTGAAAGTCCTTCTGGAAATGTTGTTTTGCTTGATTTCTCTCTCTATTTTCTTATACTGATTTGTTCTTTAGCTGTTTTTTAAATGCACTTCTGATACAAGGATAAAAAGTTCCTCACTATAAATGTTAAAAATCTATATAAGATCATAATAAATTAAAAATTCTGAAGCTGTGAGCAAAGCATGGTTTTGTTAAATTCTCAATTTAATCAAGTGATATATATTTAGATTGAAAAAACTTTTTCCATGTTAAAGAACATGTTTAACTTTGCTGTGCACATATCTGTGCAAAATGATTATCTCCTTTTTTAAAATTAAAATTTCCCTGATGCAGAATTATTACATGGGCCTGTGGAAGGGCTGCACTCGCCGTGCTCCGTGAGCGCCAGCTTTGAAGGACAGCACATTACAGCACAGTGTTATGTGGCTCAAGTCAAGTTTATTGTTACTGTTTTGTTCCTTTGAGTTTCTGTAGATAGGTTCTGAAGGAAGTTGGGGTGGGGCTATCTAGAAATATGTTCGTTCTGTTAAAGTCTGTTGTTCCTTCTAAAACAGCAACTAACATGAGTAGAAAACAGAAAGAAATATTTTGCGCACAGGCCTATGCTTCATTTTGAGGCGAAGCCTCTAAAAGTAAAAAGCCTGCAAACAGTAGCTAATGATGTGGTTGAAAAATCTGGTTCTATGTGGGGTGAGATATTGCTTTATTTTGCTATTGAAAATAGCAGGGGCAAACCAAAATAGCAGCTGACATAGGGATCAGGCTAAACACTTTAGTCATTTTCTTATTTTATCCTCACAACTACCCTAACAGGAAGGCCATGTTTTTTAGACCAGGAGGCTGTACTACTAAAAAGTTACTTGAAGTCACCAGTGGAACCAAGATTTGACTGAGGAGTTCTGGCTCCAGACTTAGGCTCTTAACATGACTTTAATGCTTAATAGATATGAAATTGGAAATAAACACTTAAGGCGTGTATTAAAATCAAATTTGTTTGGGCAAGGTACTTTTGTGATGATACTCACATAAAGATTTTTTTTTAAAGTCAGAAGTGTATGTTGATGTAATGTTTATTCGTTTATTCACAGGTATTTATGAGTGACTCACATTGGCCAGACACTGGGATATATAATGGTGGAGAAGACAGTCGTGGCCCTTGCCTTCATAAACGTGTTGGACGGTGGAGGAGACAGACAGGAAAACCAGCTGTTGCAAAACTGTGTGACAAAGCCTCTAAGGAGAGAAGCCCAGTCAGTGTGCATGTGAGGATAAAGGAGCAGAACTCAACTTTGTACCTTAAGTCAAGGCATAACTTCAAAGCAGACAAAAACTAAATAGAACACTATTTTATTTCCACATATAGATCTTAAAAACAAAATTTAGTCTTGTCTCTGAATCCTATTAAAAATACTAGACTGTTGTAACATCCCAGGATCATGGATAGGTTATTTTTTTATTATCTAACTAGCCTCATGGTATGACCAGAATTTCAGAGGAAGCTTAGAAAAATAAGTAGCTTTTGGAAACTTGGCAGTTTTCTTTAGTGTAGTGTTTCTACTAATTTATGGGTCTCATGGGAATGTTGTTTATCTCTGGTTTCTGGGATGTGCTAGAAGTTTTATAGGAATTGCTTGATAGGCAGTTTTGAGGGAGATAAAATTTCTGCAATTTATATTTCAAACTTTTTACAACAGTCTCCCGACTCCAGATTTTCCAGCTATTAAGCCAGATACATTTAGCTGGACTTTGCTGTGAAAACTGTGTCCTAGTGATCATGGGTTTTCTCTAGTGCCTCCACAAGAGGACCCTAACAGAGGGGACTTGTCCCTTGTGCGCCAAAGGTGGACTTGTGACAGGACTATTTCCGTCTCTTCACTAGTGCGTCTTCAGCATGTAGCACAATTCCTGACCCTTAAGAGCTGCTCAATGATTGTTGAATGAGAGAAATGTATCTCTGAGAAAACCTTAAAATATAGAAACAAAAGAAAACTAGACTGATCTTTAGTAGTCTGCTAAAGAAGCCTCTTTTCTATGTTAGACATTCCCTTTACTTACTTCTCTTGTAAGTATTCAGTATGTGGAAAAAGGACCAAGTGAAAAGATCAAAATTTGTCCAATCAGTGAGAATTTCCATAATCTATTCCCAGAATCAAGTCACACCTTTCAAAAAGTGGCATCGCCATGTATCGAAATATCCTAGAGAAGCATTTGGAACATGTGCTTTGAGGAAATAGAGTTAGTTTTATTCTCCCTTCAAAATATAAAAGGTATTTCTAGGTGTGTATTTCAAGGAAGATAACAGAAGAAGGATGGTATGTTTTAATTATCTGCACTATTTGCACCTTTCATCCTAGTTTATTGTAACTAAAAGGTGCCCTCTCTGAAACATAGATTGTGGCCTCTTCTGCTTTGATAGTGAAACAGTGTCAGCTGCTTTGAGCTGCTGACCTCAGAGAAAAACACATGGCACAGGCTGGATGGGTGAAAAGAAGGCTTCTATTACTTTAGCATTAAGGGTGATGTTATCAGCGAAACTATATGATATTCGCCGTCTAACTCTTTTCACTGCTTTTCAGTGAAGCCACTGAAAGAACTGATTTTAATCTGAGAACACCTCTTTCAAAGATATCTCAAGAGATTTTAGTGCTACTAGAGAAGGTAAAAGATATGAAAGTATTTGTTACAAGCGAGGAAAGCTTTAAAACAATGTAGACTAGGAAATGTACACCTGTTGACCTCTCGCCCAACCTCAAAGGGTAGTGAAAAGAATCCGGTAGAGCCTACAACCGTCACTGCGTAGGAACGTTAGACTGACTTTCTAGTGAAAAGACAACAAAGAGCAAACTCAGTGGGTATTCAATGATCAGACAAAACCGTCAAGAAGCGTGAGGTTCTTACCTGAATGTTCGTTCAAAAAAGTGTTCTAGCACTGGGAAACACTTAAAAATATATAGAGAAAAGAAGCTTGGATTGATACTTAGGTGGTCTACTTAACATGATCACAGGAGAGGTATAGATGGAAAACTAATCTGCACATTATTATTTTTTCCAGCAACATAGCATTAATTTTGTAGTGTACCTTTCACCTAAATGTTTAGACTACATCTGTAAAACAATGGATTCTTTCATCCAGTTGTCTTACATCAGGATGTTGAAAGTAATTGTGACACTAGCGTATGTGCAATTGCTTCAGTTTTGTGTATGAGTACGTGTGTGATTTTTTTTTTTAAAATAATTGAATTGAAAATTATAAATTAGGAAGGGTGGTATTTTGCAGTATGTATATATATATATGTGCATTTATGTGTGTGGCACAAAGCTAAATAAGTTACTGAGTATGACGTGAAATCGGTTTTATTCAGTATGATAGCTGTTGTAGGAAAATAGAATAAGTGAAACTCATGTCATTTGATTCGAGTATTGAACATTTGTATGATATGAGGTATTTTTCTTATTTGCTTTACATTGATATTCATAATGGTACAAATTATTTTTATACTCATACTAGTTCTTTCCAGTTGGATGCCAAAATATGTGATAAAAATAAATATTCTGAAATGATATGGTCTCCAAATGATGTAATAATAAATAGATATTTCACTAAAGCTTTAAGTAGGCGGAAATAATTGACGGATAAACTGCCTGAGGACTTTTTATGACTTTGGAAATACGAAACAGGGTGAAATACATCATCTGCAAGAGCAATATTCCCAGGAAACATTATCCATCAACTGTGCTTTGCTTTCTTATTAATGGAAAAGTGTAGGTGCTTCCTAGGACAGTAGAAATGATTCCATGGGATTATTAGAAGAAAAATGGAAAATGTAAGAGGAATACTGTCAGTAACTGCTAAGGTTCCATATAAATATATACTGCATTCTTTCAATGACAGTTATTCCATACTTTCCTATGTGATGGTTAATATAAATCAGGTTCCATTTATTAAATACATAGATTTTGTTTTTAATCAATGTACCAGTTTTGTTAGCTATTTTGAATTAGTCTTACTATATCTGAGCACAAAAATATGATGCAGTGTGCTTTTTTATCTTTTAAGATCTACTTAGATTTCTCACTGTGCTTTTGGAATTTCTTCATGATACTGCTTTTTATTATGGTGGTATGAGAAGTCCAAGATGATTAAGAATTTTTTTTCCAAGGAGAGAAAAGTCAGAATAATTCACTTATGGAAGACTTGTAAATCTTTAAGTTAGTTTAACATATTTATGTTAGAAAAGGAAATTGGAAAACATATTTCACATAAATATAAGATATTCATTTTACTAATTATTTTTGACATACCATAAAACCATGTATTAAATCTATACTTTTGCAGACACATTATTTTCTAGTACTCTGTCAAAATTGCTTGATTGTTTCCTAGGGTTTACAAACACAGTTGAAAAATCTGATGTTTGTTTGAATCTCTTTCTCGTTAGATAACCATTTTTGTTTGCTGCCTAGAAATTTGGATCCTTCTTTCTATAGAATTTTGACAGGAAGATCTCTATATGTGTATTTTCTTAAAAAATTCCTGCCCAGCATCCTGGTAGGCATTTTCCCTTAATGACCCACATCCAACTTCAGGTCAAAGACATTTTTTTTGTCCTGTTTCGTTGTTGAACTGCTGTTTGATCCATTCACTGTTCCTGGGAACTTGGTGGGCATGTATCCTAATAACTCAAGTCCTCTTCAGCTCAAGAAAATTAATTATTATTTTTTTTAAGATTAGTTCTTGTCATCCTTTACTTTATTCTCTCCTCTGGATGTTTCTATGAAGTAGATATTACACCTTCTGGATCCATCTTTCCTGTGTCTTAATCTGTCTCCCATACTTTCCATCCTGTTTTCTTTTTAAGCTTTGGAAGATTCCAAATTACCAACCCAGTTTTCTATAGTACCTATTATGCATTTGCATCTGTTTATTGATTTTTAAGTTTTAGAAGTACATTTTTAAATTCTAAGAGGATTTTCTGACTCTTCAATCTGTTTTTTTGGCATAGCAGCCAATTCTTCTTTTATGGATGTTATAGGTTGAAACAGGCTAATAATTCATTAAAAAACTTTTAAGCTGTGCCTTATTCCTGTATTGTCTGTGTTTATTAGAGA